>NC_083234.1:13062161-13397518 GCF_032191835.1 Heteronotia binoei
GGAAGTCCAGGGTCGCTACACAGAGGCAGGCGATGGTAAACCACCTCTGAACATCACTTGCCTTGAAATCCCTCTGGGGTCACCCTAAATCAGCTGTGCCTTGATGGCAAAAAAAGGTGTACCTTCATTATTTCTTCAGTGTCCTCCTTCCTAAAGTTCTGTCACTCCACAGTTTAGAGGGAACATTGCTCAGAACTGGCTTGCTCTTATATTAATACATGAATTGAGAGTATTTTGGACCTCTGCTCCATATTTTTATCTAAACCCCTCTTGAAGGTGGCTATGCTTGTGGCCGCCACCACCTCCTGTGGCAGTGAATTCCACATGTTAATCACCCTTTGGGTGAAGAAGTACTTCCTTTTATCCGTTTTAACCTGTCTGCTCAGCAATTTCATCGAATGCCCACGAGTTCTTGTATTGTGAGAAAGGGAGAAAAGGACTTCTTTCTCTACTTTCTCCATCCCATGCATTATCTTGTAAACCTCTATCATGCCACCCCGCAGTCGACATTTCTCCAAGCTAAAGAGCCCCAAGCGTTTTAACCTTTCTTCATAGGGAAAGTGTTCCAGCCCTTTAATCATTCTAGTTGCCCTTCTCTGGACTTTCTCCAATGCTATAATATCCTTTTTGAGGTGCGGCGACCAGAACTGCGCACAGTACTCCAAATGAGACCGCACCAACGATTTATACAGGGGCATTATGATACTGGCTGATTTGTTTTCAATTCCCTTCCTAATAATTTCCAGCATGGCGTTGGCCTTTTTTATTGCAAACACACACTGTCTTGACATTTTCAGTGAATTATCTACCACGACCCCAAGATCTCTCTCTTGGTCAGTCTCTGCCAGTTCACACCCCATCAACTTGTATTTGTAGCTGGGATTCTTGGCCCCAATGTGCATTACTTTGCACTTGGCCACATTGAACCGCATCTGCCATGTTGACGCCCACTCACCCAGCCTCAACAGATCCCTTTGGAGTTCCTCACGATCCTCTCTGGTTCTCACCACCCTGAACAATTTAGTGTCATCCGCAAACTTGGCCACTTCACTGCTCATTCCCAACTCTAAATCATTTATGAACAAGTTAAAGAGCATAGGACCCAGTACCGAGCCCTGCGGCACCCCGCTGCTTACCATCCTCCATTGCGAAGACTGCCCATTTATACTCACTCTCTGCTTCCTATTACTCAGCCAATTTTTGATCCACAAGAGGACCTGTCCTTTTACTCCCTGACTCTCAAGCTTTCTAAGGAGCCTTTGATGAGGAACTTTATCAAAAGCTTTCTGGAAGTCAAGGTAAACAACATCTATCGGGTCTCCTTTGTCCACATGTTTGTTCACCCCCCTCAAAGATCTGCTTCTAATATAAATATTGTAGAGAGCGTTTTGCCAGCAAAATCCAGAAGGCTTTTGCATCTGGTTAGAGAACAAGTTCAGGACTGGCTTAAGTTCCTAATATCAATATATACACTTAAGTGGTACTGTGAGGATGAGAGAACCTGAAGAAAATAAAGATGTTGCAAAGAGCATTAACACTGAATTGTAACAAGAGGCTGATGATCCTTAAGAAAATAGGAAGGAATACTCCTGAGGAAGTTTTTTAAAAAAATATTTTTTTAAAAAAAGCAATTGAAGCCTTGGCTAGGAAGGGAGTGTTAAATGGAGCAAATGCCAAACAAAACAAAAAGGTCCTCACCTGCTGGCAGAAGATGGCTACAGAAGGGGACAGATGAATCTCCCTGGGGAGAAAGTTTGGTGCCATGACCAAAAAGACCATGTCCTAGGTGGCCACCCATCTATCCTCAAAAGGTGGGGACTCCGGAAGCAGGACCTGTGAAGCTGACGGGAGGGTTCATAAGGGAATAGGCAGTCCTTCAGTTGCATTGGTTCCAAACCATATAGGGCTTTGAAGATCAAGACCAGCACATAAGAGAAGCCATGTTGGATCAGGCCAATGGCCCATCCAGTCCAGCACTCTGTGTCACACAGTGGCCAAAAAAACCCAGGTGCCATCAGGAGATCCATCGGGGCCAGGACACTAGAAGTACCTTCAGTTGTACCTAGAAATAAAACTGGCAGCCAGTGTAGATGGGCTAAGACTGAAGCGATATGGTCCCTACAACTCACTTCAACATTTCTAGCTGGCAGACTCATAATAGATAGCAGCCTGGTCCCAAATGGTCAAACAAAATTATGTCCTGCTTTCTCTCTTTTGATCACAGAGGGGTTCTGTATACAGACATTCATACTGCAGTATGTCATCTTGTCATGATATATTTTTTCTCCAGTGTAGGTCACCAAGATTGTTGGAAGGAGAAACTTGGGCAAAGTCAGCCAGTTCAAAGGGTTTTTGTTTTGATGTGTTTCTCTTGCCCCCAGGCCTTCTGAACTTGGAGAAGTTGCTCCGTCAGTTCCTTATCTCCAAGGAGACTCTCTCGGTCCGGATGTTGGACGACAGCTGGGACCCGACGCCCCTGCTGAAGGAGATCAGGGATGACAAGACGGCCACCATTATCGTGCACGCCAATGCTTCCATGTCCCACATCATCCTTCAGAAAGTAAGTGGCAGGCGATAGGCTTCCTTTAACTTTGCCAAACTTGGAGCGGGGCCCTTTGTTACAGTATTGACCTCAAGGTCATCCAGTAATGCTTGTGGGCAGTAACTTTGTATATGTCCATGCCGTCACGTTGCAGCTGACTTATGGCAACTTGTACGATGCTGCAGTTATCCAGGAAGATGCTGCTGGTCTCTTTCGTAAACGTTTAGAACAGGGATGCCCAAACTTGCTTAACATAAGAACCACACAGAATAAACGTCAGATGTTTGAGAGCTGCAAGGCAGGTAGGAGGGAGGGAAGGAAGGAAGGAAAGAAGGAAGGGAGGGAGGGAGGAAAAAGCAAATAGATGGAGAGGTGGAAAGAAAGCAACTTTAACTTTACATGCATTCTCCAAGCTACCATCTGGTTTGGCTTGGAGCAGTGATTTAAAGAGACAACTGCCTTCTGCAAGCTGGCCAACGAGGTGGTGGAGGCTTTGAGAACCACACAATATGTTTGAAAGAGTCACATGTGGCTCCCGAGCTGCAGTTTGGCCACCCCTGATTTAGGACCTTTATACAGGATAAGTGAAGGAAGGAACACAAGGCCTGCCAGAGTCTTTCACAGCAGTTCTTTTAGCTAGTTTGTCTCCAGGCATTCGCACTAGACCTTTAATCCTGGTTTAACTCTGTCCCCAAACTGACATTCTACACTAGAATAATAGAATCAGAGAAACCAACTCTGTGACTCTATGAGTCTATGATTTTAATGTAGAATGCCAACTTGGGGACAGAGCTAAATCAAGATTAAAAGTCTAGTGCGAAATTGGTCCAGAGTCTAGAATCCTGGAACTAACATAAAACCTGCAATGGATTATTGAATATTACACCAGCCCAAGCCAAGGGGCCTTCAAGACAAGTGAGAAGCAAAGGTTTGGAGGAAATGTGGAGAAATTGGAACTTTCAGTCACATGTGGTGGGATTGTCCCTTAGTGAAAAAATTCTGGTTGCAGGTTGGCATAGAGATGACAAAGATTATGGGATGGAAAATAAGTATATCTAAAGCAATGGCAATTATTAATTTGGATGGTGTGGGATTAAGATCAAAAGAGGATAGTAAATGGATTAATTTGATGTTAGTAGCAGCAAGACAAGTGATAGCAAGGAATTGGAAAGAAGCTGAGGAATTGACAATTAATCACTGGAGGGATAAAATGAATTATATAATTATTTTGGAGTATTTAACGATGAAGATACGAAGAATGAACGGATTAAAGGTTAGGGAACAGGAGGAGGGGTGGTTTAGGAAGATGGTGAGATATTTGGAAAAGTTTAAACAATTTAAGACGATTGGTTGGTTAATAAGAAAATGAATGGATAAGATGTTTAAATAGAGTGATGGAGCTGTATTTGGATGAAATGTTAATAGTTATAAATTTATGGAATATTATAATGTATCTATGGCCTGGGACTCTCACAGAGGTGGATTGGTGTTGGAATATATAACAATAAAATTAAAAAAAAAAAAAGCAAAGGTGAACCGCCAGGGGACGGTGGCTCAGTGGTAGAGCACCTGCTTGGGAAGCAGAAGGTCCCAGGTTCAATCCCCAGCATCTCCAACTAAAAAGGGTCCAGGCAAATAGGTGTCAAAAACCTCAGCTTGAGACCCTGGAGAGCCGCTGCCAGTCTGAGTAGACAATACTGACTTTGATGGACCGAGGGTCTGATTAAGTAGAAGGCAGCTTCATATGTTCATATGTAAGCAGAAGGTCCCAGGTTCAATCCCCGGCATCTCCAACTAAAAAGGGTCCAGGCAAATAGGTGTGAAAAACCTTAGCTTGTGATCCTGGAGATCTGCTGCCAGTCTGAGTAGACAATACTGATTTTGATGCACCAAGGGTCTGATTCAGTAGAAGGCAGCTTCATATGTTCATATCGCCTTCCTCTGCAGAGCCTTCCTTGACAATCTCCTGTCCAACTGTTGACCCTGCTTAGTTTCTGAGATCCAATGGGATAGGACTATACCATGCTGCCTTCCCTCCAGTGGTAGCTTTGGGACTGGTTAAAAAACAGAAGTATTCTTCTAACAAATGAAATGATGGAACTCACTTCCATGAAATGGGGTGGTAGCCAGTGGCTTTAGAAAAAAAGATCAGACAAATCCATGGAGGATGCGTTCATGAACCATTAGTACCATATATAGCTTCATGTAGTCTAATCAGGGTTGCCAGTCTGGATTGGAAATGCCTGGAGATTTGGTGGGGGGAGGGGGGGAGTAGGAGGAGGGTGAGGGTTGGAGAGGGGAGGCAGTGTTCCCTAAACTGAGTGTGAGCTAGCTCATAGTTTTTTAGCCTCCGGCTCACACATTTTTGTCTTCGCTCAGGAAAAATGGCTCTAGAGCAAACTAATTGATGCAGCAGCTCACAAAGTAGAATGTTTGCTCACAAGACCCCACAGTTTAGAGGGCGTATTGAGGGGAGGGACTTCAGCAGGGTATAATGTCATAGAGTCCACCCTCCATAGCAGGCATTTCCTTCAAGGGAACTGATCTTGTTTGGTCATCTAGACATCAACTGTAATAGTGGGAGATCTCCAACTATCACCTGGAGGCTAGAGAACCAAAAAGGACCATGGTGTAGGAAGCTATGACAACTAAAGACCCCAGATAACATTGCAACAATTACTCAAGGTCTTCATATGACAATGCAGCATTTGAGAATATTCTGAAAGAAAACACGTTTATCTGCCATGTGTAATGGCTTTCCATAGAAAAGTAAACTAAACATCTACTGAAAGTTACGTTTTGCTTACTTTTCTATGGAAAGAAGAAGATGATGATATTGGATTTATATCCCGCCCTCCACTCCAAAGAGTCTCAGAGCGGCTCACAATCTCCTTTACCTTCCTCCCCCACAACAGACACCCTGTGAGGTGGGTGGGGCTGGAGAGGGCTCTCACAGCAGCTGCCCTTTCAAGGACAACCTCTGCCAGAGCTCTGGCTGACCCACGGCCATCCTAGCAGGTGCAAGTGGAAGAGTGGGGAATCAAACCCGGTTCTCCCAGATAAGAGTCCGCACACTTAACCACTACACCAAACTGGGTCTCCTGCTGGCCCATTCCTGGGCTATCTCGCTTTCGTATCGTAGCGTTTATCGTTTCAATTAGGTTTTAAATATAAGTTGGAAATACATTGTGCATTGTAACGAACTTAATAGAATATATACATCTGTTAGAATTCAAAAACCATTTTCAATTTCACGGTGCTTTAAAAAAGGGAAAGGTAGTCCCCTGTGCAAGCACTGAGTCTTAGTTGACCCATGGGGCGACATCACATCGTGACATTTTCACTGCAGACTTTTTGTTACAGGGTGGTTTGCCATGGCCTTCCCCAGTCCTCTACACATCCCCCCCCCCCAGCAAGCTGGGTATTCATTTTACCAACCTCAGAAGGATGGAAAGGCTGAGTCAACCTTGAGCCAGCTACCTGAACCCAGCTTCCGCCAGGATCGAACACAGGTCGCGAGCAGAGCTTGGGCTGCAGTACTGCAGCTTTAACACTCTGCGCCATGGGGCTTCTTTACTTGTTGTCATAATAACCACCTGAAGGTTGGCAACAACAAAAAAATAACATTTGCCTTCTACGTATGTGGCTGCTCATTTTTCTTTTATTTTTTTCCCTGTGTGTGTATTTGATTTCTTTAAATGTTGCGGGGTTCCCCCCCCCTCTCTTTTCCCAATGTTTAGATGAGAGAATCTGAACCGTGGGCCCCCTTTGACTTTAACTTTTTGGCAGTCTTCCCGGTCAGTCTATTAGAAGAGGAAACAATATTAACAATTGATGAACAACAGTCTAGATCTGCAGCCTCATCCCCTCGCTGGAAGCACAACAAGCGCGGCATTGTGGCGCAGTGAGATTTGTCTGCCGCCCCGGTAGCTGCAAGAATGCAGCAAGGGGTCGCAGGAATGGGCCAGCATGCAAAATCCAGTTGTGTTGCAAAACAACTTGCCTGGTGAACCTCATAGTCTGCGGTTAGGGCAGAGAGAGTGTCGTATCCAGCCACATATTGTGAGCCTTCAGAGAAGAAGGAAGAAGAAGAAGAGGAGGAGGAGGAGGAGGAGGAGAGGGTGAGAAGAAGAGGAGGAGGAGGAGACGACAATGACGACGATTTTGGATTTGTATCCTGCCCTCCACTCTGAATCTCAGAATCTCAGAGCAGCTCACAATCTCCTTTACCCTCCACCTCCACAACAGACAGCCTGTGAGGTGGGTGGGGCTGAGAGAGCTCTCCCAGAAGTTGCCTTTTCAAGGACAACCTCTGCGAGAGCTATGGCTGACCCAAGGCCATTCCAGCAGCTGCAAGTGGAGGAGTGGGGAATCAAACCCGGTTCTCCCAGATAAGAGTCCGCACACTTCACCACTACACCAAACTGGCTCTCACAAGGACAGCTCTGCCAGAGCTATGGCTGACCCAAGGCCATTCCAGCAGGTGCAAGTGGAGGAGTGAGGAATCAAACCCGGTTCTCCCAGATAAGAGAGCTATGGCTGACCCAAGGCCATTCCTGCAGGTGCAAGTGGAGGAGTGAGGAATCAAACCCGGTTCTCCCAGATAAGAGAGCTATGGCTGACCCAAGGCCATTCCTGCAGGTGCAAGTGGAGGAGTGGGGAATCAAATCCGGTTCTCCCAGATAAGAGTCCATTCACTTAACCACTACACCAAACTGTGTATGCACTGTGTGCATAAAAAAAATCGGGGTGTGCTGCACCAGCCGCTCTGATTGGCAAACAATATGGAACCTCTGGATTGGCTGGGCCTGGTATAAACACTTGGATCCAGCCTGTCATCAAAGTGAGTCTTCTGTGTCACAGAAGAAAGTTTGAGTCCAGTGGCACCTTTAAGACCAACGAAGTTTAATTCTGGGTAGAAGCTTTCATGTGCATGCACCCTTCTTCAAATATAGACATGTTGGAACGGGTCCAGAGGAGGGTGACAAAGATGGTGAGGGGTCTGGAGACCAAATCCTGTGAGGAAAATGTCAGAACTTAAGAACTTCAAACGGATCCCATACTTGGTTTCAAAGCTAGGATTTTATTAGAGAGAACTAAGTACTGGAAGAGACGAGATAACAGTGATGGCAAGGGCCACCACTAGCACAGTTTTATACACTAAAGCAAACACATCACAAAGCCACAATTCACCCCATTGCAAGCACATCTGTCTTCCCACCATCCACTATCAGTAAGGAGGTTGCCTCCTCGTTCTGAAGGCCACACGGCTTGGCTTCAAAGGGCACTAGTGTGAGAATGTGCAGAGACACACCATAATTCAATCTACAGCCCTAAATATTTTGGATACCCGTAGGGCAAGGTTAATTGCTACATAGGCACTCGGGGTTGTTAAGAGGTTACAACATGGAGTCAGTTTGGTTCAGTTACAATCTGAGCATGAGCAATACTGAAAGTACAAAGCAGGTACTGGTTACATTACAGTTAAGCCTCAGCAGTAGTTACAAGTTCTGACATACTGCCCCCCCTAAGCGCCCCCCCCCCGGGGAACCAACTTGGGCTTGTGTGGGTACAGTAGGTGAAACTTTTTCAGCAGTTGCGGCGCAGATACATCCTGTGACTTGACCCACTCGTCACAGCTCGGAGGGAAGTGTTTCCACCTGATCAAATAATACAACTGGCCCCTCTTTACTTTGGAATCCAGAATTTCCTGGACCTCATGGTGACTCTGACCCCTCACTGTCGTCGGAGGGGGCGGCGGGGCCCTGGGATGGAATGACGTAGCACCAGGGTCTTTCCGAAGAAGGCTGCAATGAAAAACAGGATGGATCTTACTTAGAGACTTGGGCAGTTCGAGTTCTACGGTCACCCTGTTTATGACCCTTTTGATTTTGAAGGGCCCCAGGAACTTTAGAGCAAGCTTGCGGCACGTTTGTGGGAGGGGGAGGTTCTTTGTAGATAAGAAGACCGTATCCCCCACCCTCAATTCCCACTCGGGGGAATGTTTCTTGTCGAACTGCTTTTTGTATGCTTTTTTCGCTTCCTCCAGATTTTCCTGAATGCCCTAGTTACAAGTTCTGACAGAAAGGTTGAAGGACGGTGCAGAATTGTTTTCTGTTGTCCCAGAAGGTAGGACTAGAACCAACAGGTGGAAATTAAATCAAAAGAGTTTCCTGCTAAACGTGAGGAAAAAACTTCCTGACAGAGCGATTCCTCAGTGGAGCAGGCTTCCTCGCGAGGTGGCGGGCTCTCCTTCCTTGGAGGTTTTTCAGCAGAGGCTGGATGGCCATCTGACAGCAATGAAGATCCTGTGAATTTAGGGGGAGGGGTTTGTGAGTTTCCTGCATGGTGCAGGGGGTTGGACTAGATGACCCTGGAGGTCCCTTCCAACTCTATGATTCTATGACTCGGTTGGTTTCAAACTTCATCGGTTGTAAACGTGCCACTGGGCTCAAACTGTGTTCTGCTGCTTCAGACCGACATGGCTACCCACCTGAATCTGTCTTCTGTGTCTTAGCAACTGATTGCAGAGCTCCTCGTTTAGAGACTGTCTTATACAACGCATCCAGTTCCTTGTACGGCTCTGCTGCCCAGCCTGAAAGTTAGCTTTGAAATCGAGCAACATTTCTTGGAGCTCCTGGATCATACCCACAGCATCCATTCTCAGAGTTTTGGATTGGCCTGATGGTGTGCATGTTAAGTGCCATCAGCTCCTGACTGACGGCGCCCCTTTGAACGAACGAACTTCGAAACATCTTCTCATTCACAGCCTCGCTCAGGTCTTGCAAACTAAGGGCCCTCGTGGCTTCCTTGATGGGGCCAGTCTGTCTCGTGGCATTCGCGCGTCCATGCTCGTCGCAGGCTGCCTGCCCTGCCCGGTGGGAAAGGAAAGTGGTGACCCATTCAAGGGAAGTGGTGACCTGTTGGGCCACAGCAGTGAAAAGGGCAAACTCTGCGCTGGGGATAATAAGGGAAGGGACGGAAAATAACACAGCCGATATTGTCATACTCCTGTCCTGTGTAGATCTCTGGTCCAGCCCCATTTGGAAGACTGTGAGGAGAAGAAGACGACAAAGACAGATTTATACCCTGCCCTTCTCTCTGAATCAGAGTCTCAGAGCAGGTCACACTCTCCTTTATCTTCTCCCCCCACAACAGACTCCCTTTGAGGTGGGTGGGGCTGAGAGATCTTTCCCAGAAGCTGCCCTTTCAAGGACAACTCCTGCGAGAGCTATGGATGACCCAAGGCCATTCCAGCAGCTGCAAAGTGGAGGAGTGGGGAATCAAACCCGGTTCTCTCAGATAAGAGTCTGCACACTTAACTGCTACACCAAACTGGCTCTGGAAAAAGATGATGATGATATTGGATTTATATCCTGCCCTCCACTCCGAATCTCAGAGCAGCTCACAATCTCCTTTATCCTTCTCCCCACAACATATACCCTGTGAGGTGGGTGGGCCTGAGAGAGCTCTCACAAAAGCTGCCCTTTCAAGGACATCTCTGTGAGAGCTATGGCTGACTCAAGGCCATTCCAGCAGCTGCAAGTAGAGTAGTGGGGAATCAAACCTGGCTCTCCCAGGTAAGAGTCTGCACACTTAACCACTACACCCAGCTGTTGTCACCATTATCTCAAAAAAAAAGACATTGCAGAGCTGGAAAAAGTCCAGAGGACAGCAACCGAGATGATGAGGGGGCTGGAGCAACTCCCATATGAGGAAAGGCTGAAGAGTCGGAAGAAGAAGATAGGATTTATATTCTGCCCTTCATTCAAAGAGCAGTTTACAATCTCCTTTCCCTTCCCCTCCCCCCAACAGACACCTTGTGAGGTAGGTGAGGCTGAGAATGCTCTTTTGAGAACTGCTCTTGAGAGAACAGCTTTGTGAGAACTGTGGCTGATCCAAGGTCACCCAGTAACTGCATGTGGAGGAGTGAGGAATCCAGCCTGGGTCTCCAGATTAGAGTCCGTCACTCTTAACCACTACACCAAAGAGACAGCTAAGGGGGATATGATAGAGATTTATAAAAATGATATATGCAGTGGAGACAGCTGACTGTTATTCTAGTGTTTTGGGACTTTTTTCTGGTATTTTGGAAGAGGGAGAAAAAGTTATCTTTGTCAGCTCTCCCCACGCCCCACGCCGGGCAAGGAAAGATTCATTTATTTCTCTCTTCAGCCGTCCCATGAGTTAAACAGCCTCTCTGAATTGGCAGTTCTCTCTACGAAAGTTAAGACCAGTTGTCGTTTGGCCCCCAAAAGTACCAGAGGGAGAGTTCCCTCGTAACACCTTCGACGTCTCTGTGAGCGTTTTTCTGACAGTGATGAATGCTCGCTTTTCTCCCGGGGCCCGAAGATGAAGTGGGTCGTTTGGGGAATGTAAAAACGTATCTGTTTATAGAAACCCTGGCCTCCTGAGCCTGCCGAGCCAGATTGAAAGGTTTTGTGCTTGTGCAAAAGTTGCTCTTGTTATTCGTCACCGCAGGTACGGCTGAGTTGTCCTTGGGTGCACAGGTGAAGGTCGAAGAATAAGTCTGCAAACAGAGGAATCCGATTCTCAGAGAGATCAGATAGATTTCCAGGATGTTGGCACGATTCATCCATCAGCTGCTGTAATTGCACGTCCTAAGGTTACCTTAGCCCCTTGGCA
Source organism: Heteronotia binoei (assembly GCF_032191835.1). Classification (NCBI taxonomy): domain Eukaryota; kingdom Metazoa; phylum Chordata; class Lepidosauria; order Squamata; family Gekkonidae; genus Heteronotia; species Heteronotia binoei. The sequence goes on from NC_083234.1 coordinate 13,073,350, forward strand.
CAGAGCGGTAAAGCTGCAGTACTGCAGTCGGAGCCCTCTGCTCACGACCTGAGTTCGATCCCAGCAAAAGATGGTTCAGGTAGCCGGCCCAAGGTTGAGTCAGCCTTCCATCCTTCCGAGGTCGGTAAAATGAGTCCCCAGCTTGCTGGGGGGAAAGCGTAGATGACTGGGGAAGGCAATGGCAAACCACCCCGTAAAAAGTCTGCTGTGAAAACGTTGTGAAAGCAACGTCACCCCAGAGTCGAAAACGACTGGTGCTTGCACGGGGGACTACCTTTACCTTTAAGGTTACCCAAGCGGCTGCTGAATATGTCCGTGTGCATGTCTGTTTTTTAAGGGACAAATTTTGTTGTGTTGACCATTAGCGTTTATTGAAAATCTTCCGCCTGTGATAGGATGGAAGGAAACCAAAACCAAGGCCTGACATTTCTCCCTTTCCCTGCCCCCCACTCTGCTGAGTTAATAAAGCATTTGAATGAATTCTCTCAGTATTGAGGGCTGTCCCTTCATCCTGTTGCCATGGCAATGTTGCACAGCTACACAACCAACCGTTCTTTTTGACACCAGCTCCTCTCTTCCCTGCCTCTCTCTGGGGTATACGCCTGCTGTGACCGACATAAAGATGTCAAGGATTGAATAGATCCCTCTTCCTTTTTTCCCCCCCGAAGGCAGTATCAACTATACAACCGAACGTCGCACTTTTAAGCAGGAGATTTTTCGGGTGGGGTGGGGGAAAGAAGCCGGGAATGGATATACAAGATGACACTTCATCTCCTTCTTTTGAACTCGCAACTTCTCAGGATCGGAATTTCCAGTGCTGTCAGCCGGGAGATCAAAGGAGGCAGGCAAACTTGGCAAAGACGGACGGGTGACGGAATAGCACGGAGCGGCTTCATGCAAAGTCCCAGCTTCCTCAGAGTGGGAAGAAAGTGTTGGCTCTTGTGAGCCAGAACTTAACCCAAGAAGGCTGATTTCCAGTGCTGGAAATCAGTCCTGGATCACGCATCTGATGATGTGGGCTGCAGTCCATGAAAGCTTTTGTTGTTGTTCAGTCGAACAGTCGAGTTCGACTCTTTGCGACCTCATGGACCAAGTCACGCCAGGCCCTCCTGTCTTCCACCATCCTCCGAAGTCTGCTCAAATTCGTGTTTGTAACATCAGTAACGCTGTCCAGCCATCTCCTCTTTTGCTGCCCCCTTCTTCTTTTGCCTTCTGTCTTTCCCAGCATCAGGGTCTTTTCCAGGGAGTGCTCCCTTCTCATTTGGCAGCCAAAGTATTTGAGCTTCAGCATCTGACCTTCCAGGGAACAGTCTGGGTTGATTTCTCTTAGGACTGACTGATTGGATCTCCTTGCAGTCCAAGGGACTCTCAAGAGTCTTCTCAAAGGAGTGCTCCCTTCTCATATGGTGGCCAAAGTATTTGAGCTTCAGCTTCAGCATCTGACCTTCCAGGGAACAGTCTGGGTTGATTTCCCTTAGGACTGACTGATTGGATCTCCTTGCAGTCCAAGGGACTCTCAAGAGTCTTCTCCAGGGAGTGCTCCCTTCTCATATGGTGGCCAAAGTATTTGAGCTTCAGCTTCAGCATCTGACCTTCCAGGGAACAGTCTGGGTTGATTTCCCTTAGGACTGACTGATTGGATCTCCTTGCAGTCCAAGGGACTCTCAAGAGTCTTCTCCAGGGAGTGCTCCCTTCTCATATGGTGGCCAAAGTATTTGAGCTTCAGCTTCAGCATCTGACCTTCCAGGGAACAGTCTGGGTTGATTTCCCTTAGGACTGACTGATTGGATCTCCTTGCAGTCCAAGGGACTCTCAAGAGTCTTCTCCAGGGAGTGCTCCCTTCTCATTTGGTGGCCAAAGTATTTGAGCTTCAGCTTCAGCATCTGACCTTCCAGGGAACAGTCTGGGTTGATTTCCCTTAGGACTGACTGATTGGATCTTCTTGCAGTCCAAGGGACTCTCAAGATTCTTCTCCAGCACCACAGCTCAAAAGCATCTATTCTTCTGCGCTCAGCCTTCCTTATGGTCCAACTCTCACAGCCATACATTACCACTGGGAATACCATGAAATCATGGATCATGAAAGCATAGGCTAGAATAAAAATAAGTTAGTCTTTATGAGGCTCCAAGACACTTTCGCCGCGCTAGAAATATGACCCCTCTTCTGCACTGGTTACCCAGAATGTGCAACACTATAAGAAAGCTATAAGCATGGTTAAGCCGTCTCTTATTTTTCAGGAGGGTGATTTTCTTCCCCAGGACAGTTTAAAACATGCCATAAATAAAGGGTTGCCAACTTCCAGGTGGGGCCTGGAGTTCTGCTTTTACAACTGTTCTCCAGACTACAAAGATAATTTTCCTCAGAGAAAATGGCTGCTTTGGAAAGTGAACTCTGTACCACATTGAGGTCCTGCCCCTCTTCAAACCCTGCCCTCCTCAGGCTCCACCCCCAAAATCTGCAGGTATTTCCCAACCCAGAGATGGCAACCCTGCATAAAGAGTATGTGGCCTTGCATAGAAGATGGTGCAGAATTGTTTTCTGTGGCCCCGGAAGGTAGGACCAGAACCAATGGGTTGAAATGAAATCAAAAGACTTTCCAGCTCAACATTAGGAGGAACTTCCTGACCGTTAGAGCCATTACTCAGTGGAACAGGCTTCCTCGGGAGGTGGTGGGTTCTCCTTCCTTGGAGGTTTCTAAAGAGAGGCTAGATGGCCATCGGACCGCAATGAAGATCCTGTGAATTTAGGGGGAAGCGTTTGTGAGTTTCTTGCATTGTGCAGGGGGTTGGACTCGATGACCCTGGAGGCCCCTTCCAACTCTATGATTCTATGATATCTGCTCACTCTTTGAGTCAGCTCAATGGTTAATGCTCCCAGTCTTCCAAGATGTGGTTTGGAGAGACGCAAATGCCTTGTGGGTTTAAAAGCATCAGAAGAGCCCTGCTGGATCAGACCAATAGTCCATCTAGTCCAGCATTCCATTTCACACAGCAGCCTACCAGTTCCTCAGTGGCCAAACAGTTCCTTTCATCACCATGAAATCCTTCCCCTCCATGAATCTATCCAACCCCCTTTTCAAGCTCTTTATTCCTGTGGCCACCACTACAACCTCTGGCAGCAAATCCCACATTTTAATCACTCTGTGTGTCAAGTAGCATTCCCTTTTGTCCATCCTGAACCTCCTGTTCACCAGCTTCACTGGATGCCCTCAAGTTTTAGTACAGGGGTCCTCAACTCCTGGGCCGTGAACCGGTCCCGGTCTGTGGCCTGTTAGAAACCGGGCCGTGAGTTGTATAATTATTTCATTATATATTACAATGTAGTAATAATAATAAGATATTGGATTTCTATCCCGCCCTCCACTCCGAAGAGTCTCAGAGCGGCTCACAATCTCCTTTCCCTTCCTCCCCCACAACAGACACCCTGTGAGGTAGACGAAGATATTGGATTTCTATCCCGCCCTCCACTCCGAAGAGTCTCAGAGCGGCTCACAATCTCCTTTCCCTTCCTCCCCCACAACAGACACCCTGTGAGGGAGATGAAGATATTGGATTCATATCCCGCCCTCCACTCCAAAGAGTCTCAGAGCGGCTCACAAACTCCTTTACCTTCCTCCCCCACAACAGACACCCTGTGAGGTAGACGAAGATATTGGATTTCTATCCCGCCCTCCACTCCGAAGAGTCTCAGAGCGGCTCACAATCTCCTTTCCCTTCCGCCCCCACAACAGACACCCTGTGAGGTAGATGAAGATATTGGATTTATATCCCGCCCTCCACTCCGAAGAGTCTCAGAGCGGCTCACAATCTCCTTTACCTTCCTCCCCCACAACAGACACCCTGTGAGGCGGTGGGGCTGGAGAGGGCTCTCACAGCAGCTACCCTTTCAAGGACAACTCTGCCAGAGCTATGGCTGACCCAAGGCCATTCCAGCAGCTGCAAGTGGAGGAGTGGGGAATCAAACCCGGTTCTCCCAGATAAGAGTCTGCGCACTTAATCACCGCACCAAACTCATAGAAATAAAGTGCACAATTGTATCATCCCGAAACGATCCCCCTCCCCAGTCCGTGGAAAAACTGTCTTCCACAAAACCAGTCCCTGGTGCCAAAAAGGTTGGGGGCCGCTGTTCTAGTATTTAGGGGGGGAGCAGAATTCTCTTGGTCAGTTCTCTCTACCCTATGCAACCCTAGGACCTGTCACTCTAGTGGAAGTCCTGGCCTCCTGAAGCCAGCTGCCGTAGCTCCTCGCCTGCCCGCCTCCGTTCACTCAAACACACATTGTTTCTCTTCCTGACTCTGCCATGCTGAGACGGCACAGCTTGAGCTCTTGATACATCTATTGTCCCTCTCTCTCCGTCTGGACTCGTAGCCTGATGAAGGAGGAACTCTGACAACCCAAACGGCCTGCATTTTATCTCCGGACACAGCAGTTCCTTGCTCCCGCCCATTCCCCACCCTGCGCTCCTTCGCAAACGCCTTCAAAAGGCCACCTGTGATTTACGGAGCTCTCTTCTCTAGCTCTGCCAGCCCTGGACACTGGAGCTGCCAGAGCTGCCTCTCACTTCATGACCTTCCCCGTATGGTGCTGGAGCCCGAGCCGCAGGCTTGCTGCCTCTTCTGAGGGCCCCGTCCTGCCTGCTCCACCTGCCAGTGTTGATGTGTAGAAAGGCCAAGGATTGAGGGAGAAATTAATTTGTGACTTTCTTTTGATTTCCTGCCCTTGGAATGGAAAGCGGCGGACTTCAAAGTCGGCTGCCCGGAGAACAGATGCGCCTGCCCGTCCCCAGCTAAAGACCAGGTGCAGAATTTTGCGGGGAAGCGAGTTTGGCAGAGGAGTGGGGGGGATCAGTGCTGAATCCAACCCTGTGGAGGCCCCTAGGCAGTCCAAATCTTGGGGGCCCTCTCACAAATGAACTCAGAGTTCGAGCGCACCCCCCCGCCACCCACAGCCCCCGCTGCAGCCTGCAGGCCCCTTCTCAAAAGCCCCTTTGACAAAGCTGTGTGGGAGAGGCAGGGAGAGGCAAACTTGGTGATGACCCCAGCAGCAGCCACACCGGGCACGTCAGGCAAAGAGTGACTCAGTTGCTGGCTGCATGTGCAGGCTGGAAGGGCTGCAAGCAGGGGGGAAACCGGGGGAGGGGGAGCCAGCCCAGTGTCCCTAAAGGTGTGGGGGCCCATAGGTTAGTACCTACTTGGCCTAATTGTTAATCCAGCCCTGAGCGGGATGGATGGATTGCTGGAGAAGGGACAGTGTTGTCTGTGCCTCTTCCCTGTGTCCGGATCAAGCCAGACCCTATCCGAGAGCCTCCTGCCCTGGCCTCTACACCCACTCGTGGAGAGTAACTGCAGAATAGAGGTCGCCATGTGCTCTTTCATGGGGTCGCCAGGTCTTCCCAGGGCACCGGCAGGGAAAGCAGAAGTTGGGTTGCCAGATCCAGGTTGGGAAGCTCTTGGAGATGTGGGGATGGAGTCTGAGGAGGGCAGGGACCTTAGTGGAGTGCAATGCCCTACAGGCCACCCTCCAAAGCAGCCATTTTCTCCAGAGGAACTGGAGATGAGCTGTAATTCCAGAGGATCCCCAGGTCCCACCTGGAGGGCTGGCATCCCTAGCTCTTTGAGCACTTCCTGGTGCACAAGGGTGTGATAAGTCATCTCAACTGATATTCTCTGAGATTTCAAGCAAACCTCCATGCCACTGGAACCAAGTAGTCCCTACTCTCCTCAAACCCCGCCCTTCCCAGACTCCACCCCCAAAAGTGCTAGGCATTTTCCAGCCCAGACCTGGCAACACTGCTTATCGACCTTACGTGAGTGGAGAAGGAGAGGAGGTTGGCCATTGCCTTCCTTGGTGGTCTCCCTTCCAAGTACCCACCTTGCTGAGATTATTCCAACCCCAGCAAGGGGCTTCCAAGGCAAGGGAGAAGAAGCAGAAGTGGTTTGGTGTTGCTTTTCTCCGCAGAGCCTTCCGTGGTGGTCTCTCTTCCAAGTACCGGCCTGCTTAGCTTCCAACTTATGGTGTCCCCAGCAAGGGGTTTCCAAGGCAAGGGAGAAGAAGCAGAGGTGGTTGGCCAGTGCCTTCCTCTGCAGAGCCTTCCTTGGTGGTCTCCCTTCCATGTACCGACCCTGCTTAGCTTCCGAGATGTGATGAGATTAGTCTACACCATTCCGCCTTCCCTCCCTCAAGGTGGCTTACAAATGTGGATAAGACATAGAATAAAATGACAGGGTTGTTCTGCTGTTTGTATGAGTCATTTAGGTTTCATTGCGTTTACTTCTCTTGACAGATTCAATAAAATGATTATATTGTTAGCTGTGTTTGAGATTCCGGGCTATGAGGCAGTATAAAAATAATGTTAAGTACATTCAGTAAAATTGCATTCTAAGCAAAGGTCATATGTTGCTGTCTGATATGCCTGTGGGATTATAAATCAGCAAAAAAAACCCCTTTAATGGCCAGACCATTACGACTGCTGTTTCTCTTTTTGCCGTGCATTTTGGGTTATCAGCAGAAGCCGGTGAATTAAAAATATATATATCTGTATTTCATCATTCGACTGTAATTGCATTGGGTAACCAATAATATAGTACCTACTAAATCCACAGGAGTAGAAAAAACCTGCGATTTGGTCGATAAGGTTCCAAATGCTTTGCCAAAACATCTTAATCTTCCGACATTTCCACCAAATACATAGAAAGTCCCCTTCCGTCCTGCCACATCCCCGGCGTTTCCCATTTGGTTGTTTCCCAGTCAGGATAAGACTAAACTTTGCAATCTGGTTGGTTCTTTTCATATATCCCAGTTTGGTGCAATGGTTAAGTGTGCGGACGCTTATCTGGGAGAAATGGGTTTGATGCCCCACTCCTCCACCTACACCTGCTGGAATGGCCTTGGGTCAGCCACAGCTCTCGCAGAGTTGTCCTTGAAAGGGCAGCTTCTTCGAGAGCTCTCTCAGCCCCACCCACCTCACAAGGTGTCTGTTGTGGGGGAGGAACTCAAAAGGAGATTGCAAGCTGCTCTTGAAAGGGCAGCTTTTGGGAGAGCTCTCTCAGCCCCACCTACCTCACAGGGTGTCTGTTGTGGGGGAGGAAGATAAAAGAGATTGCGAGCCGCTCTGAGACTCTGAGATTTGGAGTGGAGGGCAAATCCAGTATCTTCTTCTTCTCCTCCTTTGTGAGAAATCCATTTTCAGATCCTTGACTGTGTGCAGATCCTTTCTGCAAAAAAAGAAACGTATTTGATACAATTGGTGCATTGCCTGACCAAAATGTCAACTAAATGGCATGTAAGAACTAAATGGCATAAGACATAGAACAGAGCCCCGTGGGGCAGAGTGGTAAAGCTGCAGTACTGCATTCCTAAGTTCTGCTGTTCGATCCTGGAGGAAGCTGGGTTCAGATAGCAGGCTCATGGTTGACTCAGCCTTCCATCCTTCCGAGGTCGGTAAAATGAGTACCCAGCCTGCTGGGGGGGAAAGTGTAGCTGACTGGGGAAGGCAATGGCAAACCACCCAGTAACAAAAAGTCTGCCATGAAAACATCGTGTTGTGACATCACCCCAGAGTCGGAAATGACTGGTGCTTGCACAGGGGACTACCTTTACCTTTAGGACACTGAAAGCCCAACCCCAAAATCTGAAAGGATATTCCACAGCAGCCAACTTGAGGCAGACTGAACCCAGCACCAGCAAGTGGAATTTTAAAACATGAAAATCACTGTTTCGGTTCATCCTTATTTGCTGTGGCTTCCGACTGTGGGAAGACTTGTCCGAAGGCCATCTTTCCCAAAACCATTACAGCAGAGTGGCCAAACTTGCTTAACGTAAGAGCCACAAAGAATAAACATCAAATGTTTGAGAGCTGCCAGACGTGAACCATCAGATGTTGGAAGAAAGGAAGGGAGGGAGGGAGGAAATAGATGGGGAGCGAAAGGTGGAAAGAAAACAACTTTAACTGCATTTTCCAAGCTGCTGGCTGGCTTGGCTTGGAGAAGTGATTTAAAGAGACATGCCTTCTTCTTCAAGCCAGCTGACAGTGTGGTGGGGGCTTCGAGAGCCACATAATGTGTGAAAGAGCCACATGTCGCTCCCAAGCCACAGTTTGGCCACCCACCCCTGCATTATAGACATCCCAGTTTCATTGTGCCCAGATTTTCCTCCTGTTTTTTTTAAATAGGTGCACCAATAAGCTGCTTCATGACACAAATGTTCTCTCCAAGCGTGTCTGCGTAACGTGCTATCCAGTCACAGCCAGCTTATGGTGATCCCATAAGGCAAGGGTGGCCAGACTGACTCGGAAGCCACATGTGGCTCCATCACACATATTGTGTGGCTTTTGAAGCCCCCACAGCCCCATTGGCTGGCTTGGAGAAGGCATTTGTCTCTTGAAATCACTTCTCCATGCCAAGCGAGCCAGCAGCTTGGAGAATTTATTTGAAGTTGCTTTCCTTCTTCCTTCCTTCCTTCCTTCCTTCCTTCCTTCCTTCCTTCCTTCCTTCCTTCCTTCCTGGTTGGTGTAGTGGTGAAGTGTGCGGACTCTTATCTGAGAGAACCGGGTTTGATTCCCCACTCTTCCACTTACAGCTGCTGGGATGGCCTTGGGTCAGCCATAGCTCTGGCAGAGGTTGTCCTTGAAAGGGCAGCTGCTGTGAGAGCCCTCTCAGCCCCAGCCATCTCACAGGGTGTCTGTTGGGTGCGGGGAGAAGATACAGGAGATTGTAAGCCGCTCTGAGTCTCTGATTCAGAGAGAAGGGTGGGGTATAAATCTGCAGTCTTCTTCCTTCCTTCCTTCCTTCCTTCCTTCCTTCCTTCCTTCCTTCCTTCCTTCCTTCCTTCCTTCCTTCCTTCCTTCCTTCCTTCCTTCCTTCCTTCCTTCCTTCCTCCTCCCTCCCTCCCTCCCTCCCTCCCTCCCTCCTGTCTTGCGGCTCTCAAACACCTGATGTTTATTCTACATGGCTCTTACATTAATCAAGTTTGGCCACCCTTGCAAGGTGTTCAGGGGCAAGAGGCATACAAAGGTGGTTTGCCGTTGCCTCCCTCTAAGTAGTGTAGTGTAGTGACCCTGGTCGGTGGTCTCCCATCCAGGTGTTAACCAGGGCCGACCCTGCTTTGCTTCTGAGATCTCATGAGTCTGGGCTAGCCTGGGCCCTCCAGGTCACAGTAGAAATGAACAGAGGCGGTTTTGCCCTTGCCCGCTTCCATCTTGCGACCCTGGGCTTCCTCGGTGGCCTCCCATCCAAGTACTAACCAGGGCCGATGCTGCTTAGCTTCCGAGATCTGACAAGATCAGGCTAGCCTGGGCCAACCGAGTCAGGGTTTCTCTCCAAGTGGTATAAAATCATTAACAGATTAAAAGCCAGGATAAAGGCTAAAATTGTATGTTTAAAATGGCATATTTGTTTCCCGCATTGTATAATTACGCTTTTCACGATGCTTGTACATGAATATAATCTTTCCTCCTGTATGCTGGTGACCTGTTGGTGTATGAGTACTTGAAAAAGACAGGACATATTAAAGCTGGAGGTAAGCAGGCCACAGACAAAGGCTGCACTGATGTTCCCCAAATGAAGGCTGGGGTATAAGCCCAACTTCTTCTTCTTCTTCTTCTTCTTCTTCTTCTTCTTCTTCTTCTTCTTCTTCTTCTTCTTCTTCTTCTTCTTCTTCTTCTTCTTCTTCTTCTTCTTCACCAGTTCCGCAGGGCCTGCAAGACCACCCTTTTTAAACTTGCTTACTCAGATTGCTAAAGAAGGCTGTTAATAAGGATCCGCCAATGCGGCTTAAAGACCTAGACCGCTGTGTATAAACTGGCAGAACTAGCGTCCAACATCACCAGCACTGTCAGACTAAACTATCCAATTGTATTAACTGGTTTTTAATGTGTTAAATAATGTTTTATATTGTTAAATTTAAAGGTTTTATTATCACTGTATGTTATTAAGAAATGTTGTTAGCCGCCCTGAGCCTGCCGAGGCGGGGAGGGCGGGATGTAAATAAAATTTATTATTATTATTCTTCATCCACTTTCTATTTTTTTTTTTATTTTAAACCTTTGTTAAGTACTGCACGAGATGTTTAATTAAAAGAAAACAAAAAAAGTTAAAGGGCTCATATCTACAGATAAACAATAACATAACAGGGGAAAAAGAAGGCTCTTTAAGTCAGTACAAGCGCAAATTAGTTTGGTAAATCACCAATACCAGTGTTCGATTATATAGAAATTTCTCTCTCTCGCTCTCTCGGCTTGACTTCACGAACGAAGATTTAAGAAGGGTGCAGTAGTCCACGTCTGCTGCAGGCTCGCTGGTGGCTGACAAGACCAATGCGGGACAGGCAGATCCGGCCACAGTGGCTGCAGGGAAAAGTCTGATTTGGGGTTGATGCTGTAGCAGTGCGATTCTTCCTCAATCTCCTTTTGTCCTCAAGACCAGCTATGCATGCGTTCTCAAAGGAAGAGACAGCCTGGTGGATGGTGTGCCTCCATGCTTTGGATCTGAGGCTAGGTCAGACCACTGGTGATGGTTGATGCAACAGGTACCAAGGGATTTCTTCAAGGAGTCCTTGTACCTCTTCTTTGGTGCCCCTCTATTTCGATGGCCGGTGGAAAGTTCGCCATACAGGGCAATTTTGGGAAGGCGGTGGTTTTCCATCCTGGAGATATGCCCATAGTAAAAGCATATATAGTATTGCTGCAACATGTAATCCACTTTCTAAACTTATCAGTTTTTCTTCGGCTGCTTGGGCAAGTTATTCCAAACATGATTTCCACTTGTGATTTGAGCCTGGTTGCATTTGAGTCCAAGTGCCTTTGGTCACTGACGCAGGAGACCTTTGACTCTAGCAAGAGCAGCCAGCTAATTTCCTGCCTTGCTGTGTCTCATTGAGCTCCTGACCCATTGATTGCCAAGGAACACCTCATTCTGCCATTCCTGTCTTATCTCTAGATTAAAAAGACCAATCTATTTTTCCCCAATTTCACACTCTCTTAACTTAAGAGCCAGTTTGGTGTCATGGTTAAGTGTGCGGACTCTTATCTGGAAGAACCAGGTTTGATTCCCCACTTCTTCTCTTGCAGCTGCTGGAATGGCCTTGGGTCAGCCATAGCTCTTGCAGAGTTGTCCTTGAAAGGGCAGCTGCTGGGAGAGCTCTCTCAGCCCCACCCACCTCACAGGGTGTCTGTTGAGGGGGAAGGAGATAAAGGAGATTGTAAGCCACTCTGAAACTCTGATTCAGAGAGAAGGATGGTATAAACCTGCTGTCTTATTATTATTCTTGTTGTTTAATGTAAGATTTGCTTCACGCTTGCAGTTAAGAAAAGTCTTGGGGGTTTTTCCCCATTCTTTCAGGGAGGATCAATCATATTTATGGAGGAAGATCATAGGACTATCTCAATAGTGCTTTGCTATTGCAGCTGAAGAGAACTTCCCGGTCCAGAGGCAACATAATTCTGAAGTCCAGGGTTTAAATTCCATCAAAATCAATTTGTAACTCTGTTCAAGAGGCCATGTGGCCTCTCTCTGTATCCTGCTTCTGGCCTTCCAAAATATCTGCTTGCCAGTGGGGTAGAGGATGCTGGACTAGATGAACTTTCAGTTTCAATTTAATAGGGCCGTTTGTACTTTTTTATGAGGTCCTCTGGGGGCTTTTAGCCACAAGGTATAGATGAAACACTATCTCTGGGGCAGTGCTGCTCTGTATTCTTGGTGCTTGGGGGGCAACAGAGGGAGGGCTCCTGGAGTTCTGACCCCACTGATGGACCTCTGGATGGCCCCTTGGTTTTGGCCACTGTGTGACACAGGGTGTTGGACTAGACGGGCCATTGGCCTGATCCAACATGGCTTCTCTTACGTTCTGATGTCTGAGGTAGTGATGCTGTGTATTCTTGGTGACTGGGGGGCACCTGTGGGAGGGCTTCTGGAGTTAGGTTTGGCCACTGTGTGACACAGAGTGTTGGACTGGATGGGCCATTGGCCTGATCCAACATGGCTTCTCTTCTGTTCTTATGTGACACAGTGTTGGACTGGATGGGCCATTGGCCTGATCCAACAGGGCTTCTCTTATGTTCTTCTGTGACACAGAGTGTTGAACTGGATGGGCCATTGGCCTGATCCAACAGGGCTTCTCTTATGTTCTTATGTGACACAGAGTGTTGAACTGGATGGGCCATTGGCCTGATCCAACATGGCTTCTCTTATGTTCTTATGTGACTCAGAGTGTTGAACTGGATGGGCCATTGGCCTGATCCAACATGGCTTCTCTTATGTTCTTATGTGACACAGAGTGTTGAACTGGATGATCCATTGGCCTGACCCAACGTGGCTTTTCTGATTGTCTCATGTTCTTATTTATTTGTTTATTTCATTTCATTTCTGACCCGCTCTCCTGGAACCAGCCCAGAGCAGGTGATAACCATTCATAACTATGCAATAAAGCCTTCTAAAATACAACGCAAGTTAATAAATAGCAATAAAATCAATAAAACAATTAGATTTACGGTTTAAGATGGCGTACTTGGATGGAGGGCGATATTAAACATCTGGAGAAGGGATGAAAGGGGGAGAAGCAGGGGGAGGGGAAGGAGGGAGAGGTCTTTTTGTCGCTGGTGTATCCTTGTAGGGAAGGCCTGCGACTCAACAGTAAAGAACCAGCTTTTCATGCAAGCAGAGACAGATTTTAAACCTGACATCTGGTTTAAAGCCGGTTTGGTGTAGTGGTTAAGAGCGGTGGGCTCTATTCCGGAGAACTGGGTTTGATTCCACACTCCTCCACCTGCAGCCAGCTGGGTGACCTTGGGCCAGTCATGGTTCTCTTAGCGCTCTCTCAGAGTTTTGTAAGGCACAGGGGTGGGATTCTAGCAAGAGCTCCTTTGCATATTAAGCAACACACCCCTGACGTAGCCAATCCTCCCAAGAGCTTACAAGGCTCTTTTTTGTAAGCTCTCGGAGGATTGGCTACATCAGGGGTGTGTGGCCTAATATGCAAAGGAGCTCTTGCCGGAATTCCACCCCTAAGGCAGCTTCATATACTCATGTGAGCTCCTCTAGTGTAGCCTCAGTGTTCCAGGAGATCCCTGGTCCTGATTCCCACCATTAACTCACTAAGTGGTTAAGGCAAGCCATTCCCTGTCAACCCCTTCATCTGCCATATAGCAATGCCTACACAGATCTAACTTACAGGGCTGTTGTCAGGATCATATGAAGTCAATGCATGTGGTGTGCTTTGGATGCTAAAGATGCTGCGTATAAATGCTCGGGGCTGTTGTCATCATTATCTTGTTGCTAAGTGCCTGATTGGCTCCCTCCGAGCCTGGACTTCTGATGGACTGGGAATTTTTGGATGCACCAAGCTTCCAGAAATACCCAATCCCAGGTGTTCTGTGAATCCTGGCAAGTTGTGCCTGTCCTGTTGTTGCACATCCCTGATGCAATTCTACCACCTGTCAGCCCATCTTCTCTTGCCCCATCCCTTTTGTTAAAATAACCACAGTGTGCCTGAAGAACTATGGACGGAGGTTTGTGACATTGTACAGAAGGCAGCAATCAGCACCATTCCAAAGAGAAATGCAAGAAAGCAAAGTGGCTGTCTGATGAGGCTTTACAAATAGCTGAGGAAAGAAGGAAAGCGAAAGGCAAAGGTGAAAAGGAAAGATTCACCCAACTGAATGCGGATTTCCAGAGAATAGCAAAGAGAGATAAGGAGGCCTTCCTGAAGGAACAATGCAAAGCAATAGAGGAAAATAATAGAATGGGAAGAAGGGAACGTTTCATGCAAAGATCGCCAAGATAAAGGACAAAAATGGTAGGGACCTATCAGAAGCAGAAGAGATCAGGAAGAGGTGGCAAGAATACACAGAAGAATTATACAAGAAGGATCTCAATGTCCCGGACAACCATGACAGTGAAATCGATGACCTTGAGCCAGACATCCTGGAGAGTGAAGTTAAATGGGCTTTAGAAAGCATTACTAAACAGCAAAGCGAGCGGAAATGATGGTATCCTAGTTGAGCTATTCAAAGTCCTAAAAGATGCTGCTGCTAAAGTGATGCACACATTATGTCAACAAATTTGGAAAACACAACAGTAGCCACAGGATTGGAAAAGATCAATTTATATTCCAATCCCAAAGAAGGGTAATGCCAAGGAATGTTCAAACTATCGCACCATTGCACTCATTTCACATGCCAGCAAGGTCATGTTAAAGATCCTACAAGCTAGGCTTCAGCAGTATGTCGATCAGGAACTGCCAGAAGTTCAAGCTAGGTATCGGAGAGGTAGAGGAACTAGAGATCAAATTGCCAACATTCGATGGATTATGGAGAAAGCATGGGAGTATCAGAAAAACGTCTATTTCTGCTTCATTGACTATGCTAAAGCCTTTGATTGTGTGGATCACAACAAACTGTGGCAAGTCCTTAAAGAGATGGGAGTACCAGGCCACCTCACATGTCTCCTGAGAAACCTGTAGAAGGGTCAAGATGCAACTGTCAGAATGGGATATGGAACAGAACGGGATATGATTGGTTTAGAATAGGAAAAGGAGTTCGACAAAGATGTATATTGTCACCCTGCTTATTTAATTTATATGCAGAGTACATCATGCAGAATGCTGGCCTGGAAGAAGCACAAGCCAGAATTAAGATTGCGGGGGAAAACATCAACAACCTCAGATATGCAGATGACACTACTCTAATGGCAGAAAATAAGAAGGACCTAAAGAGCCTCTTGTTGAGGTTGAAAGAGGAGAGCACAAAACTCAACATAAAAAAAACTAAGATCGTGGCATCTGGCCCCATCAAACCTTGGCAAATAGAAGGGGAAGACATGGAAGTAGTGACAGACTTCACATTTCTGGGATCCAAGATCACCGCAGATGGTGACTGTAGCCATGAAATTAAAAGACGTTTGCTCCTTGGGAGGACAGCTATGGCGAACCTGGGCAGTATAATAAAAAGCAGAGACATCACCCTGCCAACAAAAGTCCATATAGTTAAAGCAATGGTATTCCCAGTAGTAATGTATGGCTGTGAGAGCTGGACCATAAGGAAGGCCGAGCGCAGAAGAATAGATGCTTTTGAGCTGTGGTGCTGGAGAAGACTCTTGAGAGTCCCTTGGACTGCAAGAAGATCCAATCAGTCAATCCTAAGGGAAATCAACCCAGACTGTTTCCTGGAAGGTCAGATGCTGAAGCTGAAACTCAAACACTTTGGCCACCAAATGAGAAGGGATCACTTCCTGGAGAAGATCCTGATGCTAGGAAAGACAGAAGGCAAAAGAAGAAGGGGATGGCAAAAGATGAGATGACTGGACAGCGTTACTGATGTAACAAACACGAATTTGAGCAGACTTTGGAGGATGGTGGAAGACAGGAGGGCCTGGTGTGACTTTGTCCATGGGGTTGCAAAGAGTTGGACTCGGCTGTGCGACTGAACAACAACAACAAATGCAAGTGAGTAGGATCCACATGGCGCAGAATGATAAAGCTGCAGTATTGCAGTCTGCTCACAACCTGAATTTGATCCCGGCGGAAGCTGGGTTCAGGTAGCCGGCTCGAGGTTGACTCATCCTTCCATCCTTCCGAGGTCAGTAAAATGAGTACCCAGCTTGCTGGGGGGGGGAGTGTAGATGACTGGGGAAGGCAATGGCACACCACCCCATAAAAAAGTCTGCCGTGAAAATGTCGCGATGCGATGTCACCCCAGAGTTGGAAACGGCTGGTGCTTTCACAGGGACTACCTTTACCTTTATGCAAGTGAGTGCAATAATGGACACTGTGTGCCCACTAAACATGATGGTGACCACAATGAGTCGTGCTGCCATGACATGCCTAGCAGTGTTTTTGAAAGTTAAAGTTGTTTTCTTTCCGCCTCTCCTCCATCCATTTACCTGCCTTCCTGACGTGTGGCTCTCCAACACCTGACATTCATGTCTTGTGGCCCTCAAACATCTGACGTTTATTCTATGTGGTTCTTAAGTTAAGCAAGTTTGGCCGCCCCTGGTCGGAAGCAATAGAACAAGTTAGAATCGAATTTTAAAAAAAAAAATTGTTGGCCTTAAAGGTGCCATTGGATTCTAACTTGAGTCAGAAAAGTTATTCGTATTGTATTTGCAGGGCTTTTTTTTGAGCAGGAACGCAGTTCCTGCTGGCTTGGCATCAGGGAGTGTGGCCTAATATTCCAATGAGCTCCCGCTGGGCTTTTTCTACAAAAAAAAGCCCTGTGTGTTTGTATGCTGCTGCTGACCCGGCCCAACCTTCTTCCCTTAGAATTGCAACCAAAGGCAACCCAATTGCCATGCTTTGTGGCACTGAATTCTGTAAAGGGACTATGCTGTGTGGAACTCACTGCCAAAAAGTGTGATGTTGGCCACGGACTTCAATCCTGTGGTGAGGCTGAAAGAGGTCTTACAGCAGCTGCCCTTTCAAGGACAACTCCTGCCAGAGCTATGGCTGACCCAAGGCCATTCCAGCAGCTGCAAGTGGAGGAGTGGGAATCAAACCCGGTTCTCCCAGATAAGAGTCCGCACACTTAAAAGGAGATTAGAAAAATCCTTGGGTAGATAGATCTGGCGTCAGTGGCTGTTGGTGGAATGCAAAGTTCCATGTTTGGAAGCAAAAATACACTGGAAGGAAGAAGAAGAAGAAGATGATGATGATATTGGATTTATATCCTGCCCTATACTCTGAGTCTCAGAGTGGTCACAATCTCCTTTACCTTTCCCTGCCCCCACAACAGACATCTTGTGAGGTAGGTGAGGCTGAAAGAGGTCTTACAGCAGCTGCCGTTTCAAGGACAACTCCTTGAAAGCTGTGGCTGACCCAAGGCCATTCCAGCAGGTGCAAGTGGAGGAGTGGGGATTCAAAACCCGGTTCTCCCAGATAAGAGTCTGTGCACTTAACCACTACACCAAACTGGCTCTCACAAGGAAAGCTCTGCAAGAGCTGTGGCTGACCCAAGGCCATTCCAGCAGGTGCAAGTGGAGGAGTGGGGATTCAAAACCCAGTTCTCCCAGATAAGAGTCCGTGCACTTAACTGCTACACCAAACTGGCTCTGTTTGGGACTGTGCAAAGAGGATGCTGGACCAGTGGAACCATTGGCCCAATCCAATAGGAATTACTTTTCCAAAGGGACTGTGATTCATTTATGTTTTCTCTCACCTCCCCCAACTTCCTCATAAGGCGAGAAGCCGCTGAACAGAAACGGCAACACAAAATAGATCAGAAGTGCCGTCTCATCCCAGTTGTGAGAGGAGGTGTTGCTCATTTGCACATGCAAATTCGTTTAAGCGTAGCACATTTGAAATTGTTGCCTTGTGTAGTGGCAGAACTAAAAAAAGCCATGCAGGTGACAAACCCCCCAATAGAGAGAAGCACAGGCACCCGTCTCAATTACAATCAGTCATTTCGACAGGGCTTCTGCAGCTTCACAGTCGGCAAGCCCGTTCTCCTTTCCAAGAAAGGCCGCTTAATTGTGGGCTGCAGGAATCCCAGGTTGGTGCCTGAAGGTTCTGCTTTTCGGGGGCCCACGAAAATAGGGTTCCATAAAAAAAGCTCACAGGAAAAAAGCTCACAGAAAACGCCCACTGTCATAAATGCTCACAGGAAAAATACCCACATGGGAAAATGCCCACACGGAATATGACATGCTTTAATCCTACAACATCCAATATGGGTAATACCTGTTCATTCTCAAAAATGGTGAATGTTATCCACAATTATAAATATCTATGATGCTTGACATGGTATTTTTTCCATGTGGCCTTCTTTCCGCGTCGGCTTTTTTCGATTTGGGCTTTTTTCTGAATGGCCTTTTCCCCGTGTGGGCTTTTTCCATGTGGGCTTATTTCCACGTGGGCATTTTTCCTTGTGGGCTGTTTTCCATGTGCGCTTTTTTCCTGTGAGCGTTTATGGCCGTGGGGTTTTTCCGTGAGCTTTTTTTCCCTGTGGGCTTTTTTCCGGTTACCAAAAATACATGAAGCTGCCTTCTACTGAATCAGACCCCTTGGTCCATCAAGGTCGGTATTGTCTACTCAGACTGGCAGCGGCTCTCCAGGGTTTCAAGCTGAGGTTTTTCCCATCACTTACCGCCTGATCCTTTTTAATTGGGGATGCTGGGGATTGAACCTGGGACTTTCTGCATGCCAAGCAGACGCTCTGCCACTGAGCCACAGCCCCACCCCCATCCTGACCCCCTTGCTAGCTTTGAAGTCAGTTATTAGGCATTTGTTTGCCTTGGCAGCTTAGGCAGCAGATAAAATTATTTTGGAAAGGTTGCGAGAATTGTTCTTGGGATGGAAACAGGGCTTTTTTTTTCGTAGCAGGGACTCCTTTGCATATTAGGCCACACACCCTTGATGTAGCCAATCCTCCTGGAGTTTACAGTAAGCCCTGTATGAAGAGCCCTGTAAGCTGCCTCTAACAGTGAAGGCTACCTTTAATCACCATGGCTAGTAGCCACTGATGGACCTCTGCTCCATTGATATACCTAATCCCCTTTTAAACCCATGAATGGTCATTGTTATCACTACCTCCAGTAGAAATGAATTCCACAGTTCAATTACCAATGGACAGAGCTTTTTGGGGGGTAGCAGGAACTCCTTTGCATATTAGGCCACACACCCCTGATGCAGCCTTTGCATATTAGGCCACATACCCTTCATCCAAGAGCTTACAGGGCTCTTAGTACAGGGCCTACTGTAAGCTGTTGGCGGATTGACTACATCTGGGGGTGTGTGGCCTAATATGCAAAGGAGTTTCCTGGCATGGAAGCCACAATTAAATGTAAAACACAAATACTGCCCCCCCGATATGAGTGTCTACTCCAGGTCAGGAAATTCCTGGAGTTTTGGAGGTGGGGGCAGAACCTGGAGAAAGCAGGGTAAGAGAAAGGGATGGATCTTAGCAGTGTATAAAGAAAGAGAAGAAGAGATTGGATTTATACCCTGCCCTTCACTCAAGAGTCTCAGAGCGGTTTACAATTTCCTTTCCCTTTCTCTCCCCACAACAGACACCCTGTGAGGTAGGTGGGGCTGAGAGAACTCTGAGAGAAATGCTCTTGAAAGGAACAGCTCTGACAGAGTTATGACTGATCCAAGGTCACTCCAGCAGGTGCAGGTTGAGGAGCGGCAAATCCAACGCGATTCTCCCAGATAAGAGTCTGTGCACTTAACCGCTATACCAAACTGGTTTTCCCCAAGCTGCGTGACCTGGGACCAGTCGCACTCTCCCAGCCTGGTCTACCTCACAGGGTTGTTGTGAGTATAAAAGAGAGGCGAGGAGAATGATGTAAGCTGCTTTTGGGTCTGCACTGAGGAAAAAGGCAGGGTATCGGGTTGCCAGCTCTGAGTTGGGTGTGCAGAAATCCCACCTGGTTTTTCCTGGAGATTTTGGGGATGGAGCCTGAGAAGGGCAGGGTTTGGGCCATAATGCCGTAGAGTCCACCTTCCAAAGCAGCCATTTTCTCTAGGGGAATTGATCTCTGTCGCCTGGAGAGTGGTTGTAATAGCAGGAAACCTCCAGCCACTTGAACTAGACAAGCCGAAACTTCCGTGTAGACAAAACCTCAAATATCAAATAAGAAAGCTTTCTGTATTCAACGTAAATTATTCAATTCACTAAATTAGAGTGGAAGCCCTATGGGGCACTGATTGTAAAGGACTGAGTTGTGTTCATTCTGGATTCTCTGCTCTGATTTATTTATAGATTTTAATTTTGACTTTAGTGTTTGCAGAATGGTATAATAACATATATTGAATGCAGGAAGCTTTCTGATTGGGTTCTGTTTACACAGAGGCCTTAGCTTGTCTCGTTCTACCTGATCCGTGTGTCTCACTTTTGTTGCCTGCCAACAGGAGGTCTGGCAACCAGAATGAGACCCACGGATAGAAGTGGCAAGGAGAGAAGCTAAGCCCCTGTGTATACTGTCTAGATACTACTGATAGTATCAGTATTGTGTTCAGTTTTGGGCACCACATTTTAAGAAGGATCTAGACAAGCTGGAACAGATCCAGAGGAGGGCAAGGAAGATGGTGAGGGGTCTGGAGACCAAGTCCTATGAAGAAAGGTTGAAGGAGCTGGGCATGTTTAGCCTGGAGAGGAGGCAGCTGAGAGGTGATAGGATCACCATCTTCAAGTGCTTGAAGAGCTGTCATATAGAGGATGGTGCAGAATTGTTTTCTGTGGCCCCAGAATGTAGAACCAGAACCAATGGGTTGAAATTAAATCAAGAGTTTCCGGCTCAACATTAGGAAAAACTTCCTGACTGTTAGAGAAGTTCCTCAGTGGAACAGGCTTCCTCAGGAGGTGGTGGGCTCTCCTTCCTTGGAGGTTTTAAAACAGAGGCTAGATGGCCATCTGACAGCAATGAAGATCCAGTGAATTTAGGGGGAGGTATTTGTGAGTTTCCTGCATTGTGCAGGGGGTTGGATTAGATGACCCTGGAGGTCCCTAACAACTCTATGATTCTATGATTCTAATAAGAATTCCTTAAATCGCAATTCAACAGGTAAGTCCAGTTCCTTCGGGATGCAGCAAAATATGCTCCAGTCTTCAATGTGCAGTAATTTCCAATATTCTGTATAGGCTGTGCAAGCTAAATGGGCCTCCTGGAACGTTTAGACCCCGCTTTCACCCAGAAGGGCTTTATCCAAGCTTTAATACATGTCAGTATACTTCCAGCCGATCCAATATTTCCGACTCTTACACTTCCCATCAAGGTTTCCGCACTTAACTACAGCTAAACTCTGGATCACTTCTTTCGGGCTGGAGCATATTTTTCTGCGTCCCGAAGTCCGTCTTAGCGGGAGAAGCGAACAGTCAACCTGGGAAGAAAAGGAACCGGACTTACCTGTTGAATTGTGAACTGTATGAGAATTGACTGCTTCTTTCCCTTTAAGACGTTCTGCTCTGTTGGTATTTTTTTTGTATGAATGCATGTTGTGATTTAATAATAGGTATTTTAAGATTTTTTTTTTTATTTCTATTGTCTGTACTTGATTAAGAAATTCGCATTAGTCGTATCTAGACCAGGGGAGGCCGAACTGCAGCTCAAGAGCCACACGTGGATCGTTCGCACATATTGTGTGACTCTCGAAGCCCCCAACGCCCCATGAGCGCCCCTTAAATCATTTCTCCAAGCCAAGTCAGCCGGTGACTTGGACAATGCATTTCAAACTAAAGTTGCTTTCTTTCCACCTCTCCCTCCCCTCCCCGCCACCGTCTATTTGCCTGCCTTCCTGCCCTGCGGCTGTCAAACATCCGACCTTTGTGCCTTGCGGCTCTCAAGCATCAGATGTTTATTCTCTGTGGCTCTTACATTAAGCAAGTTTGGCCACCCCTGATCTGGACAGGGGTGGCGAACCCTTTTTCTGTCAAGGGCCATTTGGATATTTATAACATCATTCGTGGGCCATACAAAATTATCAACTTAAAAAGCAGTGCTCCGCCAAGGGAGGACAATTCAGGCTGGCAAAATTAATGTAAATAATTGTTTTTCTATTTGAAGTCACGTGGGGAGAGCCTAATACAGCACACACACACACCGGCCTGCCACTCTAGGCAAATGCCTAGGTCCAGGCATATTAGACCACATCCCCTAATATTAGCATATTAGGCCACACAATCTGAGATAATCACGTGCAAATTTAACTGGTGGTAGCTGGCTTCCACCCCCCACACCTGCCACCCCTCCCTCCCTCCCTTCAGCTGCTCCTAGCAGACCTTTAAAGCACCCACATACCCCTGCAGCGGTCCTTCACAAGGCCCACAAGAGAGGGTGGGCTTGGCCCAGCAATCTCCGAGGGCCAGACCAAGTGATCTCGAGGGCCGTAAATGGCCCTCGGGCCTGACGTTCCCCACCCCTTGTGTACACGGAGGCTTGGCTTCTCTCCTTGCCACTGCCACCAGGAGGTTGGCAAGCCAAGCTGCAGGGGTTTTCTTTTTAACAGGAACGCAGTTCTGGCTGGCTTGGTGTCAGGGGGTAACCTGCACTAGCTGCCTATAGAGTACCAGATCCATTTCAAGGTGTTAGTTTTGACTTTTAAGGCCTTGCGCGGCCTGGGACCAACATACCTACGGGACCGTCTCCTCCCTTATACGCCCCGGAGGTCACTTTGTTCAGCCTCCCAATATCTTCTGATAGTCCCCAGCCCAAGAGATGCCCGTCTTGCCTCTACCAGGGCCAGGACTTTCTAGGTCCTGACCCCGACCTGGTGGAATCGGCTCCCTATGGAGATCTGGGCCCTACCTGGCCTATTGGCCTTTCGTAGGTCCTGCAAAACGGAGCTGTTCCGCCAGGTCTTTGGATGAGGCAGCGGGCATCTAGTTATCCATCCGTTGGCCTCCCCCCTACTGCTTTGCTGCTCTACTTAGGGTTGCCAATCCCCAGGTGGGGGCAGGGGATCCCCCAGTTTGGAGACCCTCCCCCCGCTACAGGGTAGTAAGAAAGAGGGGGGAGGGGAGGGAAATGTCTGTTGGGAACTCTATTATTCCCTATGGAGATTTATTCCCATAGAAAATCATGGAGAATTGATCTGCGAGTATCTGGGGCTCTGGGGGGTGGTGTTTTGGGGGGTAGAGGCACCAAATTTTCAGTATAGCATTTAGTGCCACTCCCCAAAATACCCCCCAAGTTTCAAAATGATTGGACCAGGGGGTCCAATTCTATGAGCCCCAAAAGAAGGTGCCCCTATCCTTCATGATTTCCTATGGAAGGAAGGAATTGAAAAGGTGTGCCGTCCCTTTAAATGTGATGGCCAGAACTCCCTTTGGAGTTCAATTATGCTTGTCACAGCCTTGATCTTTGCTCCACCCCTAATTTCTTCTGGCTCCACCCCCAAAGTCTCCTAGGTCCACCCCCAAAGTCCCCAGATATTTCTTGAATTGGACTTGGCAACCCTAGCTCTACTGCACAACTGTACTGTGGTGCTGTATTGTGGTACTACTTTGTGCTATACCACCTTGCTGTCGTGTCATCTTGCTGCACTTTGATGAATGTTGTAATTAGTTTTATTATGATTTTATTGTGATTTTATTTCTGTTTGATGTACTCCGCTCTGAGCCCCCAATGCGGGAATGGGCGGAATAATAATAATAATAATAATAATAATAATAATAATAATAATAATAATAATAATAATAATAGTAATAATAATAATAATATGCAAATAGATTCCTGCTGGGCTTTTTCTATTAAACAGCCCTATGCGGAACAATGCTGACATCAGGGGGTGGAGCCTAATGTGCAAATGAGTTCCTGCTGGGCTTTTTCTGCAAAAAAAAAAAAGCCCTGCCAAGCTGGATACCAGCAGATTAAGTATTGAAAGGCTCAAGCCCACGGCTGAAGCCTGCATGGCTTTTGAACCAGGTCTGCCAAAAGTTTATTGAAGGCAGGCCTCTTCCGCTGCTGGAGCCTCCTGTTGCTGCAGCCTTCTCTAACCCCTCTCCTCCTCCTTTTCTTCGCAGGCCGCAGAACTGGGAATGGCGTCGGCGTATTACACGTATATCTTCACTAATCTGGTAAGACGTTTTCTCAGCTGCCTTGTCCCTGGCGTAAGAGCTGTGCTGCTGAAAAGTGACTCGCCGGGATCTCGGAGGTGTCTGGCACCTCTGCCGACGCCTCTGAATGGGTGGGAGAGCAGAGAAATCTGAGGGGGGGGGTTTGTTCTGAGAGGCAGACATGTGCTTCTTTTTAATGGCTTGATCCATTGTGAAATAGCGACGATGAGAACCGTTTAAAGAACTGAGAGCCAAGCTCAGGGGTCGTTTTGTAGAAAAATAGATGGTGGGGTCATCAGCATAACTCATTAGCATATGCCACCACCACCACCCCCCAGCCAAAAGCAACCTGATGCAAGAAAGGAGAGCCCCGAGCGAGCGAGGCCTGCTTAGTAAAAAGGCCAGCAAGCCACCCAAAATCACATAAGAAGTGGAGAAAGGGTGGCGCTGGCTTCTCCAGGGGTTAATGAGGGCTGCTGGGGGTGTGGCAAAGCTCCTGGTGGCTGGCTGGCTGCTAATCCATGGATTGTTATGCAGCTGCACCTACTATTCAATGGACAAAGTAGGTGGGGAGGAGGAGGGGGAACCCTCAGAAAGGTTCAGGAGCTGTGCTCCTGTGAGCTCCTGCTGAATCTGAGGCCTGGCCAAGCCAAACCTACTGATGGCCTTTCCGGACCCTTCCAGCTCTCTGAGTCGCTGATGCTACTCAGGTTTTCATAATCACTTTTGGGAGTGCCAAAAATGCTTTGTCTTCTGGCAGTTCTTTTTTCTTCTTAGAATTCATTGCAAAAAAACAATTTCTTTTTAATTGGAGTGCTTTGCAAAAGGTGAGCAAGGCAGTATTGACAGTGTGAACTTCAGTTTCTGTAACAGGAGAGAAATGTGTGAAAGATAAAACTATTGATGGCTAATAGCCATTATAGCTCAGTAGGGCCTCCGTGTTTAAAAGCAGTCTACCTCTGAATACCAGTCGCAAGGACATGTGTAGAAGAAGAAGAAGAATTGCAGATTTATACCCTGCCCTTCTCTCTGAATCAGAGACTCAGAGCGGCTCACAATCTCCTTTATCTCCTTCCCCCACAACAGACACCCTGTGAGGTGGGTGGGGCTGAGAGGGCACTCACAGCAGCTGCCCTTTCAAGGACAACCTCTGCCAGAGCTATGGCTGACCCAAGGCCATTCCAGCAGGTGCAAGTGGAGGAGGGGGGAATCAAACCCGGTTCTCCCAGATAAGAGAGCTATGGCTGACCCAAGGCCATTCCAGCAGGTGCCAGTGGAGGAGTGGGGAATCAAACCCGGCTCTCCCAGATAAGAGAGCTATGACTAACTCATGGCCATTCCAGCAGCTGCAAGTGGAGGAGTGGGGAATCAAACCTGGTTCTCCCAGATAAGAGAGCTATGTCTGACCCAAGGCCATTCCAGCAGGTGCAAGTGGAGGAGGGGGGTCTCAAACCTGGTTCTCCCAGATAAGAGAGCTATGGCTGACCCAAGGCCATTCCAGCAGGTGCCAGTGGAGGAGTGGGGAATCAAACCCAGCTCTCCCAGATAAGAGAGCTATGACTGACTCAAGGCCATTCCAGCAGCTGCAAGTGGAGGAGTGGGGAATCAAACCCGGCTCTCCCAGATAAGAGAGCTATGGCTGACCCAAGGCCATTCCAGCAGGTGCCAGTGGAGGAGTGGGGAATCAAACCCAGCTCTCCCAGATAAGAGAGCTATGACTGACTCAAGGCCATTCCAGCAGCTGCAAGTGGAGGAGTGGGGAATCAAACCCGGCTCTCCCAGATAAGAGAGCTATGGCTGACCCAAGGCCATTCCAGCAGCTGCCAGTGGAGGAGTGGGGAATCAAACCCGGTTCTCCCAGATAAGAGAGCTATGGCTGACCCAAGGCCATTCCAGCAGGTGCCAGTGGAGGAGTGGGGAATCAAACCCGGCTCTCCCAGATAAGAGAGCTATGGCTGACCCAAGGCCATTCCAGCAGGGGCAAGTGGAGGAGGCGGGAATCAAACCCGGCTCTCCCAGATAAGAGAGCTATGGCTGACCCAAGGCCATTCCAGCAGGTGCCAGTGGAGGAGTGGGGAATCAAACCCGGCTCTCCCAGATAAGAGAGCTATGGCTTACCCAAGGCCATTCCAGCAGCTGCAAGTGGAGGAGTGGGGAATCAAACCCGGTTCTCCCAGATAAGAGAGCTATGGCTGACCCAAGGTCATTCCAGCAGGTGCCAGTGGAGGAGTGGGGAATCAAACC
This sequence comes from Heteronotia binoei, assembly GCF_032191835.1. Lineage (NCBI taxonomy): Eukaryota > Metazoa > Chordata > Lepidosauria > Squamata > Gekkonidae > Heteronotia > Heteronotia binoei. The sequence goes on from NC_083234.1 coordinate 13,099,073, forward strand.
TGGTTCTTCCAGATAAGAGAGCTATGGCTGACCCAAGGCCATTCCAGCAGGTGCCAGTGGAGGAGTGGGGAATCAAACCCGGCTCTCCCAGATAAGAGAGCTATGGCTTACCCAAGGACATTCCAGCAGCTGCAAGTGGAGGAGTGGGGAATCAAACCCAGTTCTCCCAGATAAGAGAGCTATGGCTGACCCAAGGCCATTCCAGCAGGTGCCAGTGGAGGAGTGGGGAATCAAACCTGGTTCTTCCAGATAAGAGAGCTATGGCTGACCCAAGGCCATTCCAGCAGGTGCAAGTGGAGGAGGGGGGGACTCAAACCCGGTTTTCCCAGATAAGAGTCCACGCACTTAACCACTACACCAAACTGTAGCCTTCATGCCTTGTTTGTGAGCTTCGCAGAGGCATCTGCCTGCCATCTGTCAAAATGCTAGACTATGAGAGCTCTTTGTCTAAGCCAGAAAATAGATCCAGGTGGGTAGCTGTGTTGGTCTGAAGCAGGGGTGGCCAAACTGGCTCGGGAGGCTTGCAGCTCTCAAACATGTGATGTTTGTTCTATGTGGTTCTTAAGCAAGTTCCGACACCCCTGGTCTGAAGCAATAGAATAAGTTAGAATCCGATTTTTAAAAATGTGCCATTGGATTCTATCACGAGCCAGAAAAGTTCTTATTGTATTTGCAGGGCTTTTTTTGAGCAGAAACACAGTTCTGACTGGCTTGGCGTCAGGGGGTATGGCCCAGGGGTGGAATTCTAGCAGGAGCCCCTTTGCATATTAAGCCACATGTAGCCAATCCTTCAAGAGCTTACAAAAAAGAGCCCTGTAAGCTCTTGGAGGATTGGCTACATCAGGGGTGTGTGGCCTAATGTGCAAAGGAGCTCCTGCTAGAATTCTACCCCTGGTGTGGCCTCATATGAGTCCCTGCTGGGCCTTTCCTACAAAAAGCCCCCTGTGTGAAACAACGGTGACATCAGGAGGTGTGGCCTCATATGCAAATGAGTTCCTGCTGGGCTTTTTCTACCAAAAAAGAGAGCCCTGTATGGCATTATACCCTGCTGAGATCCCTCTACTCCCCAAACTCTGCTAGGTTTGACTGGTCCCCCCTGACTACCGGGGGATGGGTAGGGTTGTCATCTCCAGGTTAGGAAACTCCTGGAGATTTGGGGGTGGAGCCTGGGGAGGATAGGCACCTCCATGGGGTGCAATGCCACGGAGTCCACCCTCCCAAGCATCCGTTTATTCCAGAGAAACTGACCTCTGTAGTCTGGAGGTCACCTATGATTCTGAGGGATCCCCAGGTCTCACCTGAAAGCTGGCGGCTCTCCCTGGAGTTGGCAACCGTACGCAGGAAGGCTCCATTCTGCCCTTGGAAGAGTCAGTCTGGAATCCAGCCCAGCGCTTTGTGCAATAGAATTAGGGTTGCCAAGTCGAAATCAAGAAATATCTGGGGACTTTGGGGGTGGAGCCAGGAGACATTGGGGGTGGAGCCAGGAACAAGGGTGTGACAAGCAGAATTGAATTCCAAGGGAGTTCTGGCCATCACATTTAAAGGGACGGCACACCTTTTAAAATTCCTTCCTTCCATAGAAAATAATAAAGGACAGGGGCACCTTCTTTTGGGGCTCATAGAATTGGACCCCCTGGTCCCTTTTGAAACTTGGGAGTTATTTTGGGGAGAGGCACTAGATGCTATACTGAAAATTTGGCATCTCTACCTCAAAAAACAGCCCCCCCCCCAGAGCCCCTGATACCCGCAGATCAATTCCCCATCATTCCCTATGGGAATCGTTCATGGAGGTGCATAATGGCTGTGGGGGCGGGGCTTCCCCCACTGGCCAACTTCTGGGGGAGGGGGGAAGCTTGTAAAACTGGGGGATCCCCCACTGGGACCTGGGGATTGGGAAGCCTAGCTGTAATGTGTAGCTCTCCCTGCAAGAGAGCTATTTGGTCCGATTGCCTCCCTTGTAAAGATTCCAAATATGTTTGAAGCTTCCTTTTTACCTTGACAAAGCTGCCTCCTTTTCAGCACATGTTGGAGGGGAGGGGTTTTTGCTTTAAAATATATATATATTGAAGGTTGATCTCTGTCTTCTGCAGGTGGGAGGAGGGCGTTAATAAAGGGGAATTAGCTCTACTTCCCTTTCTGGCGTCTTTGAAATTGACATTCGCTTTCTAATGGTGTAATTCAAGTTTGGCTTTGGGAAGGCGCTGCCTCAAATTCCCCTGCCTGCTCCTCTTGAAATTAACTTTTGTGAGAAATTTTTCCTGCCATTGGCAAATCCTCTGCGCTTGCAAATCTTCGCGTGGGTCTCTGCTGATCGTTTCTCAATAGCTCTATTACGCCATATAAATGATTTTTTAAAAATCTTTTCTTGGCACTTTTATCTGTGGTGCTTCAAAGCCATTAAACGGAGCGTCCGTGTCCATCAGGACAGCTTCTTATTAGGTTCCACGGGCTTGGGATTTTCACCTCCCCCCCACAACCCCAAACCTCAAAGGCTGGTTTGCATGGGTCGCTTTCTGTGTATGGCAAAACCGCTGTGCGTGCCCCTCGACTTGGGTTGCCAACCTCCAGGTGGGGCCTGGAGATCTTCCACTATTACACTTGATTCCAAGGCAGTGGCTGCTTTGGAAGGTGGACTTCATGGCATTTTACACCCCACTGAGGTGGGGCTCCACCCTGCAAATCTCCAATTATTTCCCTATTCAGAGCTGGCATTCCTGCCCTTCACATGAACTACTATAATGGGTGGCCAAACTTACTTAGCTTACAAGCCACAAGGAAGGAAGGAAGGAAGGAAGGAAGGAAGGAAGGAAGGAAGGAAGGAAGGAAGGAAGGAAGGAAGGAAGGAGAAGAAAACTGCAGATTTATACTCCACTCTTCTCTCTGAATCAGAGACTCAGAGGGGCTTACAATCTCCTATATCTTCTCCCCCCACAACAGACACCTTGTAAGGTGGGTGAGGCTGAGAGGGCTCTCACAGCAGCTGCCATTGCAAGGACAACTCCTGCGAGAGCTATGGCTAACCCAAGGCCATTCTAGCAATTGTAAGTGGAGGAGTGAGGAATCAAACCCGGTTAAGATAAGAGTCCGCATACTTAACCACTACACCAAACTGTCTCTCGAGGAAGGAAGGAAGATGGGGGAGGGATGGGAGGTGAAAAGAAAGCAACTTTAAATGCTTTCTCCAAGCTGTTGGCTGGCTTGACTTGGAGAATGCATTTATGGAGACACATGCCTTCTGCACACTGGCTGACGGCGGCGTGGGCTTCGAGAGCCACATAATATGTGTGAAAGATCCACGCGTGGCTCCCGAAATGCAGTTTGGCCACCCGTGTGCTATATAGGGTTGCCAAATCCAATTAAAGAAAAATCTGGGGACTTTGGGGGTGGAGCCAGGAGACTTTGGGGGTGGAGCCAGGAGACATTGGGGGTGGAGCCAAGAACAAGGATGTGACAAGCATAATTGAACTCCAAGGGAGTTCTGGCCATCACATTTAAAGGGACAGCACACCTTTTAAAATTCCTTTCTTCCATAGGAAATAATGAAGTATAGGGGCACCATCTTTTGGGGCTCATAGAATTGGACCCTCTGGTCCAATCGTTTTGAAACTTGGGGGGTATTTTGGGGAGAGGCACTAGATGTTATACTAAAAATTTGGTGCCTCTACCTCAAAAAATAGCCCCCCCAGAGCCCCCAATACCAACGGATGAATTCCCTATTATTCCCTATGGGAATCGTTCTCCATAGGGAATAATAGAATGCCCAGTAGACATTTCCCTCCCCCCCCCACGCTTTCTAAAAGGGGGGAGGGCCTCCAAACCAGGGAATCCCCTGCCCCCTCCCTCACACACACACACACACACACACACACTTACCAGATCTTCTTCCGGAGAACTCTTGCTGTGAAAGCGAAAGCAAAAGAAAGGGCGGGGCTGTTCTCCCAAGCCCTTCCTGCTCCCTGCCCAGCCTTAAAGCGGCAGACATTTTACAAACGGCTCAGGAGCTCTATAATGAAGCCTACAGGTATGTTCTCCCCCCCCTCCCCCCTCCACCCCCCGCTTCCCACTTCTTGAAGACCGGGAGATGAGGCTGCAAACCCAGGGGACTCCCGCCAGAGCGGGAGGGTTGGGAAGCCTAGTGCTATAACAAGGTGATATTTTACCAACTGACAGTGTCAGGATTGGGACCTGAACCAGAAGTCTCCTGACCTGACTCCTGATGCCCTTTGAGGCTGTAGCGGGGGGGGGGGGGCGGCGTGGTTGGGACACAGTAGAATGGAGTCCTGATCCTGGAACTGATCCTCTCTGTGGAAACAAAATTCTCAAAAAACATTCATGAGGGGCACCTGTTTATTTCTCCTTCAGTCCTCTTGAGTGTTCTGGCACCTCTTTTGTTTTCAGAAAACAAGCCCTACTTAAAGGGCCACGTTCTGGTTTGTATGCTAGTTGTTGGTAGCTACATTCAGCAAGGCCTTTTCAGTGGTGACACCAAGAATCTGGATCTACCCTTCCTGACTATGTAGGAGGTTAACTGAAACTTCTTTCCTGGTGTGATGAATGAATACTATGCTTTAGGCGGTTGTGCCTGAAGAGACTTCTGATTTGTTCCTTAGGCTGCTATGGATTTTGTTGGACTTGCTATTCTAAGTCATTTGACTTTGTTTTATGGCCGCTGTGGCATATTGGCGGAGTTTATACTGATGTCTGCTTCATAACGAGTTCTTCGTCATGATATACATCACTCAGAATATTTTATAAAGGTAAAGGTAGTCAATTGTGCAAGCAACGAGTCATTACTGACAACATTTCCTTGGCAGACTTTTTACAGGATGCTTTGCCATTGCCTTCCCAGGTCATCTACACTTTACCCCCAGCGATCCGGGTACTCATTTTACCAACTTAGGAAGGATGGAAGGCTGAGTCAACCTTGAGCCAGCTACCTGAACCCAGCTTCCACTAGGATCGAACTCAGATCGTGAGCAGAGCTTGGACTGCAGTACTGCAGCTTTAACACTCTGCACCATGGGGCTCTGTAGGATATTTTATACCCTCCCCTAGGGCTTTTTGTGTAGAAAAAGCCCAGCAGGAACTCATTTGCATATTAGGTCACACACCCCTGACGTCACCATTGTTTCACGCAGCAGGAACTCATTTGCCTATTAGGCCACATCTTCTGATGCCAAGCCAGCCAGAACTGCGTTCTTGGGCTTTCCTGCTGGGAAAACAAAGAACCCTGCCCTTCCCCAAATGGGGCAACGTGTTCTGATTAATAAATGAAGCCTGATTCCATTGTGACTGCATTGCTGTTATCACATAGGCCAGGCGTCCCCACGCTTTTTGAGCCTGTGAGCAACCTTGTAATTATGACACAGGGTGGTGGGCGCAACTGCAAAATGGCTGCCTCGGGAGGAGGAGCTCGCCGCAAAATAGTTGCCACAGGATGTGCAGCCACACATAATAGAGAAAGCCCAAGCACAGGAGAGAAGAGGGGTGATTAAAATACACCGGGAAGGAGGCGTGAGAGAGTAAAACAAAGGCTGTGCTGGCAGCTGTCCCCGGAACCATTTTATTTTGATCGGTGCAATCAATCAGATCTTCAGGGGCGAATCAGAATCCCTGATGGGCAAGAGCCCCACCAGCTTTCTAGAAACACTTGGTAGATGCCAAGAAAGGTGTTGGTGGGTACCTACCATGGTGCCCATGGGCGCTATCTTGGAGACCTCTGGCATTGACTTGACACACTTTCCAGTGTGGGCTCAGGTCTTTGCTTAAGCAGAAGGCAAGATCAAAGTATTCTTCTATCCCAACCAAGGAAGGTGCTATTTTGCTGACAGCTCCACCCCCCCCCCACCCCGCCGCCAGTTTATTCCTAAAAAGCACAATGCTTATTAATGGAAAACAGTGTTCTGTTTCCTAAGATACAGTTTTCTTTTAGTTTTGATGTCTTTCGCATTAAATATATAATAATTATTGTTTCATCGCCAGGGACAGTATTTCCATGGCAGAATGCCTTTTAATGGGTGTTCCAATTGCTCTCCTGCCTTATAAACAAGGAGTTATCAGTGGCTAATAGATTCATTGTTGCGCAGATAAATGCTGAATTAGAATTTAATGATAGATTTAATTGTATTAGTCCGGGCTTAAACGGAGACTGTTAACAGCAGCTGTGAATGGCCCCTGCGCTTATCTTGTACTCTTGAGGTTTACAGAGAGACGTCACAAATGGTATGTTGTGCTGCATTAAGCATCTTGTTCACACACACACACACACACAGAGCTTTTTTTGTAGCAGGAACGCCTTTGCATATTAGGCCACACACACCCCTGATGTAGCCAGTCCTCCAAGAGCTTGCAGGGCTCTTAGTACAAGGACTACTGTAAGCTCTTGGAGGATTGGCTACATCAGGGGGATGTGGCCTAATATGCAAAGGAGTTCCTGCTACAAAAAAAGCCCTGTGTGCATGCACACACACACACACACACACACACAGTTGCCAACCTCCAGGTTGGGGGGGGGGGGGCTGGAGATTTCCCAGAATTACAACTGATCTCCAGACGACATAAATAATAAACAAATAAGCAATTTATGTCGTCTGGAGATCAGTCGTAATTTAAAACATTTCTTCCACTTCTGGAGAAAAGGGCTGCTTTAGAAGGTGGACTGTACAACGTTATACCCTATGAAACTCACTCTCTTTGTTAAACCCCATTATCTCAGGCTTTGCTTTCAAGTCTGCATATTTCTGAATCTGAAGTCAGCCCTGCACGCACACACATACGTACACAAACACACTCACACACCCTAGACCATGGGTGGCCAAACTGTGGCTCTCATACATATTGTGTGACTCTCAAAGCCCGCCCCCCATAGGTCAGCTTGGAGAAGGCATTTGTCTCTTTAAATCACTTATCTAAGCCAAGCCAGCCAGTGGCTTGAAGAAGGCATTTAAAGTTAAAGTTGCTTTCTTTCTACCTTTCCCTCCCTCCCCCATCGACTTGCTTTTCTGCCTTCCTTCCTTGTGGCTCTCAAACATCTGACGTTCGTGTCTTGCGGCTCTCAAACATCTGACGTTTATTCTGTGTGGCTCTTACGTTAAGCAAGTTTGGCCACCCCTGCCCTAGACTCTCCGCACATAGGGTTGCCAACCTCCAGGTGGCACCTGCCGATCCTCCCCCCACCCCAAAAAAATTACATCTCATTTCCAGAATACAGAGATCAGCTCCTCTGCAGAAAATGACTGCTTTGGAGATTTGACATTATACCCTGTTGAGGTCCCCCCCGCCCCCAGAAGAAAGAACCATGCCAGGGCTACCAGGTCCCCCTGGCTACCCGGAGATCGGGGTGGGGTAGGGTTGCCAGATCCAGGTTGGGAAACTCCTCCAGATTTGGGGATGGAGCCTCGGGAGGACAGAGACCTCAATAAAGTCCACCATCTAGAACATCTGTTTTATCTAGAGGAACTGATCTCTGTAGTCTGGAGTTGAGCTGGAATTCCATGGGGTCCTCAGGCTCCACCTGGAGGCTTTCAACAACACAAATGAGAATCACAGAGAACGAACAAAGGAAAAAAAAGGCGCAGCCCTCACGACAAGTAGTCCTATAACTGATGGCTAAGGATTCAGTCACACTAAAAGGTAAAGGTAGTCCCCTGTGCAAGCACCAGTCGTTTCCAACTCTGGGGTGATGTTGCTTTCACAACGTTTTCACGGCAGACTTTTTACGGGGTGGTTTGCCATTGCCTTCCCCAGTCTTTTACACTTTCCCTCCAGCAAGCTGGGGACTCATTTTGCCAACCTCGGAAGGATGGAAGGCTGAGTCAACCTGAGCCAGCTACCTGAAACCAGCTTCCACCGGGATTGAACTCAGGTCGTGAGCGGAGAGTTCAGACTGCAGTACTGCAGCTTTACCACTCTGCAAACATATGAGACACAAAAAATCCAAAGTTTATTCCTATATAGAGACATTCAGAAAAAAGAACAGTTCATAATAGAATCCAAAGATGCTTCTCTCTGTCCACAAAATAGTAAATTCAAAACCTGCTTGGAACCTTGAAGAGTGAAGTGGTGTTGGAACAGTGAGAAATTTTTCTTTCAAGGGTATAGCTTGAATAAAGCCTTCCGCAAAAATGGGGTCCTAGGTATTCCAGAAATACTCATTAAGCTGTATGTATGTACGTCTGTATGCCTGGAGTGTGAATTTTGTCCAGAGTGAGCCTCTTCTTCAGTGATTGGAACAGGACGTGTCTTTCTGTGGACAGAGAGATGCATCTTTGGATTCTATTATGAACTGTTACTAAGGACTTTCTGACATATTACCCGTTCTACCTTGTGATTGTTCTGTGTATCATTGTATAATTTTTCTGAATGTCTCTATAGCAGGGGTGTCAAACATGCAGCCTGGGGGCTGAATCAGGCCCCCAGAGTGCTCTTATCAGGCCCCCGAGCAACTGGCTGTCATCTGCTTCCTTTTCCCTCTCTCTTGCTTCCTTCTGCATAACAGCTTGCTTTGCAAGGCTTGCTCAATCGCGCAGGAATTACAGAGCAAAACCTCTGTTTTCTCCATTGGCTGAGGCTCCTCTCTTGGGGAGGAAGTGGGGAGGGAGGCAGAGCTTTGCTTTGCCAGGCTCCCTCAATCACAATGCAGAGCTACTGAGCCAAGCCTCTCTTCCTTCTATTGGTTGAGGCTGCTCCCCTTCTGGCCCCCTGGGGAAGGCAGGAAACAGCCAGAGCTTCCTTTGCCCAGTTCCCTGGATCCCATGGGAGAGATACAAAGAAAGCACCTTTAAGATCAACAAATGCTAATGCTTTAAGCATGCTTTAAGTTTTTAAATAAAGTTTATATCTCTGCCATCTAGTTTAAATCTACATAATCTTAAAATGTGCCTGGCCCGATATGGCATGGCCCAGCAAGGTCTCATTTATGTCAGATCTGGCCCTCATAACAAATGAGTTTGACATCCTTGCTCCATAGAAATGAACTTTGGAATGTTTGCGGCTCAGACGCTTGTAGTGTGATGGAATCTTTAACCATTAGCTATAGGACTACTCATCAAAGCTGTGCCTTTTTCCCCCTTGTCCCACCCGGAGGCTGGCATCCCGTCCCACCCATCCCTTGGTTCCATCTGCAAATCTTCAGGCACTTCCCAATCGAAAGCTGGCAACCCCCATACACATCCTGGTACTTCCTTGAGTGGAAAACTTGAGCACAGTCATGATAACCAGGGGCTTTTTTCGTAGCAGGAACTCCTTTGCATATTCGGCCACACACCCCTGATGTAGCCAATCCTCCAGGAGCTTACGGGGCTCCTAGTACAGGGCCTACTGTAAGCTCTTGGAGGATTTGGCTACATAATAGCAGGGCATTTTCTGCAGCAGGAACTCCTTTGCATATTAGGCCACATACCCTTGATGTAGCCAATCCTCCAGGAACTTACGGGGCTCTTAGTACAGGGCCTTCTGTAAGCTCTTGGAGGATTTGGCTACATAATAGCAGGGCATTTTCTATAGCAGGAACTCCTTTGCATATTAGGCCACACACCCCTGATGTAGCCAATCCTTGAGGAGCTTACAGGGCTCTTAGTACAGGCCCTACTGTAAGCTCTTGGAGGATTGGCTACATAATAGCAGGGCATTTTCTGCAGCAGGAACTCCTTTGCATATTTGGCCACACACTTAGGGTGGCCAGACCGTCCCGGTCTCCCGGGACTTTCCTGGTTCTGGCCACCAATTCCCGCCTCCTGGGCTGCCTATACCGGGACCATTAAAGGTCCCGGTTTAGCCAGCCCCGGAGGCGGTGGGCTGCGGGCGCCGGCGGGGAAGGCGGCGAGTGAGGGAGGGCGGCGAGTGTCGGTCACTTCTGGGTTCCTGTCCTGCATCTCGACCTGTGTTATTAGTGACAGGCTGCTTCGGCGTGCCGCTGTGCCGCCCCCCTGGGTCCCACAACGATGGGACTGATGCCACAGGGACGGGCTCGAAACACCCTATAACCCCTCAAAAGAACAGCAGTCTAGCTCGCTTCCCCCGAGCCCTGCCGCCATAAGTCTCAAGGGGGCTCATTTTGCGGCATCTCCCGGCGGGAGGGTGGCACCCACACGGGACACATATCAAATGAAAGAGGGGGCGCAGGGCTATCAGAAATAGCCGGCGGAGGGAGTCGGGAGACCACCCCACTGGGGGATCCACACCCCGAAAGTGATGAAGGTGGCGCAGATAGAGCCAACAGAGCAAACAGGACAAAATAAATAGGCTGCATTATGCAGCACAGTTGAGAAAGTGCCTTATCCCATATACTGATGAAGTATATACAGGATTTGAGAACAAAATTGTTTCCGGCGGTGATATTTGGGGGATTTTTGGGGACGTCACAGGAAGTGCTGTGAAGTCACTTCCTGTTTCCGGCAGTGGCATTTGGGGGAAATGATGTCATTTGGGGGAAGTGATGTCACTTCCCATTTTCCGGCAGGTGATGTGGGGGAAATGATGTCACAGGAAGTGGCGTCACTTCCTGTTTCCGGCGGTGGCATGACATCACCGGGAGTGACGTCACCGGAAGTGACGTCACTTCCTGTTTCCGGCGGCGCGCACGATTTGCGCACGCGCACCCCTACCTTCATCCCCCCCCAAGGTGTCCCTGGCTGGCCTTCAGACATTATGGTCACCCTACACACACTCCTGATGTAGCCAATCCTCCAAGAGCTTACGGGGCTCTTAGTACAGGGCCTTCTGTAAGCTCTTGGAGGATTGGCTACATAATAGCAGGGCATTTTCTGCAGCAGGAACTCCTTTGCATATTAGGCCACACACTCCTGATGTAGCCAATCCTCCAGGAGCTTACGGGGCTCTTAGTACAGGGCCTACTGTAAGCTCTTGGAGGATTTGGCTACATAATAGCAGGGCATTTTCTGCAGCAGGAACTCCTTTGCATATTAGGCCACACACTCCTGATGTAGCCAATCCTCCAGGAGCTTACGGGGCTCCTAGTACAGGGCCTACTGTAAGCTCTTGGAGGATTTGGCTACATAATAGCCGGGCATTTTCTGCAGCAGGAACTCCTTTGCATATTAGGCCACACACTCCTGATGTAGCCAATCCTCCAGGAGCTTATGGGGCTCTTAGTACAGGGCCTTCTGTAAGCTCTTGGAGGATTTGGCTACATAATAGCAGGGCATTTTCTATAGCAGGAACTCCTTTGCATATTAGGCCACACACCCCTGATGTAGCCAATCCTTGAGGAGCTTACAGGGCTCTTAGTACAGGCCCTACTGTAAGCTCTTGGAGGATTGGCTACATAATAGCAGGGCATTTTCTGCAGCAGGAACTCCTTTGCATATTTGGCCACACACTCCTGATGTAGCCAATCCTCCAAGAGCTTACGGGGCTCTTAGTACAGGGCCTTCTGTAAGCTCTTGGAGGATTTGGCTACATAATAGCAGGGCATTTTCTGCAGCAGGAACTCCTTTGCATATTAGGCCACACACCCCTGATGTAGCCAATCCTCCAAGAGCTTACAGGGCTCTTAGTACAGGCCCTACTGTAAGCTCTTGGAGGATTGGCTACATAATAGCAGGGCATTTTCTGCAGCAGGAACTCCTTTGCATATTAGGCCACACACTCCTGATGTAGCCAATCCTCCAAGAGCTTACGGGCTCCTAGTACAGGCCCTACTGTAAGCTCTTGGAGGATTGGCTACATAATAGCAGGGCATTTTCTGTAGCAGGAACTCCTTTGCATATTTGGCCACACACTCCTGATGTAGCCAATCCTCCAAGAGCTTACGGGGCTCTTAGTACAGGGCCTTCTGTTAGCTCTTGGAGGATTTGGCTACATAATAGCAGGGCATTTTCTATAGCAGGAACTCCTTTGCATATTTGGCCACACACCCCTGATGTAGCCAATCCTCCAGGAGCTTACGGGGCTCTTAGTACAGGGCCTACTGTAAGCTCTTAGAGGATTTGGCTACATAATAGCAAGGCATTTTCTGCAGCAGGAACTCCTTTGAATATTAGGCCACATACCCTTGATGTAGCCAATCCTCAAGGCGCTTACGGGGCTCCTAGTACAGGGCCTACTGTAAGCTCTTGGAGGATTTGGCTACATAATAGCAGGGCATTTTCTGCAGCAGGAACTCCTTTGCATATTAGGCCACATACCCTTGATGTAGCCAATCCTCCAGGAACTTACGGGGCTCTTAGTACAGGGCCTTCTGTAAGCTCTTGGAGGATTTGGCTACATAATAGCAGGGCTTTTTCTGCAGCAGGAACTCCTTTGCATATTAGGCCACACACCCCTGATGTAGCCAATCCTCAAGGCGCTTACGGGGCTCCTAGTACAGGGCCTACTGTAAGCTCTTGGAGGATTTGTCTACATAATAGCAGGGCATTTTCTATAGAAGGAACTCCTTTGCATATTCGGCCACACACTCCTGATGTAGCCAATCCTCCAAAAGCTTACGGGGCTCTTAGTACAGGGCCTTCTGTAAGCTCTTGGAGGATTGGCTACATAATAGCAGGGCATTTTCTGCAGGAGGAACTCCTTTGCATATTAGGCCACACACCCCTGATGTAGCCAATCCTCCAGGAGCTTACGGGGCTCCTAGTACAGAGCCTACTGTAAGCTCTTGGAGGATTTGGCTACATAATAGCAGGGCTTTTTCTGCAGCAGGAACTCCTTTGCATATTAGGCCACACACCCCTGATGTAGCCAATCCTCAAGGCGCTTACGGGGCTCCTAGTACAGGGCCTACTGTAAGCTCTTGGAGGATTTGTCTACATAATAGCAGGGCATTTTCTATAGAAGGAACTCCTTTGCATATTCGGCCACACACTCCTGATGTAGCCAATCCTCCAAAAGCTTACGGGGCTCTTAGTACAGGGCCTTCTGTAAGCTCTTGGAGGATTGGCTACATAATAGCAGGGCATTTTCTGCAGGAGGAACTCCTTTGCATATTAGGCCACACACCCCTGATGTAGCCAATCCTCCAGGAGCTTACGGGGCTCCTAGTACAGAGCCTACTGTAAGCTCTTGGAGGATTTGGCTACATAATAGCAAGGCATTTTCTGCAGCAGGAACTCCTTTGCATATTAGGCCACACACCCCTGATGTAGCCAATCCTCGAGGAGCTTACGGGGCTCCTAGTACAGGGCCTACTGTAAGCTCTTGGAGGATTTGGCTACATAATAGCAAGGCATTTTCTGCAGCAGGAACTCCCAGCTACCGGAAGAGGTGAGGGCCCTGCGGGATCTTACTCAGTTCCGCAGGGCCTGTAAGACAACCCTCTTCCGGTTAGCCTACGCCTGACTGGATAAATGTAGCCTGCTAAACTGCTGTGTTTTATACTGTGTAGTTTTAATGTTATAATGTTATAGTTTTTAGGTTTTTGAATGCTTAACTTTTAAATGTAATAACTTTGCTTCTGTTTTATTGTCTTATCGTTTTGTCGTTGTTGTGAGCCGCCCTGAGCCATTCTGTGGGAAGGGCGGGATATAAATTACGGAATAAATAAATAAATAAAATATTAGGCCACACACTCCTGATGTAGCCAATCCTCCAAGAGCTTACGGGGCTCCTAGTACGGGCCCTACTGTAAGCTCTTGGAGGATTGGCTACATAATAGCAGGGCATTTTCTATAGCAGGAACTCCTTTGCATATTCGGCCACACTCTCCTGATGTAGCCAATCCTCCAAGAGCTTACGGGGCTCTTAGTACAGGGCCTACTGTAAGCTCCAGGAGGACTGGCTATGTCAGGGACATGTGACCTAATATACAAAGGAGTACCTGCTGCTGCAAAAAAGCCCTGATGGTAAGAGCTGCCGCGACCACCACGACTGTATTCACGAATCCACACACAGAAGAGAAGCTCTGCGTTATGTGCACCCACTGTGTTCTGAGAGAATGAAGCAGTTGCACTATTCCGAGAGCGAGCGAGTGTGAGTGAGTGAATTTGGGTGGCTCTGGGAGGAGCAGGAGAGTGGTAGGCACTGCTGGGTGCCAATTTCAGCACCGCCCATCTGAGCGCTGAGCTTTTACAGCTCCCATTCACCTTAATGGGGAACCATATTGTTAAATCCGGCCTCCCACAGCGGCGGGGAGTTAAAACACACCATAATGGGCTTAAGCAGCAGCGCCGGAAAGCCCCGGGATGAACATCAAGCTAATTTTCTCCCTCCTGCCTGGAGAAGTCAAGAGGGTGAATGCCAACGCAAGGTGGAGGCCAGGCAAAATCGCAGTCTCCTGAGATCAGACAGATGGGATCAGACACCTATTTACTAAGGCGGGATTCTGGGTAATGAAATCTGGCTGCAATAGGACGGGCTGAGAGATTAACTGGAGGTGCCATCCAACCTGACGGTGCTCTGTAATTTCAGTGGATATTTATTGTATGTGTGTGTGTGCATGGGCCTACGCACTCCACAGGGAGCGGAGAGCATGCTGTGTGTTTGGGTGGGCTGGAGACAGGAACAGATGGAAGAAAGCAGGAAAGAACAGTAATCCAAAGTTAGGGGGATGGAATAAATGCAATGATGTTGGAAGCTGGGGTGGAAGGATGGAGAGACCCATTAAAGAAGAAGGGAGCTGCCTTTTGTTAGCTGGCGGTGCGCTGGTTCCAGCTGAATCCTCACAACTTTTGGCACAACCAGGGGTGGCATTCTGGCAGGAGCTCCTTTGCATATTAGGTCACACCCCCTGATGTAGCCAATTCTCGAAGAGCTTACAAGGCTCTTTTTTGTAAGCTCTTGGAGGATTGGCTACATCAAGGGTGTGTGGCCTAATATGCAAAGGAGCTCCTGCTAGAATTCCACCCCTGGGCACAACTCTCCACTTGCTGCACTGAGTCTTTCCTGTTCTTGACAATCTCTCGTCTTTTTGAGGCAGATCCATTAGGGCTCAGGGTTAAGGTCAAGCTAGGGTTCCAAGTCACCAAGTTTCCTAAAGTCCACTATAAATCACAGCGGTCAGGTTTCTCGTGCTTCACTGCTGTTCAAGCAGCAGAAAGCCGGCAGCGCTGACTCCATGAAATCGACAGGGAATTTGGATACCAGCAGCCAACAACATTGACAAAGGCATCGAAACGCAAAGATAGCTGGACGAACATCTCGGATGCTGGCACATTCTTCATCCTGGTCCCCAGGGGTTCTTTGGGCAGGAGTGCACCAGAGCGGAGCTCCACTTGGTCTGACTAGAGCTCCAGCTGACATGCTGGAGAAGATGTGGGGAGGCATCTTTAAGCACTGGGGGAGGCACAGGGGAGCTCCTGCTGGCCTTTTTCTACAAAAAAAAAAAAGGCCTGCTGGCCCACAACCAGAGAATTCTGCAGCTTGGACAGCGTTGGAATACAAGAACTCCTACAATCGTGATTTATAATGGACTGTATCACATTCCTGGGCTCCAAGATCACTGCAGATGGTGACTGTAGCTATGAAATTAAAAGACGTTTGCTCCTTGGGAGGACAGCTATGGCGAACCTGGGCAGTATAATAAAAAGTAGAGACATCACCCTGCCAACAAAAGTCTGTATAGTCAAAGCGATGGTATTCCCAGTAGTAATGTATGGCTGTGAGAGCTGGACCATAAGGAAGGCCGAGCGCAGAAGAATAGATGCTTTTGTGCTGTGGTGCTGGAGAAGACTCTTGAGAGTCCCTTGGACTGCAAGAAGATCTAATCAGTCAGTCCTAAGGGAAATCAACCCAGACTGTTCCCTGGAAGGTCAGATGCTGAAGCTGAAGCTCAAACACTTTGGCCACCAAATGAGAAGGGAGCACTCACTGGAGAAGACTCTTGGACTGCAAGAAGATCAAATCAGTCAGTCCTCAGGGAAATCAACCCAGACTGTTCCCTGGAAGGTCAGATGCTGAAGCTGAAGCTCAAACACTTTGGCCACCAAATGAGAAGGGAGCACTCCCTGGAGAAGATCCTGATGCTAGGAAAGACAGAAGGCAAAAGAAGAAGGGGATGGCAAAAGATGAGACGACTGGACAGCGTTACTGATGTAATTAACTCGATTTTGAGCAGACTTCGGAGGATGGTGGAAGACAGGAGGGCTTGGCGTGACTCGGTCCATGGGGTCACAAAGAGTTGGACTCGACTGTGCAACTGAACAACAACAACAAAATGTATTTTGGGTCCTTAGGTTTTGTGGAACCCTTTATTCATGGTTATTGTGATGAGATTGGTATTTGTGTTTGCTGAACATAAGCTTTTTTTCTGGCTGTCAGACCTTTAAATATTTCTAAAGTGCGTATGAGCACTTCCTAGTTGCCTGAGTTGATACCGCCAGCTCTATATATGTGAAACTTTTGATTGTTTGAATAACTTTGTCTAAAATAATGTATTCAACCATTGGCTTATTTTTAGTAGATATCGTGACGGTCACGCCTCAGCAGCTTGCATTCTGGTTTTATACGCTGAGAGGTCGCTTTGTTTCTTTGAAGTCACCGGATGGTGGCCGGTAGGGGTGGGATTCTAGCAGGAGCTCCTTTGCATATTAGGCCACACAACCCCTGATGTAGCCAATCCTCTTGGAGCTTACAAAAAAGAGCCTTGTCAGCTCTTGGAGGATTGGCTACATAAGAGTTGTGTGGCCTAATATGCAAAGGAGCTCCTGCTAGAATTCCACCCTTGGTGGCTGGAGATCTCCCGGAGTTACAACTGGTCTCTAGGGAAAAGATTTTCCTGAAGAAAATGGCTACTTTGGAAGATAGACTCTATGGCAGGGGTGACCAACAGTGACTCTCCGGATGTTTTTTGCCTACGACTCCCATCAGCCCCAGCCATTGGCCATGCTGGCTGGGGCTGATGGGAGTTGTAGACCAAAAAACATCTGGAGAGCTACCGTTGGCCACCCCTGCTCTATGGGATGATACTCCACTGAAGTCTCTGTCTTTCTCAATCCCCACCTTCCTCAGCCTCCTAAAATCGCCTGGAATTTCACAACCCCAAGCTGGCAATCCTAGTGCAAGCCACTGACGCAGTAGGGTGTCCTCTGGGTGCCTGCCAGCCTAGGGTTGCCAGCCCCCCGGTGTCACCTGGAGATATCCCCCTATTACAGTTGATCTCCAGACGACCAAGATCAGTTCCCTGGGAGAAAAGGGCTGTTTTAGAGGGTGAACTCTGTGGCATCGTATCCTATGTTTCCTCCTCTCTCCAAACTCCCCAAAACTCCACCCCCTGAAATTGGCAGTATTTTCCCAACCCTGTTTGAAAGTAAGGACCAGCACTTTGAATTTGTCACTAGGGTTTGTAGAATCTTTCGGGCTCAAGTGCCGTGTTCTACTGGAGAAAGTTTTTCTTCCAGACGTTTCGTTCTCAGCTGCGGAGAACATCCTCAGTGGCGTTGCAGCCGGAGCAGGCGCTCTGACCTTCTTGGCTGCTGTGCATTGAGTGAGGCCAGGGCTGCTGGAGAGCTGCTATTTCTAGGCTGGAGGGGGTGTGGCAATCGACACAGAACAATGGTCACATTCCACAGCCAGTTTCCTTATCACCACCCTTCCAGGAAGCCCCACCAAACAATGGGTACATTCACAAACCAATTGCCCTCTCACCGCACCACTTCTCCAGTAGAACACGGCACTTGAGCCCGAAAGATTCTACAAACCCTAATGATGATGCCAGCCGTGAAAACCTGAAATCTTTGATAACTTTGAATTTGGCTCAGAAACAGATGAACTGATGCTCAGGGAGAGGAGCGAACGACATATTGCTCAACGCAGACAATGAGTTCCAGCGACCTCTGTAGAACTTGACAATACACCCTGCTGAATTACTGAAGACTTTTTGTTTAGGGTTTCCAGGCACTGCCTGGCAACTGGCGGCAGGGGAAGGCTGTGGCCAGGGATATGGAGAGGGGGGATCAAAGCGCTAGACGCAGCATCATGTCATTTCTGGTTTTAAAAAAAAAACACAACCGGTGACATGAATAGCTCTAGGGATAATCAGAAACTCTGTAGTTAAACCCATTCCTAGAGGTACCCTTTGTCACTTCCTCTGATTTTTTTTTTTTTAACCAGAAGTGATGCAACGCTGCAGTTGGTATCATGGTTGGTTGGTTTTTAAATTTCATCTGCTGCTCAGGCAGGGCCGACACTGGAGTTTCTGGTGCCCTAGGCCCCCAGAACGCCCCCACCCCCACAGTGGCAAGGGTGAGCATGGCGGTGGCAGGCAGCATGGCACCAAGGCACTGAGTCCCTCCAAGTGCACCTGCCACTGTGCCACCCCCTACTCAGCCTTCCTGGCTCCAGTGGAAGCACAGACACGGGAAGACTGAGTGGGTGCGCTCGAAGGCACTCAGAGCCGGCTGCACCACTCCCAGTGCCCCTTCCCATCACTGCCTGCCTGCAGGTAGGTGGCAGAGAGGTGGGTGGCGACAAGGTCGAGTGCAACGGGGAGGTGGCAGCGGGGCACGAGTGGGGAGCTGCCCCTGAGGCCAGGTAGTGCCCTAGGCGGCTGTCTACCTGGCTCACTGGGATATGATGATAATATTGGATTTATATCCCGCCCTCCACTCCAAAGAGTCTCAGAGCGGCTCACAATCTCCTTTCCCTTCCTCCCCCACAACAGACACCCTGTGAGGTGGGTGGGGCTGGAGAGGGCTCTCACAGCAGCTGCCCTTTCAAGGACAACCTCTGCCAGAGAAATGGCTGCCCCAAGGCCATTCCAGCAGGTGCAAGTGGAGGAGTGGGGAATCAAACCCGGTTCTCCCAGGTAGGAGTCCACACACTTAACCACTACACCAGCCCTGGTGGCAGGCAACAAAACCAGGGGGTAGAGGGAATCCCCCATTCTGACTGGGGCCTTCCTAGGATTTCCAACTCTAAGCTGGGAAATACCTGGAGATTTTGGGTGCGCAGCCTGGGGGAGGCAGGGTTTGGGGAGGGGAGGGACCTCAGCAGGGTCTAACACCATAGAGTCCACCCTCTAAAGCAGTCGTTTTCTCCTGGGGCACAGATCTTGGTTAGCTGAAGCCCAGTCGTAATAGCGGGAGATCTCCAGGCTCCCCTTGGAGACTGGTGACCCTCGGCCACCTGGCCATTCTGGTCGTGTTCACAGCACAGGTGGTGAATGCATTGCTAAAGCAAACCATCCTCTCTGTCAGCTTCAGCACGAGGCTGTTAACACCGAGCACTACTGGGGGTGGGAATGATATACGTTCGATGCTTTTGCAGGTCAAGGGGTTTGTTCCTGGTTTGAGGCACTTTATGCGGGGGGGGGGGGGGCGATGTACTTTTCTCAAAGCAAACAGTGGATCCCGGCTTGAGGCCAACTTCCTCTGAGCACGAGCAGAGCTTGTGTTAATTATGTCCATTCCTTGGGCACGGCTGTGCTTCTGATGAAATGTCGGATGCCCCCGATGAAGCTACTTTAAAGCTCAGTTTAAAGAAAGAAGTGCCACCTGTTCCGCCCGGGTTTATAGATGAATATCTTGAAAAGTCTTGGCCCATCTCACACTTCCTGAGCTGCTGACGGGGGTCGTTAAGGAAGGGGAGGGGAGGAGAAGCTGGCTTGCTTCTCAACGCAGGCGGAAGAGGAATTTAAGGAAATTAGTAATATTTAAATGAGGACGAGAGATAGGAGAGGAGCCGTTGAAAGTCATAAATCTAAAGGGATTATCAAGCCACTAATGAACCCTCGGAGTCTTCGCAATCATATCTTAGCAGGAGGAAAAGATAAAAAATCAGCATGACTGGGCTTTATGGGATATCGAGCTGGCTAAATCAAGTTTTGGGGTGGGGGAGGGGGCCGAGGAAAGTGCAGAGGAAATGCGTATTGAAATGCAAGGATATTAAAGGAATAGGAGATGGGGGGAAAGTCGTTGGACATAAAAGGCAGGGATGAGGGGCAGAGGTGGATTCTCTGGCAGGAGAGTGTTATGAAGGGCAGCTCTTAGGAGAGCGGAGAGAGCTTATTACATTTGAAAAGGCGGGTCAGCTGGGAACTGCTTCTTGTCCAGTCCCCCCCACCACCACCACCACCACTCTGCACTTGATGGAAATTAGTTTCTTTCCCCAGCATCTTTGTGGATCTGGGGACGTCAGGCTGAAGAGAGGCGAGGCTGGCTGCCTGCCATGGAGATTGGTGACTCATTGTGACTTTAAATCCCACTAATTAGACAGTTCAGCGGAGAGAGGATGCAGCTTGAGAAAAACAGACGGAAACCTCTGGCAGGAGGTTAGGACTTGGGCGATCATCTCCGTCGCTGCCGATGCGCCCAGGCAGGATGAGTTCATCGCTGCCCTGGAACCCGACGCAAATGTTTTCCTGGGTTGGTCTCACCCATAAGCTAACTTTCAGGTTGAGAGGGGGGCTCTCCTGTACCCAGGGACTGAACATAAGAGAAGCCATGTTGGATCAGGCCAATGGGCATTCCAACACTCTGTGTCACACAGCGGCCAAAAAAACCAAGTGCCCTCAGGAGGTCCACCAGCAAGGCCATAAGAACATAAGAGAAGCCATGATGGATCAGGCCAATGGCCCATCCAGTCCAGCACTCTGTGTCACACAGTGGCCAAAAAACCCAAGTGCCATCATGAGTTCCACCAGTGGGGCCAGGACACTAGAAGCTCTCCCACTGTGCCCCCCCCCAAGCACCAAGAATACAGAGCATCACTTGCCCCAGACAGAGAGTTCCAACAATACGCTGTGGCTCATAGCCACTGATGGACCTCTGCTCTATATGCTTATCCAAACCCCTCTTGAAGCTGGCTGTGCTTGTAGCCAAGCAGGAAAGCACTGGTCCAAGCACTGGGAAACCAAGCAGGAATGTGCACGTGTGAATGAGGCCTTGCTGGTTATCGATCTCAAGGCAGAATTTTTCATGTTGTCTGAATGGTTTGGTGGAGTCTGTTCAGCTCATGCACTTAGATCCAGGCCAGGTGGAATGGACTCCGTGTGAGAGCAGCCCAGTTCCGCCTGCTACCAAGTGGAATGGCAAGAGAGCCAGTTTGGTGTAGTGGTGAAGTGCATGGACTCTTATCTGGGAGAAGCGGGTTTGATTCCCCACTCCTCCACTTGTAGCTGCTGGAATGGCCTTGGGTCAGCCATAGCTCTGGCAGGAGTTGTCCTTGAAAGGGCAGCTTCTGTCAGAGCTCTCTCAGCCCCACCTACCTCACAGGGTGTCTGTTGTGGGGGGGGGGGTGAAGATAAAGGAGATTATGAGCCGCTCTGAGACTCTAATTCAGAGAGAAGGGCGGAGTATAAATATGCTGTCTTCTTCTCCTCCTCCTCCTCCTCCTCCTCCTCCTCCTCTCTCTTTTTTTTTGCCATCAAGTCACAACTGACTTTCCAACCCTGTATAGTTTTCAAGGCAAGAGACAAATAGAGCTGGTTTTGTCGTTGCCTACCTCTGCATAGCAACCCAGGTTTCTTTGGTGGTCTCCCTTTGTTAAATAGCGAGTTCGATGCAACGGAGTTCAACACAGAACACGCTTAATTGCTACTACATACAGGAAGACAAGATGGCGGGGCCGGGACCCCACTTATATGCATGCACTCCGGAACACTCCCCCCCAAGTCCATACCAAATCACTGCTGTCGAATTTCATGCCCCAACCACTCATTGGTTCATTTACGGAGTTCAAATCTGTCCAGGTGACCCGCGGTTTCCCATGGTTGAGTGGAAGTGCGTGAAGCGATGTGGATCAATAAACTCAGTACAGCACCCTTCTAAATACTGATCAGGGCTAACCATGCTTGGCTTCTGAGATCTAACGAGATCAGGTTAGCTTTCTTTATCTCCATTTAGAAATAGTAGTTTACCTTCCTTGCTTCTCCCTGGTATCTCGTTTTCCCTTGAGAAGCAGCCAGGGGAAATGGGCTACAAAAGGCAGATATAATAAATAAGCAGATTGGGGGTGGGGTGGGGGTAGTGGCCAGAGGGCTCTTCATTCCTTGTGTGTGTGCAATTTGGGTTCCCCTGTAGCTGGGCGAGCTGACCCAGGTTCAGACTCCATTTTCAAGCGGTGACAGCAGTAACTGGAGCCTATTTCTCAGCTGCCAATCACCGAGAGCAGTCAAGCAACAGGGAACCAAATAACACACATACTTGTGTGAACCGCCCTTTGGAAGATCAAGAATTGCAGATCAAGGGGACAATCTGCTATGCGTGGGAAAAGAAAACCAAGTGCCAGCTCAGTCACCTTCCAGCAGCCTGGGAACTTAGCATCCAATATATTAACTCAGGAAATACTTTGGAACAAGACTTTGGGGGTAACAGGAACTCCTTGGTATATTAGGCCACACACCCCTGATGTAGCCAATCCTCCAAGAGCTTACAGTAAGCCCTGTGAGAAGAGCCCTGTAAGGAATTCTAGCTGGACCTTCTTTGCATATTAGGCCACACACCCCTGATGTAGCCAATCCTCCTGGAGCTCTCAGCAGGCCCTGTATGAAGAGCCCTGTAAGGAATTCTAGCAGGACCTCCTTTGCATATTAGGCCACACACCCCTGATGTAGCCAATCCTCCTGGCGCTTACAGCAGGCCCTGTGAGAAGAGCCCTGTAAGGAATTCTAGCAGGACCTCCTTTGCATATTAGGCCACACACCCCTGATGTAGCCAATCCTCCTGGCGCTTACAGTAGGCCCTGTATGAAGAGCCCTGTAAGGAATTCTAGCAGGACCTCCTTTGCATATTAGGCCACACACCCCTGATGTAGCCAATCCTCCTGGCTCTTACAGCCGGCCCTGTGAGAAGAGCCATGTAAGGAATTCTAGCAGGACCTCCTTTGCATATTAGGCCACACTCCCCTGATGTAGCCAATCCTCCAAGAGCTTACAGTAGGCCCTGTAAGAAGAGCCCTGTAAGCTCCCGGAGGATTGGCTACATTAGGGGAGTGTGGCCTAATATGCAAAGGAATTCCTACGACCAAAAAAGCCCTGCTTTGTAAGTAATTTTTTTTAAAAAAGATAAAGATAGTCCCCTGTGCAAGCGCACCAGTTGTTTCTGACTCTGGGGTGACGTCGCATCACAACGTTTTCGTGGCAGACTTTTTACAGGATGGATGGCCATTGCCTTCCCCAGTCATCTGCCCTTTCCCCCCAGCAAGCTGGGTCCTCGTTTGACCGACCTCAGAAGGATGGAAGGCTAAGTCAACCTGGAACCGGCTTCCGCTGGGATTGAACTCAGGTCATGAGCAGAGTTTAGGACTACAGTACTGCAGCTTTACCACTTTGCACCACGGGGCTCTTTTTGTAAGTCATTACATTGTCTCAGTGATGAGCCTTGTTTCAGACTTGTGAGAGAGCCCCATGCTTTGTGGTCTTCATCATCAGCCCTCTGTGGCTGCAGGACCTCCTTAACTTTGGACCGTTTTGGTGTTTGTCCTCCCAATGCAATGCCCAGCTGGGATGCATCTGGGCACTTCATAAGAACATAAGAGAAGCCATGTTGGATCAGGCCAACGGCCCATCAAGTCCAACACTCTGTGTCACACAGTGGCAAAAAATTTTATATACACACATACACTGTGGCTAATAGCCACCGATGGACCTGTGCTCCATATTTCTATCTAAACCCCTCTTGAAGGTGGCCATACTTGTGGCCGCCACCACCTCCTGTGGCAGTGAATTCCACATTTTAATCACCCTTTGGGTGAAGAAGTACTTCCTTTTATCCGTTTTAACCTGTCTGCTCAGCAATTTCATCGAATGCCCACGAGTTCTTGTATTGTGAGAAAGGGAGAAAAGGACTTCTTTCTCTACTTTCTCCATCCCATGCATTATCTTGTAAACCTCTATAATGTCACCCCGCAGTCGACGTTTCTCCAACCTTTCTTCATAGGGAAAGTGCTCCAGCCCTTTAATCATTCTAGTTGCGCTTCTCTGGACCTTCTCCAATGCTATAATATCCTTTTTGAGGTGCGGCGACCAGAACTGCACACAGTACTCCAAATGAGACCGCACCATCGATTTATACAGGGGCATTATGATACTGGCTGATTTGTTTTCAATTCCCTTCCTAATAATTCCCAGCATGGCGTTGGCCTTTTTTATTGCAAACGCACACTGTCTTGACATTTTCAGTGAGTTATCTACCACGACCCCAAGATCTCTCTCTTGGTCAGTCTCTGCCAGTTCACACCCCATCAACTTGTATTTGTAGCTGGGATTCTTGGCCCCAATGTGCATCACTTT
Source organism: Heteronotia binoei (assembly GCF_032191835.1). Classification (NCBI taxonomy): domain Eukaryota; kingdom Metazoa; phylum Chordata; class Lepidosauria; order Squamata; family Gekkonidae; genus Heteronotia; species Heteronotia binoei. Next base: position 13,123,191 of record NC_083234.1, read on the forward strand.
GCACTTGGCCACATTGAACTGCATCTGCCACGTTGACGCCCACTCACCCAGCCTCAACAGATCCCTTTGGAGTTCCTCGCAATCCTCTCTGGTTCTCACCACCCTGAACAATTTAGTGTCATCCGCAAACCTGGCCACTTCATTGCTCACTCATAGTTTCCTAACAGCTGCAGAACGCCAGGAAGGGCTTGGGAGAGTCTCCTGAGACTGCGGGTCAACTATAAATCACCACCTTCCTGGGGATGAGATTTTTTTAAAAAAACTCACCTGGGAGAATTGCGGGGCTGAGGATTCACCACGTCACACAACAAACAGATTCAGAGGGTGAAAAGTAGTGGGTCAGACACTATAATGATTCCAGCGTAGCTCTTTTATTAGCCTTTTGTGAAAACACACAAGGCTGAGTCGACTGAAATTGAATCTGGCGAAGGCAGAGGTCCTGTACCTAAGTTGTGGCGGTCTAGGAACTGAGGTCTTATTACCGACCTTTGATGAGATGCGACTTACACCCGCGCCCAAGGTTAAAAGCCTAGGGGTGCTCCCGGATCCCTCTCTAAATATGGAGGCCCAGGTGGCAGCCACCACCAAATCAGCCTTTTATCACCTTCAGCTGATAAGGGAGTTGGGCCCCTACCTCAAACGCAACGACTTAGCGACAGTGATCCACGCTACAGTCACCTCAAGATTAGATTACTGCAATGCCCTCTGCATGGGGCTGCCTTTGTCCCAAACTCGGAAGCTTCAACTAGTGCAGAATGCAGCAGCCAGGTTGCTATTAGGCCTTCCCTCAGGGGAGCATATTCAACCTGGGCTGAAGGCCCTGCGCTGGTTGCCTATTGCATACTGGGTTTGTTTCAAGGTGCTGGTCCTTACCTTTAAGGCTCTATATGGCCAGGGACCTGCATACCTTAGGGACCACCTTTCCCCACATGTTCCCCAGAGAGCACTTCGGTCTGGGTCACAAAATCTCTCCTCAATCCCCGGCCTTAAGGAGGCCAGGCTCATGACAACTAGAGTCAGGGCCTTCTCTGTAGTGGCCCCACGCTGATGGAATGAGTGGCCAGAAGAAGTTAGGGCCCTGCAAGAGCTCATAAGCTTACAGGGCCTGTAAGACGGCACTCTTCCACCAGGCATTTGCAAACTAGACTTCTGGCCACTACAGTTCTCAGGAAACATCTGGACCCCCTCTTGCAAGCTGCTCTATAGCAGCAGCGGAAAGGACCATCTAAGACTCGCCTATAGAGAACGTAAATTTGAATGTAAGATCGTAGCATTGAAATGTTAATCTTCTATGTTTTTAAATTGTTTTATGGTTGTTATGCCCTATTATATGTTTATACCATTCATATGCATGACCATGTAAGCCGCCCTGAGCCCACTTCGGTGGGAAGAAGAAGAAGAAGAAGAAGAAGAAGAAGAAGAAGAAGAAGAAGAAGAAGAAGAAGAAGAAGAAGAAGAAGAAGAAGAAGAAGAAGATATTGGATTTCTATCCCGCCCTCCACTCCGAAGAGTCTCAGAGCGGCTCACAATCTCCTTTACCTTCCTCCCCCACAACAGACACCCTGTGAGGTGGGTGGGGCTGGAGAGGGCTCTCGCAGCAGCTGCCCTTTCAAGGACAACCTCTGCCAGAGCTATGGCTGACCCAAGGCCATGCTAGCAGGTGCAAGTGGAGGAGTGGGGAATCAAACCCGGTTCTTCCAGATAAGAGTCCGCACACTTAACCACTACACCAAACTGGCTCTCAGAGCGGCTCACAATCTCCTTTCCCTTCCTCCCCCACAACAGACACCCTGTGAGGTAGATGAAGGGCAGGCTATAAATGGAACTAAATAAATAAACCATATACACAGAAACTCCACCCAAAACACACCTCCAGCAATAAACACCCAATAGAAAAACAGGTGCTCAGAACTATCACTTGCATGGGCTTCATTCAAATGGATATTGCCTAATTGGCTGGCTCAGCAAAGGCGGCCACTCTGAGTGTAGCTGCAAGGAGCCTCTCCAACAAGGGGCTTGATTCAAATGGATATTACCTGATTGGCTGGCTCAGCAAAGGCGGCCCATTTGAATGCAGCTGGAAGGAGCCTCTCCAACAAAGGGTCTTTGTTTGAAGCTCCCAGTACACTACACTGAGCAACTTCATGTGTTTACACTGATGAGGTCCAAAATGATTGCAGTGAGTGGAATTGCAGCGGGTAAATTCCTGGTTTGGATAGCCCAGGTTAGCCTAATCTCATCAGATCTTGGAAGCTAGATGAAACTGACCCTGGTCGCTATTGGATGGGAGCCTACCAAGCAAGTTCCGGGTTGCTAGGCAGAGGCAGGCAATGGCAAGCCACCTATGATTGTCTCTTCACTTGAAAACCTTACAGGGTCACTATAAGACTTGATGGGTCTTTCCACCACTGGTTCAATAAAAGCTGTCGACAGCCTGTGGCAGTGGAGAAAAGGACCAATTCTTTGATGAAGATTATTAAGAAAAGGAATGAAAACGTAGATCTGTGGCACCGGGATATTTGGAAAACTGTACACGCTTCTGATCCCCTGATTTCTGGAAGGATAAAACGGAGCTTGAAAATTTGCACAAAAGGGCAACCAAAATGATAGAAAGGTTGGAACGCTTTCCCTGCGAGGGAAGACTAAGGAGCTTGGGGCTTTTCAGTTCCAAGAAAAGATGGGAGGCCACAATAGAGGTGAATAAAATTATCCCTCAGATAGAGAAAATGGATACAGAGAACTTTTTTCTGCCTTTCCTCTAACTATTATTTGGGACACCTAGTGAAGTTGATGTGGAGTAAAGAAAGTTCTTCTTCACCCAGTGCACCATCAACTTGTGGAACTGAGTGCCAGAAGGCAAGGTAAAACCATTTTAGATGGCTCACAATCTCCTTTATCTCCCTCTCCCACAACAACCTGTGAGGTAGATGAAGATATTGGATTTATATCCCGCCCTCCACTCCGAAGAATCTCAGAGCGGCTCACAATCTCCTTTACCTTCCTCCCCCACAACAGACACCCTGTGAGGTAGATGAAGATATTGGATTTATATCCCGCCCTCCACTCCGAAGAGTCTCAGAGCGGCTCACAATCTCCTTTCCCTTCCTCCCCCACAACAGACACCCTGTGAGGTAGATGAAGATATTGGATTTATATCCCGCCCTCCACTCCGAAGAGTCTCAGAGCGGCTCACAATCTCCTTTCCCTTCCTCCCCCACAACAGACACCCTGTGAGGTAGATGAAGATATTGGATTTATATCCCGCCCTCCACTCCGAAGAGTCTCAGAGCGGCTCACAATCTCCTTTCCCTTCCTCCCCCACAACAGACACCCTGTGAGGTAGATGAAGATATTGGATTTATATCCCGCCCTCCACTCCGAAGAGTCTCAGAGCGGCTCACAATCTCCTTTACCCTCCCCCGCAACAGACACCCTGTGAGGTAGATGAAGATATTGGATTTATATCCCGCCCTCCACTCCGAAGAGTCTCAGAGCGGCTCACAATCTCCTTTACCTTCCTCCCCCACAACAGACACCCTGTGAGGAAGATGAAGATATTGGATTTATATCCCGCCCTCCACTCCGAAGAGTCTCAGAGCGGCTCACAATCTCCTTTCCCTTCCTCCCCCACAACAGACACCCTGTGAGGTAGATGAAGATATTGGATTTATATCCTGCCCTCCACTCCGAAGAGTCTCAGAGCGGCTCACAATCTCCTTTACCTTCCTCCCCCACAACAGACACCCTGTGAGGTAGATGAAGATATTGGATTTATATCCCGCCCTGCACTCCGAAGAGTTTCAGAGCGGCTCACAATCTCCTTTACCTTCCTCCCCCACAACAGACACCCTGTGAGGTGGATGGGACTGGAGAGGGCTCTCACAGCAGCTGCCCTTTCAAGGACAATCTCTGCCAGAGCTATGGCTGACCCAAGGCCATTCCAGCAGGTGCAAGTGGAGGAGTGGGGAATCAAACCCAATTCTCCCAGATAAGAGTCCGCACACTTCACCGCTACACCAAACTGGCTCTCTAAAAGGTCCATCAGTGACTATTCATCAAGATGACTAAATGGAACTCCCAGGTCCATGGGCACTGTACTTCTAATACCCTGGCTGGAAAAACTGGCATGGGTCATGCCATGTTTCTTGGCCTTTGATTTCCATGCCATGTTTCTTGGCCTTTCGGAAGCACTGGTTGGCAATTACATGAGAACAGGATGCTAGCTTAGTTCCTTGCTCTGATTAAGCAGAGTTCTTCTTAGCATGGAAGTAAAGTTCTGAGTTTGATCTGGCAGAAGCTAGGTTCAGGTAGCCGGCTCAAGGTTCACGCAGCCTTCCATCCTTCTGATGTCTTTAAAATGAGTATCCAGCTTGCTGGGGGAAAGGGTAAATGACTGAGGAAGGCAATGGCAAACCACCCTGTAAAAAGTCTGCTGTGAAAACGTCATGATGCGACGTCACCCCAGAGTCAGAAACGATTGGTGCTTGCAGAGTGGACTATGTTTTACCATTTTAAAGTTCTAAAGAGTTTCATTGACTCCAGTTGCCCCTGTTGGCATGCCATGGTGATCCTGGAGCTCTTGGAACAAGGGTGGTGGTGCTGGTGGTTTGAAGAGGCTTGTTCTCAGGGCTTTTTTTTTGTAGCAAGAACTCCTTTGCATATTAGGCCACACCCCACTGATATAGCCAATCCTCCCGGAGCTTACAGTAGGCCCTGTACAAAGAGCCCTGTAAGCTGTTGGAGGATTGGCTACATCAGGGGTGTGTGACTTAACATGCAAGGGAGTTCCTGCTACCAAACAGCCCTGCTTGTTCTTCCCATAAGTAACCGACTGCTCAGGTCCTCGAACTTGGAGATTGAGAGAAAAAGCTGGGGGAGAAGCATAGCTGGAAAGGATCTGTTTGGGGAACTGTGATGAGCTTTCCCATGTGCCCAACTCCATGCATGAACATACAAAGCTGCCTTACACTGAATCAGACGATTGGTTCAACAAGGGTCAGTATTGTCTACTCAGACCGGCAGCAGCTCTCCAGGGTCTCGGGCTGAGTTTTTTCACATCACCTCCTGCCTGATCCCTGTTAATTGGAGATTCTGGGGACTGAACCTGGGACCTTCAGCATGCCAAGCAGATGCTGTACCACTGAGCCACTTCCTTCCCCCATACCACTATCCAATCAACCATTGTTACCGTGGGCTGCTCAATATCAGAGATCCGTCCATCGCCTTACGTCTATAACTTGCTCTCCCCATCTCCTATAATTTTAATATCCTCCCCTTTAAAATATACATATCATCCATCCATCTTCTGACAGCTCGTTTCTTTTTTTAATGGGGTTTTCATCTGCAGTTAGACATTCCCCTGGATTGTATATATATTTCTCTTAGGGTGTACCGGGAAGTAGCCTTGCCCTTATCGCCTTGATCTCACAGCCTTCACTGATGTCTTCTTTGGACAAGGTTCTTGGGGGGGGGGGGAGTTCTTTCTCAGGGTTGGAGGGCAAAAGTCCCACCGACAAGGCCCTGAGAGCCAGTTTGGTGTAGTGGTTAAGTGTGCGGACTTTTATCTGGGAGAACTGGGTTTGATTCCCCACTCCTCCACTTGCACCTGCTAGCATGGCCTTGGGTCATCCATAGCTCTGGCAGAGGTTGTCCTTGAAAGGGCAGCTGCAGAGCCCTCTCCAGCCCCACCCACCTCACAGGGTGTCTGTCTGTTGTGGGGGAGGAAAGTAAAGGAGATTGTGAGCCGCTCTGAGACTCTTAGGAGTGGAGGGCGGGATATAAATCCAATATCATCTTCATCTGCTGCTTCTTCTGATATCAGGATCTCCCTTCTCCCTGCCTCACCCATACACCAGTCCAGGGGTGGAATTCTAGCAAGAGCTCCTTTGCATATTAGGCCACACACCCCTGATGTAGCCAATCCTCCAACAGCTTACAAGGCTCTTTTTTGTAAGCACTTGGAGGATTGGCTACATCAGGGGTGCGTGGCCTAATATGCAAAGAAGCTCCTGCTGGAAAGCAACCCGATGCAAGAAAGGAGACCCCTGGGCGAGCGAGGCCTGCTTGGGCTGGCTAGAGATCCAGGCAACCCAAGCAGGCCTCGGTTGCCTGGGGCTCGCCTGGGGCTCTCCTGCGCCCCCTCCCCACCCAGCAAGCCACCTGCTGCCCAAAATCACATAAGAAATGGGGAAAGGATGGCAAGGGCTTCTCCAGGGGTTAATGAGGGCTGGGGGCATGGCAAAGCTCCTGATGGCTGGCTGGCTGCCCACTCTCCTAATCCAGGGATTGTTATGCAGCTGCACCTACTGTTCAATGGACAAGGTAGGTGGGGAGGAAGAGGGGGAACCCTCAGAAAGGTTCAGGAGCTGTGTTCCTGTGAGCTCCTGTTGAATCTGAGGCCTGGCTAGCTCACAGTTTTTTAGCCTCTGGCTCACACATTTTTGTCTTAGCTCAGGAAAAATGGCCCCAGAGCGACTAATTTGTGCAGTAACCAAATTGCTTGCTCACAACTTTCATGCCAGTAGCTCATGAAATAGAATTTTTGCTCACAAGACTCCACAGCTTAGAGGGAGCATAGAGTGTGACTAGTACCAGATCATCTGCAAACTTCATTCCACAGTCAGGATCTTGAACCCTCATCTCTCCAGTTCTATTCTGACTCGTTTCTTTGTGAGCCAGTTTGGGGTCGCAGAGTGGTAAAGCAGCAGTACTGCAGTACTGTAATCTGAACTCTCTGCTCACGACCTGAGTTCGATTCCGGCGGTAGCTGGCTCAGGTTGACTCAGCCTTCCATCCTTCCGAGGTCAGTAAAATGAGTACCCAGCTTGCTGGATGGAAAGTGTAAAAGACTGGGGAAGGCAATGGCAAACCACCCGTAAAAAGTCTTCCGTGAAAACGTTGTGAAAGCAACGTCACCCCAAAGTCGGAAACGACTGGCGCTTGCACAGGGGACCTTTCCTTCATATAGTGGTGAAGTGTGCAGACTCTTATCTGGGAGAACCGGGTTTGATTCCTCACTCCTCCGCTTGCAGCTGCTGGAATGGCCTTGGGTCAGTTTCTGTCAGAGGCCTCTCAGCCCCACCCACCTCACAGGGGATCTGTTGTGGGGGAGGAAGGTAAAGGAGATTGTAAGCTGCTCTGGGACTCTACGATTCAGTGTGAAAGGTGGGGTATAAATCCAATATCAGCATTTTCTTCTTCCTCTTTTTATTTATTTGCTTCCTTTCTAGTCCACCTTTTTCACTGACACACTCGGCATTAAACGACGCTGTCCCCAGTGTGGGAACGGTCTCCTGCTATATTTCCTCCTCCAAATATGAGAGACTGAATTTGCATTCTTGTGCACGCTTAACTGGAGACTCATTCTCGCTGCATAGCTGTGAGATTTAGTCCTGATGAAACATGCATCAATTGCGCCGTGCAATGCCTGCTCCGCACAGCCCGATCCGGTGTTTACTTAGAAATAAATTCACTGGGTCTTACTCCCGAGAAAGTGTGCCTTGGCATCGGCGGTGGCATATACCGATCGGTTCGTACATCTGATTAAAAGTTTTAATTAAAACAATTTGTTCAGCTGAAATCCCCAACTGGAGATGCATTAGAATAAAACAAATTGTAACCACATTGATGCTTGATTTATAATAATAGTGAGACAATGTGCAGAGAGAAAATTATAGAGCGAGGGAAGGAATGTTTTTTTCGCAGACCTTCAAATGCCAAAAAAAACCCACAAATAGGGAACACGAGAGATTTTGCACGACTTTGAAAATGGATAGAATTAATTCCGTCGTCGGTCATTAGATTCTGGATCCTCCCCCCTTTTCCATGCATATGAAGGCTCAAGCTAGCCCAATCTCGTCAGATCTCAGAACAGTTGACTGAGGCACATCGAAATGCATGACTAGTATTTGGATGGGAGAGCTCCAAGGAATACCAGGATCGCGACGCAGAGGCAGGCAATGGCAAAACCACCCCTAAATGTCTCTTACCTGAAAAAACCCACCAGAGGTCACCACAAATCAGCCGTGAGGAAAGGAAAGGTCCCCTGTGCAAGCACCAGTCGTTTTCGACTCTGGGGTGACTTCACGGCAGACTTTTGACGGGGTGGTTAGCCACTGCCCTCCCCGGTCATTTACCCTTTCCCCCCCAGCAAGCTGGGTACTCATTTTACCGACCTCAGAAGAATGGAAGACTGAGTCAACCTCAAGCCGGCTACCTGAAAACCCAGCTTCCCCTGGAGATTGAACTCTGGTTGTGAGCAGAGCTTAGGACTGCAGCTTTAACACTCTGCGCCACAGGGCTCTTAAATCAGCTGTGACTTGACAGCAAAAACAAATCAAGGAGTGCATAGAGGAGGAGGAATGAGGATAGACCAGGGGTGACCAAACTGTAGCTCAGGAGCCACATGTGGCTCTTGCACACATGTTGTGGCCAGCTTGGAGAAGGTATTTGTCTCTGTAAATCTCTTCTCCAAGAAGAAGAAGACTGCAGATTTATATCCCGCCCTTCTCTCTGAATCAGAGACTAAGAGCGGCTTACAATCTCCTATATCTTCTCTCCTCACAACAGACACTCTGTGAGGCGGGTGGGGCTGAGAGGGCTCTCCCAGCAGCTGCCCTTTCAAGGGCAACTCCCGCGAGAGCTATGGCTGACCCAAGGCCATTCCGGCAGCTGCAAATGGAAGAGTGGGGAATCAAACCCGGTTCTCCCAGATAAGAGCCCGCTCACTTAACCACTGCACCAAATTGGCTCTCACACCAAACTGACTCTCTCAAGCCAAACCAGGCAGTGGGTTGGAGAATGCATTGGAAGTTAAAGTTGCTTTCTTTCCACCTCCGCCTCCCCATCTATTTGCCTTCCTTCCTCCCTCCCTGCTCTCAAACACCTGATGTTTATGTTTCGTGGCTCTCAAATGTCTGACTTTTATTCTATGTGGATATTATGTTAATCAAGTTTGGCCACCCCGTCCTAGCAGCTCCCGAAACATGGCCACACCTTATTGTTCAGGCAACTTCCTATTTAAAGGAGGAATTGATTTTTGCATGTGCGTGGCTTATTATGCAATTATTGATAGACAGTATGTTATGGATGTACTCAAACATTTTCTTCCCCCCTTAACACCATAAAGCACTTAGGGTAATCTTACACAGTTTAGTGACTAAATGAAAATGTTTTCCAGGCAGCTAAGAGTGATAAATTGACTTAGTTGCTTAGCATTTATAGACCCTGAAGGCCACTATATTCACAGATGGAGGGTGTTAAAGCTCAAAGGAAAACCTTCCTCTGCTAGTAAATGTGGAGTGGGGGATGGGATGGGATGGATGTGTCTCAGTCAGCTGCAGTATTTCTGGGATCACTGAACAGATCAATCCGGTATCCTTTTTATAGAAACCTTCTCTGCAGACCATCAGTTCAGCTTGATTCAAACTCCAGATGGAGGCTGGAGATCTCCTGGAATTATAACTAATCTGCAAATTGCGGAAATCTTCTGTTTATTGTAGTGGTTACATTCACGGGCTCTTACCTGGGAGAACTGGGTTTGATTCCCCACTCCTCCGCATGCAGCTGCAGGAAAGGCCCTGGGTCAGCCATAGCTCTCGCAGGAGTTGTCCTTGAAAGGGCAGCTTCTGGGAGAGCTCTCTCAGCCCCACCTACCTCACAGGGTGTCTGTTGTGGGGGAGGGAGGTAGAGGAGATCGTAGGCCTCCCTGAGATTCAGAGTGAAAGGTGGTGTATAAATCCAATATCCAGGGATGGCATTCTAGCAGCAGCTCCTTTGCATATTAGGCCACACACCCCTGATGTAGCCAATCCTCCAAGAACTTACAAGGCTCTTTTTCGTAAGCTCTTGGAGGATTGGCTACATCAGGGGTGCGTGGCCTGATATGCAAAGGAGCTCCTGCTAGAATTCCACTCCTGCCATTATCAATATCACTTATTTAAAACAGCTTCCTCCCTGTGCACCTGACTTCTTCCCTTCAGCTCTGGGGAGTTTGTTTGGGGGTTTTTGACACCCAAAATGCTTGGAGGCGGAAAGTGTCCTCAAGTTGCAATCAGCTCTGGGCAACCCCATGGGGTTTTCAAGGCAAGAGACGAACAGAGATGACGTAGCAACCCGGCCTTTCTTAGTGATCTCTCATCCAAGTGGACAATAATAATAAATAAATTTTTTTTTTTTTATTTATACCCCGCCCTCCCCGCCGAGACAGGCTCAGGGCGGCTCTTAGATCCAAGAGGGCAGCCGTGTTGGTCTGAAGTAGTTGAACAAAGCAGGAGTCAAGCTGCACATTTAAGACCAACCAAGTTTTATTGAGAAGGTGAACTTTCGTGTGCTCTCTTAAGCACACTTCATCAGACGAGGGGATCAGGTATTGTGGGCTGAAATACATGCAGTTTGTTGTTTAAGAGTGCAAACTGGCTGTGGTCACATGGTAAAACAGTGTGGCTTGGCCATTTTATGGCTATCCAGACCAAATGGCCAAGCCACACTATTGCATCACGTGACCACAGCCAGTTTGCACTCTTAAACAACAAACTCCATGTATTCCAGCCCACAATACCTGATCCCCTCGTCTGATGAAGTGTGCTTAAGAGAGCACACGAAAGCTTACCTTCGCAATAAAACTTGGTTGGTCTTAAAGGTGCAACTTGACTCCTGCTTTGTTCAATCTCATCCAAGTGGTAACTAGGACAAACCCTTGCTTAGCTTCCAAGATCTGACGAGATCAGGCAAATCGGAGTCCCAAATCGTGTAATGCTTTTATTGTTATTTGTTTAAAATTATCTCTCATTTTCCACAAAGTGCAAAACAGTAACGTTCAGGGAGACTTTTTAACAGAAGGATTGGAACTGTAATAAAATGGAAGCGCTCAGGACAGAACGCACTTCCATAAGGGCAGTATTGCAGCCTATTGTTATCTCTGTTATATGCATCCCTTCCCTTTTTACAGCAATGACCTTAACTTTTGTAACTGGCTTTCTTTGTAATGGTATGTCATCCCTCAGCTGCCCTGAGCCACTTGTGGGAAGGGCGGGATATAAATCCTAAATAAATAAATAAATAAAAAGATGGTTTTTGTTGCCTGAGATACTTCTTCGTTTTGCATCGTTTTCTAATTCTGTCATCGTAGCACTGTTGCATTGCTTATTAGAGGTCTTGCAGTGTCTGAGTGAATTTGCTTCTCGTGTTTTGTAATCCACCATGAGTCCCAGAGGGAAAGGTGAGCTAGAAATGAGGTTAAAAAATATCTGTATCCTGCCTTATTGCCTTAGACTCCAGGCAGCAAGCTGCCAACACAATAATACAATAGATTATCAAGATAAGAAGTGTGCAGCCAGATCTGTGGAATGCAATTTATCCTCCACCAAAATGCTCTTGGGAATAAGATGAAGAAGAAGATATTGGATTTATATCCTGCCCTCCACTCCAAAGAGTCTCAGAGCGGCTCACAATCTCCTTTCCCTTCCTCCCCCACAAAAGACACCCTGTGAGGTAGATGAAGATATTGGATTTATATCCCGCCCTCCACTCCGAAGAGTCTCAGAGGGGCTCACAATCTCCTTTCCCTTCCTCCCCCACAACAGACACCCTGTGAGGTAGATGAAGATATTGGATTTATATCCTGCCCTCCACTCTGAAGAGTCTCAGAGCGGCTCACAATCTCCTTTACCTTTCTCCCCCACAACAGACACCCTGTGAGGTAGATGAAGATATTGGATTTATATCCCGCCCTCCACTCCGAAGAGTCTCAGAGCGGCTCACAATCTCCTTTACCTTCCTCCCCCACAAAAGACACCCTGTGAGGTAGATGAAGATATTGGATTTATATCCCGCCCTCCACTCCGAAGAGTCTCAGAGGGGCTCACAATCTCCTTTCCCTTCCTCCCCCACAACAGACACCCTGTGAGGTAGATGAAGATATTGGATTTATATCCCGCCCTCCACTCCGAAGAGTCTCAGAGCGGCTCACGATCTCCTTTACCTTTCTCTCCCGCAACAGACACCCTGTGAGGTAGATGAAGATATTGGATTTATATCCCGCCCTCCACTCCAAAGAGTCTCAGAGCGGCTCACAATCTCCTTTACCTTCCTCCCCCACAACAGACACCCTGTGAGGTGGGTGGGGCTGGAGAGGGCTCTCCCAGCAGCTGTCCTTTCAAGGACAACCTCTGCCAGAACTATGGCTGACCCAAGGCCGTGCTAGCAGGTGCAAGTGGAATAAGATTCCTGAATGCAAAAAAGTGGAGCCCCTGGTCCCATCTGGTCACTGATGGGGGACGAGGGGTCGGGTTGCCAGATCCAGGTTGGGAAACTCCTGGAGATTTGGGGATGGATCCTGGGGAGGACAGGGACCACTTTAGTGGGGTACAGTGTCTTAGATTTCATCCTCCAGAGCATCCATTTTCTTCAGGGGAACTGATCTCTGTAGTCTGGAGAGGAGCTGTAATACATAAGAACATAAGAGAAGCCATGTTGGGTCAGGCCAATGGCCCATCCAGTCCAACACTCTGTGTCACATAAGAACATCAGAGAAGCCATGTTGGATCAGGCCAATGGCCCATCCAGTCCAACACTCTGTGTCACATAAGAACATCAGAGAAGCCATGTTGGATCAGGCCAGTGGCCCATCCAGTCCAACACTCTGTGTCACATAAGAACAGAAGAGAAGCCATGTTGGATCAGGCCAATGGCCCATCCAGTCCAACACTCTGTGTCACATAAGAGAAGCCATGTTGGATCAGGCCAGTGGCCCATCCAGTCCAACACTCTGTGTCACATAAGAACATAAGAGAAGCCATGTTGGATCAGGCCAATGGTCCATCCAGTCCAACACTCTGTGTCACATAAGAGAAGCCATGTTGGATCAGGCCAGTGGCCCATCCAGTCCAACACTCTGTGTCACATAAGAACATAAGAGAAGCCATGTTGGATCAGGCCAATGGCCCATCCAGTCCAACACTGTGTGTCACATAAGAACATAAGAGAAGCCATGTTGGATCAGGCCAATGGCCCATCCAGTCCAACACTCTGTGTCACACAGTGGCCAAAAAAATTGTATACATATATATACACACTGTGGCTAATAGCCACTGATGGACCTCTGTTCCATATTTTTATCTAACCCCCTCTTGAAGCTGGCTATGCTTGCAGCTGCCACTACCTCCTGTGGCAGTGAATTCCACATGTTAATCACCCTTTGGGTGAAGAAGTACCTCCTTTTATCTATTCTAACCCGACTGCTCAGCAATTTCATTGAATGCCCATGAGTTCTTGTATTGTGAGAAAGGGAGAAAAGAACTTCTTTCTCTACTTTCTCCATCCCATGCATTATCTTGTAAACCTCTATCATGTCACCCCACAGTCGACGTTTCTCCAAGCTAAAGAGCCCCAAGCATCTTAACCTTTCTTCTGGGGGAATCCCCAGTCCCACCTGGAGGCTGGCATCCCTGTGCCCGTCGTGCCTATTCTGGTAAATCATTTCAAGAGTTTGATCCTGCCACAGAAAAGCCCATGACCTGACTATTGCCAAACAGAGAAGGCTGTCTGAAGAGCCCAGCCACTACCTGGGAGCACATCATTCGCTAAAGATGAGGGACCGGGCAATGAAGGGCATTAGAGGGAGTCAGCAGCACTTTCCTTTGAAACCAGAAACAAAGTGTATGGGCCTTTTTAGATAGCAGGAACTCCTTTGCATATTAGGCCACACACCTCTGATGTAGCCAATCCTACTGGAGCTTACAGTAGGCCCTGTAAGAAGAGCCCTGTAACCTCTCGGAGGACTGGCTCCATCAGGGGTGTGCAGCCTAGTACGCAAAGGAGTTCCTGCTACCAAAAAAGCCCTGCATGCATGTATGTATTTATGGTTTGCCGTCCTCACTGAGATGTCAGGCAGATTACTCTAGATAAATCAATACAGTCAATAGGATGGGCAGGGTCGGATCTAGGGTGTGAGGCAGACGCCCATGGAAGGGGGGTGCCAAATTGCTCCAGGTGCCGACGGAAGGGGGGCGCCAAATTGGGTATGGAGTCCATTCTGTTCTATGGGCCCATAAGATAGAATCGGCCCATAAGGGGGCATCATTTTTTAATTTTAATTTTTTAATTCCCCCCCCCCTCCTCAAAAAACAGAGGCCCCGTGGCGCAGAGTGGTAAAGCGACCTGAGTTCGATCCCGGCGAAAGCTGGCTTCAGGTAGCCGGCCCAAGGTTGACTCAGCCTTCCATCCTTCCGAGGTTGGTAAAATGAGTACCAGGCTTGCTGGGGGGGAAGTGTAGATGACTGGGGAAGGCAACAGTAAACCACCCCGTAAAAAGTCTGCCATGAAAACGTTGTGAAAGCAACGTCACCCCAGAGTCGGAAACAACTGGTGCTTGCACAGGGGATCTTTCCTTTCCTTTCCTCAAAAAACATGTAAATCCGGTCTTGAGGACAGGACCTCCAATGAGCAATGGGGTAGGATTAGGATTGCAGACATCAGCACAAGTGTTTCTTGCAAAGTGTGTGAAGCCAATTGGAGCTCCCGACTCAGCAGGGCATCTGATTGGCCACTGAAGTTCTGATTGGCTATGTAGACTAAAATAACCTTGCCCTCACAATGATGTTTTTCCTCTCTCTCACATTCCTCTATCCCAGTGTTGTTGTTGTTTTTAAATCACTCTTCATCGGTGTTCCCTTTAAGCTGAGCTAGTATGAGCTAGCTCACACTCTTTTAGCCTCCAGCTTACATATTTTTGTCTTGGCTCAAGAAAAATGGTCCGAGAGCAACCTAATGTAGGCAGCAGCTCACAGCTTTAATGCCAGTGGCTCACAGAGTAGAATTTTTGCTCACAAGATCCCACAGCTTAGAGGGAGTGTTGCTTCTCATATCTCCTGAACTTGGGCTTTCTATGTATGTGTTTGTGTTTGTGGCTCTGTCTCCCATGGTGACCATTTTGTGATTGGCTCCGCCTTCCACAGTAGCCATTTTGTGGTTGCGTCCTCCGCTCTGTGTTCGAATAACAACGGTGCCTGCGGCATCCAAAAGCTTGGGGACCCCTGCCTTAAAATTTACACAGCGCATTTCAAGCATTCACAGATCTCCTCCCATCCTCCTAACAGCACTGTGAAGTCGTCCTTAATGTTGCGGCGAGGTAGTTTTGGGACGGGCGAATCGCCGGCTAAGCCTGAGCCAAGCCAGTGCTGCTTCAACAGTGAAGCCAGGACCAGAAGCTGAAGCTCTTCCTTGGGTGTCTGGAGGAGGCTAGGAGGCAGAGCGGTCGCAGCCACAGAGAACAGCGCTCGGCTCACTCGAAAATTCTTCTTCGCCTAATTGCGAATAAAGGGGATTTTGCTGGAGGTGTAGACAGAATAGGGGATTCCGAGCCTGAGCCGTCGTTGATCCTCTCCCAGCCTGTCTGTTCTCTCTCTCTCAAAATGAAAAATACCGATGCAGATGGCAGGAGAAAAGCTCTGTGAGCTTGGAGGGCTTAGTCGCATAAGGCGGCTGCTTGTTTTCCAACATGCCAACCTTGCTTTCTCTGGTTTTGGATCCGTTCCCTCATCAGATCTTGAAGCTCTCCTATAACAGATCCAAGTGGGCAGCCGTGTTGATCTGAAGCAGTTGAACAAAGTAGGAGTCAAGTGGCACCTTTAAGACCAGCCAAGTTTTATTCAGAACGTCAGCTTTCGTGTGCTCTTAAGCACACTTCATCAGACGAGGCATCGAAGCACTGCTGTTGAAGACACAGCTGCGCTGGGCAGGGCATATTTCTAGGATGGAAAACCACCGCCTTCCCAAGATTGCTCTGTATGGCGAACTTTCCACCGGCCATCGAAATAGAGGGGCACCAAAGAAGAGGTACAAGGACTCCTTGAAGAAATCTCTTGGCACCTGTCGCATCAACCATCACCAGTGGTCTGACCTAGCCTCAGATCGCAAAGCATGGAGGCACACCATCCACCAGGCTGTCTCTTCCTTTGAGAACGCACGCATAGCTGGTCTTGAGGACAAAAGGAGATTGAGGAAGAATCGCACTGCTACAGCACCAACCCCAAATCAGACTTTTCCCTGCAGCCACTGTGGCCGGATCTGCCTGTCCCGCATTGGTCTTGTCAGCCACCAGCAAGCCTGCAGCAGACGTGGACTACTGCACCCTTCTTAAATCTTCGTTCACGAAGTCAAGCCGAGAGAGAGAGATCAGACGAGGAATCCAGCACAGTGAGCAAAGCCATACATAGCTGAGCAGAGCCATACATAGCTGGTAGGCAATGGCCTAGAAGGCAACATGGTACAGAATGGTCTGAAGCAGTTGAACAAAGCAGGAGTCAAGTCTCACCTTTAAGACCAACCAAGTTTTATTCAGAACGTCAGCTTTCGTGTGCTCTTAAGCACGCTTCATCAGACAAGGAATCCAGCACAGTGAGCAGAGCCGTACATAGATGGTAGGCAGTGGCCCAGAAGGCAACATGGTACAGAATGGTCTGAAGCAGGTGAACAAAGTAGGAGTCAAGTGTCATCTTTAAGACCAACCCATTTTTATTCAGAACGTCAGCTGTCATGTGCTTTTAAGCACACTTCATCAGACGCGGAATCCAGCACAATGAGCAAAGCCATACATAGCTGAGCAGAGCCATACATAGCTGGTAGGCAGTGGCCCAGAAGGCAACATGGTACAGATTCAAGAACAAATGACAGTGAAGTGAAATTATCTGGTAGGCAGTGGTTTAGAATGTAAAAGGGTACAATGACAGAATAGTAAAATTAACAAATTGAGCAAACCTTTGGTCTGAGTAGCATGAGCATGCGAAAGCAAGGAAACAGTAGTATGTCAAAATGTGAGATTGTCTGTCAATGACAATGGGAGATGGGTTCAATATATGTAATGGGATAAGCAACCAAAGTCCCTGTTTGAGCGTGTCAATACAGCTAAAAGAGAAATACATTGGATAGTGATGTTCTTGTCCACCTAATTTATTTTTTAACATGTAAACATCATTCTAGTTTGCCATAGGAAAAAGGAATACAATAAAATATAGTGAAAATGGGTAAAGCATATGTAATGATATACAGCCAATATCCCTATTTTGAGTATGTCAATACAAATAATTATACTGATACACAATTATTCAGAATGCAAGCTTTCGTGTGCTCCAAGCACATTTCATCAGACGAGGAATCAGGTACAGTGAGCAGGACTATATATAGCTGGTAGGCAGCAGTTTAGAATGCAAAACGGTGCACATTTAAGATCCAATGACAGAACAGTAAAATTAACAAATTGAGCAAACCTTTGATCTGGGTAGCAGAAGCATGTGAAAGCTATAAAACGGTAATGTGTCAAAATCTGAGGAATATGATATATAATAGAGTGATTGACAGACATTCTCACATTTTGACACATTACTGTTTTATCGCTTTTGTATGTTCCTGCTGCCCAGATCAAAGGTTTGCTCAATTTGTTAATTTTACTATTCTGTCATTGGATCTTAAATGTGCACCGTTTTGCATTCTAAACCGCTGCCTACCAGCTATATGTAGCTCTGCTCGATGTACCTGATTCCTCGTCTGATGAAGTGTGCTTGGAGCCCACGAAAGCCTACGTTCTGAATAAAACTTTGTTGGTCTTAAAGGTGCACTCTCCTCTAACAGCATCTCAGCTGCATTTGGGGGGCAGCTGGGGAGGTCGTTAATCAGCAGCAGGTCTGGAAATCCAATAAAGCTCTTGCAGTAATAAATAGAAGATACAAATGTGTGCATGTGTGTGTTGGGGTGGGGAGAGAGAGAGAAGGACGGGGCCTCTCAAGAAATTAAAATGAGCAAAACCCTGGCATCCTTTCTCTTCCTCTCTCAGAGAGCTGCCCTAATGCCTTTTGGCTTTGCAAGCGATCTGGGTTATTAAAACTACGATAAGGATCTAGTGAAGGAGAAGAGAGATTCTGTGACCCAGAGAGGGGTGGGAGGGAGGGCTCTTTGCCAGTCGAATCGATGGGGATGAAAAGGGCTGGCTTGCTAATGCAGGTAGCCTAACAATAGCAACTTGGCCTTTCTTGTCATTCCGAGAGAAGTAATTAGCGGAGGCCAACTGCGGCTGTATAGCCGGCTGCGCTTGGCAGGGCAGAGAGATTCTCCCAAGGAGTTGTTGGCATCGCTGCTTCTGCTTTTCATTGGGCGAGGGCAGGTGTGGCCAATGTTGCTTAACAGAAGAGCCGCACAGAATAAACCTCAGATGTTGGAGAGCCACAACACATGAACATCAGATGTTCAAGGGCAGGCAGGCAGGAAGGAAGGAAATGAGGGAGGGAGGGAGGAAGGCAGAAAGGAAAGGGAAGGGAAGGAGGAAGGAAGGAAGGAAGGAAGGAAGGAAGGAAGGAAGGAAGGAAGGAAGGAAGGAAGGAAGGAAGGAAGGAAGGAAGGAAGGAAGGAAGGAAGGAAAATGAGGGAGGGAGAAAAGCAGGAAGGAAGGAAATGAGGGAGGGAGGAAGGGAAGAAATGAGGGAGGAAGGGAAGGAAGGAAGGAAATGAGGAAGGGAGGAAGGAAAGGCAGGAAAGAAAGAAAGAAATGAGGGAAGAAGGAAGAAAGGCAGGAAGGAAATGAGGGAGGGAGGGAGGGAGGAAGGAAGGAAGGAAGGAAGGAAGGAAGGAAGGAAGGAAGGAAGGAAGGAAGGAAGGAAGGAAGGAAGGAAGGAAGGAAGGAAGGAAGGAAGGAAGGAAAATAGGTGGAGGGAGAAGAAAGCAACTTTAACTTTAAATGCATTCTTCAAGCCATTGGCTGGCTTGGCTTGGAGAAAAGATTTAAACAGAAAAGATTTCAAGAGAGAAATGCCTTCTCCAAGACAACCGATGGGACGGTGAGGGTTTCAGGAGCCACACAACACATGTGAAAGAGTTGCCAACTCTAAGTTGGGAAATTCCTAGCGATCTGGAGGTGGAGCCTGGAGAGGACATGCTTTGGGAAGGGGAAGGATCTCCACCAGGTATGATGCCCATAGAATCCACCCTCCAAAGCAGCCATTATCTCCAGGGTAATGTCATCTAAAGATTAGTTGTAATCCTGGGAGATCTCCAGACCCCACCTGGAGATTGGCAGCCAACATTATTCATTGAACCAAACCACTGAATGGAGACACCTTTCTAGCTATTCACACACACACACACACACTTGAAACCAAACAAAATAAGTTACCATCTAAATCAGGGGTGTCAAACATGCAGCCGGGAGCCGAATCAGGCCCTCAGAGGGCTCCTATCAGTCTCTTGAGCAACTGGTTGTCTTCTGCTTCCTTCTCCCTCTCTCTTGCTTCCTTCTGCATCACAGCTTGCTTTGCCAGGCTTGCTCAATCACACAGGAGTTCCAGAGCAAAGCTTCTATTTTCTCCATTGGCTGAGGCTCCTCCTTTGGGGAGAAAGGGAGGGGAGGCAGAGCTTGCTTTGCCAGGCTCTCTCAATCACACAATAGAGCTATTGAGCCAAGCCTCTCTTCCTTCTATTGGCTGAGGCTCTTCCCTGTCCTAGTCCCCTGGAAAGGAAGGAAAGAGCCAGAGCTTTCTTTGCCCAGTTGCCCGGCTACCACGGCAGAAATACAAAGAAAGCACTTTTAAGACCGAGTGCTAATGTTTTAAGCATGTTTTATTATAAGATTTTTGTAAAAAAAAATCTTTAATTACGTTTGTCTGTCTCCTTTATAAAGTTTCCATTTCTGCTACCCAATCTTAAATAGGAACACGTACAGCCTGATCCGACATGGCCCGGCCCAACAAGGTCTCATTTATGTCCGATCCGGCCCTCATAACAAATGAGTTTGAGACCCCATTAGCTTCCAAAGCAGTGACGTTCTCTGTGCAGCATCCTGTAATGCCATCTCTCACCAAGGAGAATCCAGTGCCATTCAGAATCTGACCACCGTTACCCACCCTGCAAGCATTCCGACATATTTGCTCTGAGCAAATGAGCAGAGACGTGGTGCGTTTGTACATTAAAGAGCATCGTCGACGCCTCCTGTAAGGCGCTGAGTCATGAGTGGCTGTGAGCGGTTCCTTCCCAGCAGCAAACTGGTCTCGGTCTGTCTTGCAGAGGCATTCCCGCACTGCCTTGATTGGGAAGGACCCTTTCTGCGAGGCAAAGGTTTAGGTCACTGGCAGGAGTTTTTCCTGAGGCTGTAAAGAAACGGAGTGTGTAGGGCAGGCCCCCTGCTGATAACCGCGATTGGCAAAGAGCGACTTTGCCCCGCTGTGCTTCTCGCATGCTGTCTCCCAGGGAACATCTCTCTATTCTATTATTTAATAACGCCAGCCTAGCACTTTGGAAATAGCACTGCCGTCTCCTCACCAAGTGGTGTTATTATTTAATCCACATACTTACTGCCTGCTTAAAGTGCAAGCTGGGGAAGTCAGGGATCTCAAGGCTGGCTTTGCAGTTCCAGAAATGGGTGACCTGGTTCTTCTTGAGGCCAGGTCTGGTTTTCCAGCCAAGCTCCCCAACGTGTCACTTGGGGTGGCACCAGGGCTTTTTTTGTACCAGGAGCTCATTTGCATATTAGGCCACACACCCCTGATGTAGTCAATGCTCCAAGAGCTTACAAGGCTCTTCTTCCAGGGCCTACTGAAAGTAGGGTTGCCAAGTCCAATTCAAGAAATATCTGGGGACTTTGGGGACGAAGCCAGGAGGCTTTGGGGGTGGAGCCAGGAGACATTAGGGGTGGAGCCAAGATCAAGGGTGTGACAAGCAGAATTGAACTCCAAAGGGAGTTCTGGCCATCACATTTAAAGGGACAGCACACCTTTTCAATGCCTTCCTTCCATAGGAAATAATGAAGGATAGGGGCACCTTCTTTTGGGGCTCATAGAATTGGACCCCCTGGTCCAATCTTTTTGAAACTTGGGGGGTATTTTAAGGAGAGGCACTAGATGCTATACTGAAAATTTGGTGCCTCTACCCCAAAACACACACACACACCCCAGAGCCGCAGATACCTGCAGATCAATTCTCCATGATTGTCTATGGGAATAAATCTCCATAGGGAATAACAGAGTTCCCAGCAGACATTTCCCTCCCCTCCCCCCTCTTTCTGACGACCCTGAAGCGAGGGGAGGGTCTCCAGACCGGGGGATCCCCTGCCCCCACCTGGGGATTGGCAACCCTAACTGAAAGCTCCAGGAGGATTGACTACTTCAGGGGTGTGTGGCCCAGGGGTGGAATTCTAGCAGGAGCTTCTTTGCATATTAGGCCACACACCCCTGATGTAGCCAATCCTCCAAGAGCTTACAGGGTTCTTCTTACAGGGTCTATTATAAGCTCCAGGAAGATTGACTACATCAGGGGTGTGTGGCCCAGGGGTGGTGTAATGTACTGAGTTGCGAGACGGGTTGAAGGCAACGTGCTTTATTCAGTGGTACATTACAAGAGAGAGAGCACGCGGGCCGGGCCCCGCTTATATACATTTCCCGGAACTGCCCCCCAGTCTGACCAGTCCAATCCTGGCCAGTTAAACTTCCTGCCACAGAACTTGATGGGCGGGTCATCTGGCAAACTACATCCGGGGACCCATGGGTTTCCCCTGGTCTCCTCTGTAGCACTCGCCATGCCGGTACCTTAGCTAATATTTCAAGACATAACAGGTGGAATTCTAGCAGGAGCTCCTTTGCATATTAGGCCATATACCCCTGATGTAGCCAACGCTCCAAGAGCTTACAGGGCTTTTCGTACAGGGCCTACTGAAAGCTCCAGGAAGATTGGTTCCATCAGGGGTGTGTGACCACGTATGCAAAGGAGTTCCTGCTACAAAAAAAGCCCTGGGTGGTGCAATGGAGAGGGAAGTACTCCGGAGGGACTTGGCATGGTTCTGACTGCTGGTGATGCAGGAGGCAGTGCTGACAAAGGTTGCCAACGCCGGGTTGGGGAATTCCTGGAGATTTGAGGCTTGGCACCTGGGGAGATCAGGGTTTGGGGGCTGGAGGGACCTCAGCGGGGTATAATGCCACATAATTCACTCTAGGGTTGTCAACCTCTGGGTGGGGGCTAGAGATCTCCTGGAATTATGACTGTCTCCAGACTGCACAGATCTCTTGTTTGTTTGCCTCTTTAAAACATGTATTCCACATTTTCTGGAGGAAACGGCAGCTTTGGAAAGTGAGCTCTATGACATTATTTCCTACCAAGGTCCCCCACGTCCCTAAATCCAACCCTCAGATATTTCCAAGTGTTTGAACTTGGCATTAGTGCATCTTCCAAAGCAGATCTCTGTTGTCTGGAGATCAGTTCTTATTCCAGGAAATCTCCAGGCCCTGTCTGGAGGTTAAGTCATCCATGACCTGAACAGGCTACTGTGATCAAAAATCACTAAGTGCCATTAGCAAACGATAGAAGAAATTTAATCTAACAGGTGTGCCTATGGATCAATAGACATAATATAAAAAGCTTCATAGACAACGTCACAGTAGAAAATCATCTTCAAATCCCAGAAAAAAAAAGTTGCGACAGGTTTGTTAACTTCAACTTCCTGTTTCATACGAAGGTTTCTGCAGGCTTGGGATTTATCAAAATATTACAAAGTCAGTCAAGACGCAATCTCATTCTCCTTTACAAGGAAAGGAAAGGTCCCCTGTGCAAGCACCAGTCGTTTCCGACTCTGAGGTGACGTTGCTTTCACAACGTTTTCACAGCAGACTTTTTATGGGGTGGTTGGCCATTGCCTTCCCCAGTCTTTTACACTCCCCACCCCACCCCAGCAAGCTGGAGACTCATTTGACCGACCTCAGAAGGATGGAAGGCTGAGTCAACCTCCAGCCGGCTACCTGAACCAGCTTCGGCTGGGATAGAACTCAGGTCGTGAGGAGAGAGTTCAGATCACAGTACTGCAGTACTGCTGCTTTACCACTCTGCACCACGGGGCTGCTTATCCTTCACAAAGGGACCTATAACATAGTGGGTTCTTAGGCATTGAAGAGGTGAGGTGGTAGCGATAACAGGCTCTTTAATGAGTACAGCATGGTGGGTGGCTGCACTAACTCAACCGGTGAACGGGGCCCGCTGGGCCAACTATAGACAACACTGGGTTCCCATGCTAGCACATTCAAACCAGCAGGGGGGTTGTGATTGGAGCCGGGCACTTGCGATTTGGATCCTCCTGCCCATTGTTCCCAAGTCCCCGAACTCAGTCCTTCAGGCTCCAATGAGCCAGGCAGGAACACCATTTGGTAACACATGGATTCACTTACATATCATCACCCATAGGTCTCCAGAAGTTCTTTCAAACCAGCACAAAAGCTTGGTTGGGTTTACAGCAAGTTTGGGCAAACAACTGTGTGTATATTTCCATCAGGCACAGACTCAGCACAAGAGGAAAACAGGGGAGCAACCCCGCCCCCTCTGCTTCCAGGTTGGAGTGCTAGAGAGGACTCAGGACTTGTAGCAGGGTGGCAGGAAGCTGAGAGTGGGCAGGAAGAATGCCACACAGAATGCCACAAAGAGAGCCAGTTTGGTGTAGTGGTTAAGCGCGCTTGACTCTTATCTGGGAGAACCGGGTTTGAATCCCTACTCCTCCAGTTGCAGCTGCTGGGATGGCCTTGGGTCAGCCATAGCTCTCGTAGGAGTTGTCCTTGAAAGGGCAGCTGCTGTAAGAGCTCTCTCAGCCCCACCTACCTCACAGGGAGTCTGTTGGAGGGGGGAGGTAAAGGAGATTGCGAGCCACACTCTCTCAGATTCAGAGTATAGAGCGGGATATAAATCCAATATCTTCTTCTTCCCCATGCATGGGTCAGCCTAGGGTTGCCACCCCCAGATGGGGCATGGAGTTCTCCCAGAATGATGATTAATTCCAGCCTACAGAGATCAGTTTCCTTCAGACGGTAGACTGTGTGGCATTGTACCCCTCCTGTATCTCTCCCCAAACCCTGTCCTCCTCAGGCTCCACCCCCTCCTCACACAAATCTCCAGGAATTTTGCAGCCCATGGTTGCCAATCATCAGGCCTTTTTTGTAGCAGGAACTCCTTTGCATATTAGGCCACACACCCCTGATGTAGCCAGTCCTCCAAGAGCTTACAGGACTCTTAGTACAGGGCCTACTGTAAACTCCAGGGGCGTTTTCGCACTGACCTTAATCAGAAGCGACGCCCCACTTCACCGCGCAGGATCGGCGTGGATTTCGCACTAATTGCCGCGGAGCACCCGGAAGAGCCGGAAAGTCCCGCGGCTTTTGCGGCACAAATGGAAACCGCCAAAAACCAGTTTCCATTATGCGCCGCAAAAGCTGTGGGACTTTCCGGCTCTTCCGGGTGCTCCGCGGCAATTAGTGCGAAATCCACGCTGATCCTGCGCGGTGAAGAGGGGCGTCGCTGCTGATTAAGGTCAGTGTGAAAACGCCCCAGGAGGATTGGCTACGTGTGGGGGAAAAAACCCTGCTGCAAAAATCCATGTGCTGCAAAAAAAAAAAAAAGCCCTGTCAACCACAATCCAAACTAGGGTTGCCAATCCCCAGGTAGGGGCAGGGGATCTCCCGGTTTGGAGGCCCTCCCCCCGCTTCAGGGTCATCAGAAAGCGGGGGAAGGGGAGGGATATGTCTGCTGGGAACTCTATTATTCCCTATGGAGATTTATTCCCATAGAAAATCATGAAGAATTGATCCATGGGTATCTGTGGCTCTGGGGGGGCTGTGTTTTGGGGCAGAGACACCAAATTTTCAGTATAGCATCTAGTGCCTCTCCCCAAAATACCCCCCAAGTTTCAAAAAGATTGGACCAGGGAGTCCAATTCTATGAGCCCCAAAAGAAGGTGCCCCTATCCTTCATTATTTCCTATGGAAGGAAGGCATTGAAAAGGTGTGCCATCCCTTTAAATGTGATGGCCAGAACTCCCTTTGGAGTTAAATTATGCTTGTCACACCCTTGATCTTGGCTCCACCCCTAATGTATCCTAGCTCCACCCCCAAAGTCTCCTGGCTCCACTCCCAAAGTCCCCAGATATTTCTTGAATTGGACTTGGCAACCCGAATCCAAACTGTTCTCTGAAGCTGCCATTTTCTCCAGGGAAACTTCTCTCTGTAGTCTGGAAATCAGTTGCAATTCTGGGAGAACTCCAGGCTCCACCTGGAGGTTGGCAGCCCGAAGTGGAAAGGAGGGCAGGCCAGCCTTGTGGCACCGCTCGGCACAAGTGTTGCCATGGTATCTGCATGCAGAAACCTCCTCAGGCCCCGGCTCTCCTTCGCCACCTGCCCTCGTACTCCAGGTTGACAGCGCACTCTGGGAAAACGGATCGCCTGTCAGGAAGAGGGGAGGATAATATCATTCAACCAGAATCAATAGCACACAGGCAATTTTTGCGTCCCCCTAATGATAATGCGATTGTGTCCAAACTACCACTTAATCCTATGTCTCATCTTGTTCTCCTCAGAGCTGCCTGGGCTGGAGAAGTCATACTTGCCCTGCTTTGGCTGAGCCCTTAAAAGAGCTGTAGCTCCAGCAGCCAAATATTAGCTATTCTTTTTTTTTTGTCTAGAGATCCTGTCAAAAATCATAATTACCCCATTCAGAATATGAATTTACTTACCTCAGTGATAAATGGGGGACGAGTCAAATGCCATTGTCCTAACAAGCTGGCACAGGAAGGAACGGCCCCAGGCTTAATCCCTGGCATCTTCATTAAGAGGAGCTGAAGTCCCTGGGAGATACCTTTATCTGTCTGAAACCCTGCAAAGACGCTGCCAGACTGGATGAAACCGAACTCACCAGAACAAGGCCTTCGTTCAGCAAAAGGCTGCCTCTGTACATACTAAATTGGCTCATTGCGTAAAGGGAGATTCCACGTGTGCAGTGATAGTGTTGTTGGTCGGGGAAGTTAATCGCAACTCAGACACACCTAAGTGGATGCCCCCAAAGCTGTGGCTTGTAAGGTGAGCCCAAAGATGCCTCGGGGAGGGGGGGGGAAGCTGTGCGATCCTTGAGCTTGTCTGGCCAGGTTAGGGTAGGGTTGCCAAGTCCCCCCCCCCCCCCACAGCCTCTATGGTACTCGTTGTACCATAGAATTCTCCCTCCCAAATTGCTAGAGCGTCCGGGAAAACCATAGAGTTTTCTCGGAAACGCCTAGAGAAGCCAGCGCACGATGTTGCCAGCGTGATGACATCACTCATGGGTGACATCATTGTGCCAATGGCATCGGGGGAGTGTGGGCTAGCGGGTTGGGAACCTCCAGGGCAGGAGAACCACTGCCCGGACCGGAAGCTTGGCAGCCCTAGGTTAGGGTTGCCAGGTTCCATTGTCACACCAGGGGGAGGGTGTGATTGAGGGAGCATTCTGGGAGTGGGTGAGGATATTGCGCAACATGGATACATTACCTGGAAGTGAAGAAGGCACAGCAGTGACATCGGGGGCAACACTTTTGTCTTGGGGCAAAACTCGATGGTAAAATTGCCCTTAAACCATAGAGTTTTGCCCAAAAATCAGAGCGTCGCCCCCTCATGTCACTGATGTGCCTATATCACTTCTAGGTGTTTAGGGGGTGGGGGTAATTTCCGCCTGATAGCCAGTTACCCTCCAGCGGGCTGGAGCCTGTGAAAGTGGGGGATGCCCCGCCCCCACCGGAGGCATGGTAACCCTAGACCACAATCGAGGGAGCTTCTCTGTACAATAATCGGTGACTTATGCAAAACTTTTTTGTTTTTAGTTTTTCTTTGTTTATTTTCCTTTTAGCTAATAATTTTATTTGTTTCCTGTCCTTATTTACACCCTGTCTTCCCCACCAGAGGCCCAAAGCGGCTTACATCTGTCTACTCACCTCCATTATTATCCTCACAAAAACTCTGTGAGGTAAGTTCGGCTGAGAGTAGGACATTGGCCTAACCCAGCAAGTGTTTGTGGCAGAGTGGGGATTCTAACCACAAGGGGTGGGGGTCTTGCCAAGTGTACTCAAGCAGAGAATTCCCTCAACCCTTTCCCTTCAGATCCTCTTGCATGCAGAGTTACATTAACCAATAAGAATTACCTTCCCTCAGGACTTCTTTTGAGCAGGAATGCACAGGAACGCAGTTCCGGCTGGCTTGGTGTCAGGGGGTGGGGCTTAATATGCAAATAGGTTCTTGCAGGGCTTTTTCCTTTTAAAAAACCCTGTGGGAAACCATAGTAACATCAAGGGTGTGGCCTAATATGCAAATGAGTTCCTGCTGGGTTTTTTCTACCCAAAAAGCCCTGCCTTCCCTAATTGGGAAGGTCCTGATCCAAGAGCCGCTAACCGCCATTTGAGGAAAGGTTGATGGATACACAGAAGAGTGTCCATTCGCTTGTGGGACTGTGGTGGTGGCCGTCTCCAAGGACATGTGTTGCTTTTCCCCAGGCCTCATTATGGGCAGGAGCTCAAAGGAGCAGAGCTCTGGAACCTGTAAATTTTATTGTAAATTTGACGAACTTTTTACTATTTTCCCCCCCACACAAAAATGGGGAAAATAACCAAAACATATAAAACAGACAGATGGACATCATCACACCACTGTGGCCACATAAGAGAAAGTAATTTTAAAAGTGTGATGGGAGTCAGGTTTTATTCTGACAATTCTAATTCAAGAAGCATTTTAAGGTAGATGCTGAGCTGATACAACTTAATCCACCTTACGGTGATGTCGGGTGTGTGGCATATACAAACAAGTTGTGCTAATGAGCACCGTCACCTCTTTTTCTTCAAAATGACCCCTGCTTCTTCCTTTGTTTTAGGAACTGTCGGAAACTTCTTATAGTTCAAAAGGTGTTTGGGGTGAACTGAAATAAGGTTTGGAAGCCTCTTGTGCTCTGTGTACTGCCAGGTCTTGTGGTTCCCTCGATCTGCTCTCTTCATCCCCAACTAAGAGCTGTTGAAGAGCACACAGCTCCTTCCACCCCTTCTCATTCTCCTTTCTTGGCTTCCTTTAGGAGTTTTCCCTCCAGCGACTGGACAGCCTTCTAGATGACCGGGTGAACATCTTAGGATTTTCCATTTTCAACCAGTCCCATGCTTTCTTCCAAGAGTTTGCACAGAGCCTCAACCAGTCATGGCAAGAGAACTGTGACCACATTCCATTTACCGGGCCTGCAGTAAGTAGAAACACTCCTCCGGTCTTTATGCTGTTCTATAGTTAAAGGGAGGAAAGTCAATGAGGGGACTAGAATGGCAATTGTTAAAGTATCTAGAATATTATAACCCTTTCTGGATAAAGTCTGCATCAGGAGTCCCCAACATGGTGCCTGTGGGTGTCAGGGTACCTGCTGACCCCTTTCCTGGTGCCTGCCAAGTGTTTTTACCAGGGCTTTTTTTTTTTTAGCAGGAACTCCTTTGCATATTAGGCTACACCCCCTTGATGTAACCAATCCTCCACGTGCTTACAGTAGGCCCTGTAAGAAAAGCCCTGTAAGCTCTTGGAGGACTGGCTACATCAGGGTTGTGTGGCCTAATATGCAAATGAGTTCCTGCTACAAAAAAGTCCTGTTTTTTCCCAAAGTGGGCTGGGTCAGGTGGGACTTTTGCCCAGGAGGGCTTCTGATTGGCCAGTGGAGATCTGATTGGCTGTGCAGATTTTTTTGAAACTGTTGCTTTGGCCACAGCTGCCCCCACAGCACAAGGATCTTCACGTGTGGCTGAAGGGAAGCTGCAGCACTCATTTAGTGGTTGACTCTGCTTCATGTGGCAGTCATTTGTGGCAGCCATTTTTACAGCTGTGCCCATCACTCCAATACCAGAATTCCAAAGGTTCTGAAAGGTTGGGGATCCCTGGTCTACCAGATTTCTATACTGCATTCCTGAATGATATATTTGACATGAGCATGTATTGCAGTAACTGTTAGTTGAACTGAGTAGTGTGTTGTTGTTGTTTTTAAAACTTTGCCTGTAGATCTGGAGAACTTATCCCCTAAGCCATTAACAGCTTCCTAACTGAAGTTGCAAAAGCCAGTGCTTTGAAAAGAGAATCACAGAGCAGGTCACGAAACCTCTGCAAGTGGGTCCCAGGCCAGCCCTCTGTAATGGCGGCCCCCCATCCTTCCCATTGCTCTTTTCTATATCTTGGAAACCAAGATCTGACCCTGGAAACAGTAAGCTTTTTCCCACACAGCTTACCGCAGAGCGAAGTCCCTCCTCACCACGCAGCGTCTGCTCGGATTTCCCACCAACTGCCCCGCGGAAGCAGGAAGTGCCGGGCCTTTTGCGTCGCAAATGTAAATCGCTAAAACCCAGTTTACGTTAGCAACGCAAAAGCCGCGGATCTTCCTGCTTCTGCGGAGCAGTTGGTGGGAAATCCGAGCAGACGCTGCGCGGTGAGGAGGGACTTCGCTCCGCGGTAAGCTGTGTGGGAAAAAGCTCACTCTCTTCCATGTCAGACGTTAGTTGGTATTTTTTACTTCACTTCATACATGTGTTGATCAAGTAAAACTTGTCCTGGATGTGGTCACTAGAGTGGGTGAGAACCTTAGAAGGGATTAGACGGAGACATGGAGAAGGAGAAGGTGGTCAAACTCCAGAGTATGACCTCTGGGGCTTTATTTGTAGTAGGAACTCCTTTGTATATTAGGCCACACCCCTCTAATGTAGCCAATCCTCCAAGAGCTTACAGGGGTCCTAGTACAAAGTCTACCGTAAGGTCCAGGAGAATTGGCTACATCAGGAGGGTGTGGCTTAGTATGCAAAGGAGTTCCTGCTACAAAAAAAGCCCTGATGATCTCCAAATGGAAAGGTTGTGTCTGTGAGAATGCCACTTGCTTGGGGTTCTTTGTGGGGTCATCCACACTCTTTGCGTGATGTTTGTTGATTTCTACAGAAACACTGTAAAAAATGGATGCTGAACCAGATGGGTGCTAAAGTCATCATTTGCCTAGGGCTCCCCCCCCCCCCGCCAAAAAAGTGGGCCAGTCCTATATAGGTTACTATAAATTTGACTTGTGGGTCAACCTACTGAAAAGTTTGGGGGCCGCTGATCTAGATCGAACCTTGGGTTCCCTTCATTGCTTGTTTATTGAATTAGTTCAGTTTCGATTGTAAGAAGGGACATTCTGCAGTCTGAAGTATTTCTACTCCTGCCTCTTAAATAGCTTGTTAATGGCACTTGAGGAAAGCCTTCTCTGTTCCTTCATGAGCACATCTGTGTACTGCGGAGGGTAAGGAGCGCTTCTTCCCTAGAACACGGTGTTCTGGGGTGCAGGGCTGTACAACTTGACCGCAAACGATGTTCCTTGGCTTGCGCTCGCTCCCCGACAGAACTCTAAATGTTAATGCATAAATAAGCAACAGGTACAAGCCCTGCTCTGTCACTCCGGCTCACATAAAAGGTCAGGGTGGCCAGAAGCGGACAAATTAGGATCGTTGCTTGTGTCACGATTCCTCTGTCCTTAAAATACCAAGGATGCTTGACATCTTGCTGATGCCACAGCTTATGCCAAGCTGCTGCCGCCGGCTTACGCTGTGTGCTCCGGCTGAGCTGCCACCCTCTCTCTGTCACCATCCGTCTGCTCTTTCCATCCAGGGCGATCCTGCAGGTCATTTGCTGCTGCCCAGTCTTGCTGTATCCCTCATGCAACCTCTCCTCTGCCAAGAGCCTTGGTTGACAGCTGCTTTATAAATCCAGCTCGCTAATAAGTCCAAGGAAACAGGAACAAAGGTCTGATTGCTCCCCTCTAGCTTTTCTGGCATCGTATTCTCCTCTTCTGAGGATCTTTCCTGTGCAAGACCCCATTGGGATTAATGCAGAGTCCTTTATGAGCATCTTTTTGGAGAGATTCAGAAGGAACGCAGCTTCTTACATGCCAGCAGCACATGTCGGTAGCAGCATCCTGATGCCATTTTTTAAGAAGCTGAGCAACTTTGGAAGGAAATAATTCAGAAGTTGGGGTGAAGGTGCTTAACTTATTCCTTGCCGGCTCTTTCCCCTCCAGAAGTCAGTCCTCAAGCCATTCTCTCCACATAGGGTTCCCAATTAGTAACTGCCTTCAGACGTACAACTGGAACACCACATGAGGAGAAAACATCTGGGACGGGTGATTCTCAGAAGAAAAATGTCTTGTAGGGAAAAAAATTTGCTCCCTTTCCCACTGCTCCTCTGCTTTAAATTCCTTCCTCCAGCACTTTGGAAAATGATACAGGGGCATTTGTACACATGCTAGCTTGTGTACAAACAACAAATACTGAGTTTTTGAAAAATCCCATGGATGCACACTTCCATGTTTACATAAGAGAAGCCATGTTGAATCAGGCCAACAGCCCATCCAGTCCAACACTCTGTGTCACACAGTGGCCAAAAAAACCAGGTGCCATTAGGCAGTCCTTCAATAGGGCCAGGACACTAGAAGCCCTCCCTCTGTTGTTCTCAATCTGGATGAGAAGCCATGTTGGATCAGGCCAATGGCCCATCCAGTCCAACACTCTGTGTCACACGGTAGCCAAAAAACCCAAGTGCCATCAGGAAGTCCATCAGTGGGGCCAGGACACTAGCCCTCCCACTGTGTCCCATCCAAGCACCAAGAATACAGAGCATCACTTGCCCCAGACAGAGAGGTCCAACAATACGTTGTGGCTAATAGCCACTGATGGACCTCTGCTGCATATGCTTATCCATTCCCCTCTTGAAGCCATCTATGCTTGTAGCCGCTGCCATCTCCTGTGGCAGTCAATTCCACAGGTTAATCACCCTTTGGGTGAAGAAGTTTCCAAGACATGAGGATCATGGAACAAGTATTACAACACAGAAAAAGAAACCCTTCGAGATTAGCCTTATGTGTGCAAAGAACTCTTATCTTTTTTGTCTTTCGGTACACAAAGGGCTAGTTTTGATGTTGCAACACGTGGTGTACTTACCCCAGGGTTCCCAAACCTAGAAATTGTGTAACTTGCACAATCACTGGATTTTTTAAAAAAGAAAGATTCCTTGTGTTAGTAGTTTCCCCCAAATGCCACAAAAACGAGGAGAAACCGTCTTGTCTTTACCCTGTGAAATTCTAAGAGGACGATCAGAGGGAAACCCCAGGAGTAGAGTCAGGGAATCCCATTTGAGGAGAGGGTGGGAGGATCTCGTCCTCCCTAGCTGAAATTTTCAAGCATAGACATGAAATAGGAAGGTGGAGGGGGGGTCGCCCATCACCGCAAAATGCTGCTGCGTTCCTTGGCATTGGCACAGCAGGTGTTACAGTGCCACTCTGTGATCTGTTTTCCACCACAGCCTGTGGAGCAGGCATCACGTATCTCAAAGCCTCCAAGTGATTGTAGCAGCAGCTGTCAGAGCTGATAGCTACTAGTACCTACAGGGGAGCCTTCCTCCAGCCTTCTCAAGGCTGCCACTGGCTTGCTTGCGGCCAAAACAGACAGGATTCTTGAAGTTCCGTGTACAGAACTCCAAAGCTCGCCTCTTCTTTAGGCAGCAGGCACCTGGAACCCTGGTTGAGATCATGACTGCCCTGTGGAGGAAGGAGCTTAACCTCTTCCTCACCACCACCATTTCCCCAACCCTAAAATATGGTGGAGAAGGGATAGCCTGTTAAAGTCTAGTTAATGTCAATGCTGCTGAAAGAGACATTTAGTCTACTTTCACCTTAAGGGGAGTGGTGGTGCATGCTCTCTAGCATTCAGGGCTTGTTGAATGTTTTTCTCTTGCAGTTCAGCCTGCCTCTTGTTGTTTTTTCTCTTTCTGCTTTGTCTCGGTGTGTCCTTGTGCTTGCACTCCAAAGGCCTCTCTGTTGTATTAATAGCCTATAGTCAACTATGGTCTTTTTGCAAATCCTATTGCAGTAAAGTTCATTGAAAGGGGAGGGACAATGGCTCAGTGGTAGAGCATCTGCTTGGGAAGCAGAAGGTCCCAGCTTCAATCCCTGGCATCTCCAAAAAAAAAAAGGGTCCAGGCAAATAGGTGTGAAAACCTCAGCTTGAGACCCTGGAGAGCCGCTGCCAGTCTGAGTAGACAATACTGACTTTGATGGACCGAGGGTCTGATTCAGTATAAGGCAGCTTCATATGTCCATAAAGCTTTAGAGAAACTCTAAAGCATAAGAATGAATTATTTCTCAAAAGTGCATGATTGGATTATTTCTCAAATACCTCCGGGACCGCCTCTCCTGGTATATCCCGCGAAGAGCCTTATGCTCAAGGGATAGCGACCTACTGGTGATCCCAGCCTGGGTGCCCTTAAGCAGAACCAGAGTCTTCTCGGTCCCGGCTCCGACCTGGTGGAACACTTTGCCGAATGAGATCCAGGTTCTATAACAGGAATTGGTGCAGTCCCTCAGGGCCTGCAAGACAGAGCTGTTTTGCTAGAGATATGGCTGAGGCAGCGAAGGTCTCCATCCAAAACTGGCCTCTCTCCTTCCTCCCCCTGCCTGCTGTTTCTGTGTCTGTTATTCCTCCAGTTGATTAACAGTAATGTATTTGACTGTTTTTGGGGGGTGGGGGACTGTTTTTTGGGGGTGGGCTCCCTCCAGGTGTCCTGCCCCCCCAGGGAAAGTGTATGCGCAATACATCGCCTCTCCTTTCCCGGTGTAGTGAACGCTGCGTGGTCACTGTCTGGCTATGCCTGGCAGATGGTCACTGCAATGGCCTCTCCTACATTACTGCATCCGTGGCAACACCTTCTCGCTGGTCCCCCCTGTTTTTCACAGAGTTTGCCACGTCATGGTGCGACCGAATGTCCAGCAGTATAACCGGATGGGCAGGCTGGGCTCACCAACCTCGCCAGCCAAGAGAAGGAAACTCTAACATCAAACCCGGGCTGACAGAGCTCGTTAACGTAACACCTACCATCTGGAGGACTTGCTGCCGGCGTCCCGGCTTACTGGGCCATGGCAGATCACCCCAAGGTGAAAGGGTGGAACCAGTACTGCGCACATTGCACTTCACCTAAAAATTCCTCTGCGCAGGCCTGAAGGGCATATCCACATCCACAACCCATATGGCGAACTTTCCACTGGCCATCGAAAAAGAGGGGCACCAAAGAAGAGGTACAAGGACTCCCTGAAGAAATCCCTTGGTACCTGTTGCATCAACCATCACCAGTGGTCTGACCTAGCCTCAGATCGCAAAGCATGGAGGCACACCATCCACCAGGCTGTCTCTTCCTTTGAGAACGCACACATAGCTGGTCTTGAGGACAGAAGGAGATTGAGGAAGAATCACACTGCTACAGCACCAACCCCAAATCAGACTTTTCCCTGCAGCCACCATGGCCGGACCTGCCTGTCCCGCATTGGTCTTGTCAGCCACCAGTGAGCCTGCAGCAGACGTGGACTACTGCACCTTTCTTGAATCTTCGTTCGCGAAGTCAAGCCGAGAGATTTGACTGTTTCCCGTGGACAGGGTACTAGTCTGTGCTCTTCACATGCCATCTGATTAGTTAGTTACATGCCATCTGAGCCTTCTTGTACAGGGGAGGGAGGGCTAAAAAGCCAATAAATAAATGGACAGACTTCTGCCGACAGGTTATGGGCCCAGATTTGGGTTGCCATGTCTCCTGTGGCTGCTGGCGGGAGATGGAAAAGGGTAGAATTGCCTGATCCAGCTTGGAAAAAAACCCTGTAGATTTGGAAATGGAGCCGGGGGAAGACAGGGACCTCAGAGAGGTAGAATGCCATAGAGTCTACAATCCAAAGCATCCATTTTCACCAGGGGAAGTGATCTATGTAGTCTGCAGATGAGCAGACTGGGACCCATCTGGTTGCTGGCATCCGTTGCCCAGACCCCAACTCAGACTCCTGGATCAATTGCAAGAAAGCTGTAACTATGAGCCAGTTATGATCTTTCTTCAAATCCTGTTGCGGTAAAGGTCATTTAAAGCAAGCTACAATGTGTGGAATTGGACTGTTTCTCAAATTCCGCCAACAAAATAGACCCATGGGGTTCCTGTCTGCCTTGTTGAGGCAAACATACAGACACAATATTTAGGTGGGATTTAGATGGCATTCCCAGGGTTGCACTTACCCATTGGCGAATAGCAAGGAGGAATAAGAAAGACACAATGAAAAAAAGGTCCCTGCGTCATCTTGTTCCTTGCTGTCATTACAAGCCAAGCGCTGCAAAATGTGAGTGTCTGGCAGCACTTGATGTGGCTAGAAGGGAGGCTCTCTCTCAATCAGTGCTTGTTGCTACCCGTTTTGGAAACTGCTATTACAGTCACCTGAAGGCCTCTGGGTATGTGGTGGCCAGGGTGGAATTTTAGCATAAGCTCCTTTGCATATTAGGCCACATACCCCTGATGTAGTCAATCCTCCAAGAGCATACAAAAAAGAGCCTTGTAAGCTCTTGGAGGATTGACTACATCAAAAGGGTGTGGCCTAATATGCAAAGGAGCTCCTGCTAGAATTCCACCCCTGGCAGTGGCTGGTTCATAGGCTGTTGTGTGAAACTGGACATAATACCTTGTGCAACATCCAGTGCGTCTAGTTTTACATTGTGAAGACCATTTAATACCCATGACAGAAGGGCTGTCGATTAAAGTCACACAGGGACATTGTTCCCTGCGTTTATCGTGTTAGACTCTTGTTTTCAATGAGGTTTAACAAGGCATATCTTGAGGAAGGATCTGTCTGTCTGGAGACCTGAGGATTTGCCTGTCTCCTTCAAGGGAACTGAACCTTCTCAGAGAGCTCTGAGCATTGAGAGCCAGTTTGGTGTAGTGCTTATGTGTGCGGACTCTTATCTGGGAGAACCGGGTTTGATTTCCCCACTCCTCCACTTGCACCTGCTGGAATGGCCTTGGGTCAGCCATAGCTCTGGCAGAGCTGTCCTTGTGAGAGCCAGTTTGGTGTAGTGGTTAAGTGCGTGGACTCTTATTTGGAAGAACCAGTTTGATTCCCCACTCCTCCACTTGCACCTGCTGGAACGGCCTTGGGTCAGCCATAGCTCTGGCAGAGGTTGTCCTTGAAAGGGCTGCTGCAGTGAGAGCCCTCTCAGCCCCTCCCACCTCACAGGGTGTCTGTTGTGGGGGAGGAAGGGAAAGGAGATTGTGAGCTGCTCTGAGATTCGGAGTGCAGGGTGGGATATAAATCCAATATCATCTTCAACTTCTTGATGCCCGGCAGCTGGGTTTGCCAGGAAGGCCACATAAGCCAAGGAAATCCCTGGGCTTTCTTGCTCTGAAGCGACAGCGCATGTTTGTGAAGAGAAGGAGGGGAGCTATTTGCTCCCAACACCGTTCTCATTAATCACATTGCAAAGAAAGGAAATCAGAGAAAATCATTAAAATTGCAGATGGCTAGATTAGGTAATTAGAGTGTAGGCTAAAGCAGATGTTTGTAATTAACTGTTTATTTCATTGACAGAAACCCTGATTGTAACACGAGATTGAGACGCATATAATTCTGTGTGTCAGGTTTACGGGCAAAGATTCACGGGACGGTGTTCCAGAGGTGATTAAAAACATGCTTGTAAAAAAACCCAAAACAATCCTGCCCTTGAGAGCTCTCCAGAAGTTCGGACCTGAACTTGTGCTATAGTCCAAAGTGAATTATCATTTGGGTGTAAATTTTATATGTCACCTTACTTTATGTTTACCATTTGCCAAGGCATTCTTTGTAGAAAAAGCCCAGCAGGGATTCATTTGCGTATTAGGCCACACCCCCTGACACCAAGCCAGCTGGAACTGGGTTCCTGTGCATTCCTGCTCAAACACACACAAACACACACACACACACACACACCGTTATCTGCCCTTCCAGGGACATGCCCGCAGTTCTTTGCAAGCACCTATTGCATTGGGGATGCCTTCCATCCTTCCGAGGTCGGTCAAAGGAGTCCCCAGCTTGCTGAGGGGGGAAGCGTAGATGACTGGGGAAGGCAAGGGCAAACCACCCCTAAAAAAAAGTCTGCCGTGAAAACGTTGTGAAAGCAACATCACCCCAGAGTCGGAAACGACTGGTGCTTGCGCAGGGGACTACCTTTATCTTTTTATCACATTGGGGGGGGGGGGTGTCTCTATTAATGCTAGGACAAGTAGAATAAGCCATGAGTGGCAGCAGGACATGTGAACTGCTGAGTGTCGCAATCTGAAATTTGAGTCAATGATCATGCAAATTTGACCTCCTAGTTGTAGATTCGATGCATTGATTCTTCTAGGACAGGGGTGGCCAAACTGTGACTTGAGAGCCACATGGGGCTCTTTCACCCTTGTTGTGTGGCTCTTGAAGCCCCCACCACCCCCTTGGCTGGCTTGGAGAGGGCATTTGTCTCTTTAAATCACTTCTCCAAGCCAAGCCAGCTGGCAGCTTTGAAAATGCATTTAAAGTTAATGTTGCTTTCTTTCCATCTCTCCTTCCCTCCCCATCTATTTTCCTTCCTCCCTCCCTCCCTTCCTTCCTCCCTCCCTTCTTCCCTCCCTCCCTCCCTCCCTCCCTCCCTTCCTTCCTTCCTCCCTCCCTTCCTTCCTTCCTTCCTTCCTTCCTTCCTTCCTTCCTTCCTTCCTTCCTTCCTTCCTTCCTTCCTTCCTTCCTTCCTTCCTTCCTTCCCTCCCTCCCTCCCTCCCTCCCTCCCTTCCTTCCTTCCTTCCTTCCTTCCTTCCTCCCTTCCTTCCTTCCTTCCTTCCTTGTCTTGAGGCTCTCAAACATCTGATGTTCATGTCTCGCACTCTCAAACATCTGACATTTATTCTGTGTGGCTCTTACGTTAAGCAAGTTTGGCCACCCCTGCTCTAGAACACCCAAGATCTAGTTCAGGGGATTACCCAGTGCGGTGCCTGCCAAGGGTTTTTTGGAAGTGAGCAAGGCCGGCTGGGACTTTTGATGAGCAAGGCTTCTTTCTGATTGACTACTGGAGATTTGGTTGGCTGTGCAGATATTGAAAAAATATTGTGTTGGCAGCTGCCGCCACAGCACGAGGATCTGAACTATGTGACTGAAGGCAAGCGGTGGCATTTTGCGTTTGTTTCGCCTCTTGCGGCAGCCATTTTGTGGATCTTCCCACCATGCTATGACAGAATTCCAAAAGTACCTACAAGGTTTTTTTTTATAAAAGTTGGGGACCCCCTATCTAGTGGATAGAGAGAGCCAGTTTGGTGTAGTGGTTAAGTGTGCGGACTCTTATCTGGGAGAACCGGGTTTGATTCCCCACTCCTCCACTTGCAGCTGCTGGAATGGCCTTGGGTCAGCCATAGCTCTGGCAGAGGTTGTCCTTGAAACAGCAGCTACTGTGAGAGCTCTCTGAGTCCCACCCACCTCACAGGGTGTCTGTTGTGGGGGAAGAGGATAAAGGAGATTGTAAGAGCCCCTTGGCGCTGAGTGGTAAAGCTGCAGTACTGCAATCCTAAGCTCTACTCACGACCTGAGTTCGATCCCGGCAGAAACTGGGTTCAGGTAGCCAACTCAAAGTTGACTCAGCCTTCCATCCTTCCAAGGTCAGTAAAATGAGTACCCAGCTTTCTGGGGGAGAAGTGTAGATGACTGGGGAAGACAATGCCAAACCACCCTGTAAAAAAGTCTGCCGTGAAAACGTTGTGAAAGCAACGTCACCCCAGAGTCGGAAACGACTGGTGCTTGCACAGGGGACTACTTTTACCTTTTTTAAGCTGCTCTGAGACTCTGATTCAGAAAGAAGGATGTGATAAAAATCTACGGTCTTCTTTTTCTTCTTCTTCTTCACATTCTGCAAAGCAGGCCCTGAACGGTCAGTGGTGCCAAGGGGTTCTGGGGCCTTGAGTTCTGTTGCTTCCAGAATGATAAGCGGTTTTCCACCACTGATTTCCAGGCAAGGAATAGCTTCATGACTCAGTTCCTTCAGCTTA
The DNA here is from genome assembly GCF_032191835.1 of Heteronotia binoei. NCBI lineage: Eukaryota > Metazoa > Chordata > Lepidosauria > Squamata > Gekkonidae > Heteronotia > Heteronotia binoei. The sequence goes on from NC_083234.1 coordinate 13,161,860, forward strand.
GATTTCTCCCAGAGTTACTGGTCAAAGGACAAAAAAAACCCAACGCACCCACCAAACCATCAGGGCAAGCCGTACCTTCAGCTCTTTTGGAAGATACCTGTTCAGTTCGTTTGCCAATATCTTGGATTCAGCTTAGAAGTACCAGACCGAGAGGATGGGGGACTGCGAGCAAGAGACACCTCACCCCACCCCAAAGCCCCCAAATGCATCACACTCTCAGCTAGGGCTTTGTTTGTAGCAGGAACTCCTTTGCATATTAGGCCACGCCCCCTGATGTAGCCAACCCTCCTGGAGCTTACAGTAAGCCCTGTAAGAAGAGCCCTGTAAGGAATTCTAGCAGAAGCTCCTTTGCATATTAGGCCATACACCCCTGATGTAGCCAATCCTCCTGGAGCTTACAGTAAGCCCTGTAAGAAGAGCCCTGTAAGGAATTCTAGCAGAAGCTCCTTTGCATATTAGGCCACACCCCCTGATATAGCCAATCCTCCTGGAGCTTACAGTAAGCCCTGTATTAAGAGCCCTGTAAGCTCTTGGGGGATTGGCTACATCGGGGGTGTGGCCCAATATGCAAAGGAGCTCCTGCTGCAAAAAAAGCCCTGCTTTTCAGCTATCACAACATTGTTTACAACCACCGAGGAACAAAATATGAAAGTCGACAGCAGTGAAAGAACGTATGCTAATGGGCAAATTAGGCAATATTTACAGAAGGGCGATTGATGTCAAGAAAACTCTAAAGCGGGGGAGGAGATTTGATTTCAGGTTGGGAGGAAGGAAAGGGGGGAGCGTATCGCACAGTGGTTGGCGGACAGGGGAGCCCCACGGATCTTCTCAGCAGCCTTCGCGTGGACATATGGACTGCGTTTGGTGCCCTCCATGTGAGCCGGAGCCCAAATTGCTTTTATTGCGTTAAATAAGGCTAAGAGATCAATAGTGGCAGAGGGAGACGGCAATTAAGAACCCTAGAAGTAGGAAATATTCTTTTCAGCAGAGATTTGAAATGAGCTGGGGAGCTGATGAGCCAGAACGGAACATCGGAGGTTCTTCCAGATTGGAGGGGGGCTTGTTGAGAAGAAGGCACCAAACTTTCCCCAGGTTGGATTTGGGCAGGACGGCCGATGGCGACGGAGAACTGAAACCAGGGGGGAAATTTGTAATGTTAGAACTGGGAGGAAGAGGGTGCTCAGTGAGTACTCAGGAAGGCTGTGTCAGGATTCCAACAAGAGCCGGCATAATGTGCAGATTGACTGTCAGCCTAGAACTGAAGAAAGGTTGTAGGAGCTGGGTATGTTTAGCCTGGAGAGGCGGCGGCTGAGAGATTTAGATTTATTGGATTTATATCTCGTCCTCACTGCTGGAGCAGGCTCAGGGTGGCTCACAACATGTAAAACAGAACAGTTGACATTACCAGGGCTTTTTTGGTATAAAAAGCCCAGCAGGAACTCATTTGCATTATTAGGCCACACCACCTGACATCACCATTGTTTAGCGCAGGGCTTTGTTGGAGAAAAAGGGCCAGCAGGAACTCATTTGCATATTAGGCCACATCCCCTGGTGCCAAGCCAGCTGGGATTGCGTTCCTGCTCAAAAAAAGCCCTGGACATTACATTATCAAAACGATTAAAACAGTTAAAAACATCCTGGTGCTAATATCAGTTGACACTATTACGTTTCAGATGGCGTTCAGGATATAAGATATCATTCCCTACTTCCACATCAGTCATTCCGGATTAAAGGCCAGCCGGAATAGTGTCGTTTTACAGGCCTTGCAGAGCTAGGCAAGGTTCCTCAAGGCCCTAACTTCTTCCGGCAACTGATTCCACCAGAAGGGGGCAGTGATCGAGAAGGCCCTGTCTCGAGTTGACTTTAATCTTGCTTCCCTCAGCGCAGGGATCACTAATAGATGTTGTGTCCCATATCTAAGTACCCTCTGGGGAACGTGTGGGGAGAGACAGTCCCTAAGCTAAGCAGGTCTTCGGCCATATAGGCCTTTAGAGGTGATAGGATCACCATCTTCAAGCACTTGAAGGGATGTCATCTAGAGGAGGGTGTGGAATTGTTTTCTGCTGCCCCAGAATGTAGGACCAGAACCAGTGGAAAACCAGGTTTGATTCCCCACTCCTTCACATGCACCTGCTGTGTGACCTTGGGTCAATCACCGTTCTTGAAAGAGCTGCTCTCTCAAGAGCAGTTTGAGAGCCCTACCTACCTACCTCACAGGGTGTCTGTTGTGGGAAGGGGAAGAGAAAGGAGATTATAAACCACTCTGGGCGTTTTCGCACTGACCTTCAAGTGGCGCGACCACCCTCTTCACACCGGAGGATCTGTGCGGATTTCGCACAAGAAGTGCCGGAGCACCCAAAAGAGCCGGCGACTTCCGTCGCAAAAGCCGCTCAAACGTTTTCCTGCTTCTTGGCGGTTTCCGTTTGAGCGGGTTTCGCGACGGACGTCGCCGGCTCTTTTGGGTGCTCCGGCGCTTCTTGTGCGAAATCTGCGCAGATCCTCCGGTGTGAAGAGGGTGGTCGCGCCACTTGAAGGTCAGTGCAAAAACGCCCTCTGAGACTCAGATTGAAGGGTGGAATATAAATCCAATCTCCTCCTCTTCCTCCTCCTCTGTCACATTCTCAGGGCGCAGGAAGGCGGAAGTCCAAAGTCAGTCCAAGGTCAAAGTCCAGGAAGTCAAGCAGGAGCCAAGTCACCAAAGCAAAATCGCAAACCGGAATCAGAAGTCAGTGTCCAAAAGCCAAAAGGTCAGGGTGCCAAGGAATTCAATCAGGTCAGGATCAGGGATCAGGAAGGAGCGTGGATGCAAGCCAGAGAATAGACTTGTTGCTTCCACAAGGTTACCAGGTCCTGAGTGGGAGTTATGTGGGAGCCTCAATCAGCCTGCTCCCTAGCCTCCCTAGCCTGCCACCTAGTGGGAAGGGCGGGATATAAATCCTGGATAAATAAATAAATAAATAAAATAGGTGGCAGCAACTCTACTAGAACTCAGGGCTGTGAGATCTGAAGCATCGGCATGCCTCATGTCTTTGCTCTGAAAGTTCTTTCCGGAGCCTGCTTCGAACTCTTGAGATGGGGCGGGGAGAGCTTGGAGGATATTGATCGTCAACAGCTGACACTGGTGCCTGGAATGTGGGGAGAGCAATTGATGGGCCAGCTGCTGGTTGTTCGACTGAGGAGCTGGCTGGCAACTCTCACAGGTCTGTTAACCCTTCCAGCTCCCCCTCGTCAGGGCTTATGATATCCTCCTCCTCTTCTTCTTGTTCTTCTTCTTCTGGAAAATCTCCAGGTGTCATCTGGAGTGTGGGAATCCTATTTGAAGACTGTGTTCTGAACAGTGCCCCAGTTTTGTTTTGTTTGCTAAAACTCATTTCCCCCTCTTTAAATCAGATGTGTGTGACCTTTATAGCACTTCTTCAAACATCATCCTTAATTGTTTTGTCTAATCAAATCCAACAACAGAAAAAAGAGACAGAGAGTGGCATTTGTAAACATAAAAGCCTCTGCAGGAATTCTGGGACCTGTGTGGAGGTTGCCGTCAAATATCCCCATCAATAGTGTCATATGCTTCATTAAGATCTACAAGCATCATTTGTGGTAGCTAATAAGAGATCGTTAACTGCACAGGGGAGAGTGGAAGAAATGAAAAACAGACTGGAGACAATTAACGAGGACATGCCAATCTTCTGACGTGCGGCAACAAATTTGGGCTCCTTGGGATACGTTGACTTGATGCAGCAGGTTTAGCTCTCGCCTTCTGCAACAGACCAGCACCAAATCTGGACTCCCATATTTGAGTTCCCATTCTGCAAGTTTCATGCCCTTGAGCTCCTTTGGGGAAAAGCTGGTACACCTGTGTGGATAGGGTTGCCAGGTGGGGTATGGGGGTGGGTAGGGTAGCCAGATCTAGGCTGGGAAACTCCTGGAGGTTTGGGATAGAACCTAAGGAGGACAGAGACCTCAGCAGGTTACAAGGCCACAGAGCCCACCTTCCAAACCATGCAGCTAGAAACGAGAAATCCTCAAAACCGGGGAAGAGTCCTGGAGCATCCCTGGGACAGGGAGATAGCACCTTGACATAGCTGCATCCCTGAGTCTCCCACCCTTCAGACATATTTCCCACCAGGGCATTATTTGTAGCAGGAACTCATTTGCATATTAGGCCGCACCCCCTCTGATGTAACCAATCCTCTGGGAGTTTACAGGGCTCTTTGTACAGGGTCTATGGCAAGCTCCAGGAGGATTGGCTACATCAGGGAGGGTGCGGCCTAATATGCAAAGGAGCTCCTGCTACAAAAAAAGCCCTGTTTTCCACACCGCACGTTCCCCCTGTCCCTACAAGCTGTCGTATGCAGAGAGCCTCTGAGTATGTGCAAAGAATTTTCCTCTCTCCTCTGAGAATGCACTGCTGGGGACACTGGAGAGCCATCATTTGCCTAGTGGGAATTCTTCTATTACACAGAATTGCATTGATTTGTTTAGGTATTTATACTCCACATTCCTCCCCAACAAGGATTTGAGCCCGTTTACATTGCAATACTCCCCTGGTCTATTTTATCCTCACAACTCTTATCTATGTGGGATAGAGAAAGTAGAGAAAGAAGTCCTTTTCTCCCTTTCTCACGATACAAGAACTCGTTGACATTCAGTGAAATTGCTGAGCAGTCGGGTTAGAACGGATAAAAGCTTCTTCAGCCAAAGGGTCATTAACGCATGGAATTCACTGTCACAGGAGGTGGTGGCGGCTACAGGCATAGCCAGCTTCAAGAGGGGATTGGATAAGCATATGGAGCAGAGGTCCATCAGTGGCTCTTAGCCACAGCATATTGTTGGAACTCTCTGTATGGAGCAGTGATGCTCTGTATTCCGGTGCTTGGGGGGGGGGGCATTGTGGGAAGGCTTCTAGTGTCTTGGCCCCACTGGTGGACTTCCTGATGGCACCTGGGGTTTTTGGCCACTGTGTGGCACAGAGGGTTGGATTGGATGGGCCATTGGCCTGATCCAACATGGCTTCTCTTATGTTCTTATGTGCCACAGAGTGTTGGACTGGATGGGCCATTGGCCTGATCCAACATGACTTCTCTTATGTTCTTATGTGACGCAGAGTGTTGGACTGGATGGGCCACTGGCCTGATCCAACATGGCTTCTCTTATGTTCTTCTGTGACACAGAGTGTCGGACTGGATGGGCCACTGGCCTGATCCAACATGGCTTCTCTTATGTTCTTCTGTGACACAGAGTGTTGGACTGGATGGGCCATTGGCCTGATCCAACATGGCTTCTCTTATGTTCTTCTGTGACACAGAGTGTTGGACTGGATGGGCCACTGGCCTGATCCAACACGGCTTCTCTTATGTTCTTATGTGACACAGAGTGTTGGACTGGATGGGCCACTGGCCTGATCCAACACGGCTTCTCTTATGTTCTTCTGTGACACAGAGTGTTGGACTGGATGGGCCATTGGCTTGATCCAACACGGCTTCTCTTATGTTCTTAGGTAAGTGAGGCTGGGAGATACTGGTCCAAGGTCACCCAGCTGGCAGAGGTCAATTCCCCTGGAGAAAATGGCTCCTTTGAAGGGTGGACTTTAGGATGCTGTACCATGCTGAGGCCCCTTCCCCCCAACCCTGTCTTCTCCCAGATTCACACTCAAAAGTCTCCAGATATTTTCTAACACAGATCTGGCAACCCCACTCACTGATAGGCTTCACAGGAAGTGCTGGCCATCTGGCCAATCACTCTGCTTTGAGTTTCTGCTTCATAAATAGCTACAGAGTGGAAAGGAAACTGTCACAATTAGCTGGTATTCTCAAATAGCGTTCACTGGCTGGGGATGGGGAGACAACACCAATGGTTGTGTAGAGAAGAAGTGTTACTCAGCCCCCATCATGATAATGGAGAGGTGCAGGGCCGGCTCGCCCACTAGGCAAACTAGACGGTTGCCTAGGGTGCTGGGAGGAGGGGGCGCAGAATTGGGCACCCCCCCTCCCGGTGCCCACAACAACCGCCTACTTTGACTGCCTCCCTCACCACCCCCTGCCACCACCCACCCCTATCTTCCCTTGCACTTCACCCACCTCCGCCCCTCCTCCCCCCCCCCGGTGCGATCAGAGGAACATGCTGAGGCTGGGCCCTACCAGCTTTGATGCAGCCGGCGTGGCATCTAATCCTTTGAAGTGCGTGCGGGAGAAGGTTTGGGTCCCCCTCACTTCTGGTTCCAGGAAGGAGGGGGGAGAAGCCTTCTCCCACGCACACCTCAAAGGATTAGATGGCACGCTGTCCGCATTGAAGTCAGTAGGGCCCAGCTGTGGCAAGGCGCAGCGTGCTCTGATGGGGGGGGCAATGGAGCATGGCACTGCATTACACACTGCAGAGGGAGGGAGAGAGGAGGGCAGCACCGGGGGGGGGGCAAGCAGGGAGCCTGTCTGGGGTGCCACATGCTCTAGAGCTGGTGCTGGAGGGGAGAGACTCTATGAAGAAGAAGATGATGATATTGGATTTATATCCCGCCCTCCACTCCGAAGAGTCTCAGAGCGGCTCACAATCTCCTTTACTTTCCTCCCCCACAACAGACACCCTGTGAGGTAGATGAAGATATTGGATTTATATCCCGCCCTCCACTCCGAAGAGTCTCAGAGCGGCTCACACTCTCCTTTACCTTCCTCCCCCGCAACAGACACCCCGTGAGGTAGATGAAGATATTGGATTTATATCCCGCCCTCCACTCCGAAGAGTCTCAGAGCGGCTCACAATCTCCTTTACCTTCCTCCCCTGCAACAGACACCCTGTGAGGTAGATGAAGATATTGGATTTATATCCCACCCTCCACTCCAAAGAGTCTCAGAGCGGCTCACACTCTCCTTTACCTTCCTCCCCCGCAACAGACACCCTGTGAGGTAGATGAAGATATTGGATTTATATCCCGCCCTCCACTCCGAAGAGTCTCAGAGCAGCTCGCAATCTCCTTTACCTTCCTCCCCCACAACAGACACCCTGTGAGGTAGATGAAGATATTGGATTTATATCCCGCCCTCCACTCCGAAGAGTCTCAGAGCAGTCACAATCTCCTTTACCTTCCTCCCCCACAACAGACACCCTGTGAGGTAGATGAAGATATTGGATTTATATCTCACCCTCCACTCCGAAGAGTCTCAGAGCGGCTCACACTCTCCTTTACCTTCCTCCCCCGCAACAGACACCCTGTGAGGTAGATGAAGATATTGGATTTATATCTCACCCTCCACTCCGAAGAGTCTCAGAGCGGCTCACACTCTCCTTTACCTTCCTCCCCCACAACAGACACCCTGTGAGGTAGATGAAGATATTGGATTTATATCCCGCCCTCCACTCCGAAGAGTCTCAGAGCGGCTCACAATCTCCTTTACCTTCCTCCCCCGCAACAGACACCCTGTGAGGTAGATGAAGATATTGGATTTATATCCCGCCCTCCACTCCGAAGAGTCTCAGAGCGGCTCACAATCTCCTTTACCTTCCTCCCCCCACAACAGACACCCTGTGAGGTGGGTGGGGCTGGAGAGGGCTCTCACAGCAGCTGCCCTTTCAAGGACAACGCCTACCAGAGCTATGGCTGACCCAAGGCCATTCCAGCAGGTGCAAGTGGAGGAGTGGGGAATCAAACCCGGTTCTCCCCAATAAGAGTCCACACACTTAACCACCACACCAAACTGACTCTGTGGATAGTTAGAAGCAGGGCTTTTATGGGACAGGAGCGGAGCTCCACCTGGGCTGGCTAGAACTCCGGCTGGCATGCTGGGGGAGGAATCATAGAGTTGGAAGGGACCTGTAGGGTCATCTAGTCCAACTCTAGAGCGGGAAGGCATCTTTCAAAACCTCCTCAGTGGCTTCAGCCTTCCCCAGTGTGTCTGCTGTGCGCTGAGGAGGACACGCGGGAGTTCCTGCTGGGCTTTTTTCTACCAAATCTCGCCCTGGTTAGAAGAAGCAGAGCTTTGATAATAAGGAACTGACACAGGTGGGAAAGCAGGAAGTGATGATAATGAAAGGTGAAATCTTAGTCATCGCTGCAAGGAGAAGGGAGAAAATGACCAGTTAATAACTCGGTTTTTAATTTAAAAAAAAGAAAAGAAAAAAGAATACCCTGTAAAGGATTGTGGATGGGGTGGATTAGAAAGCGGCGCACACAGCCCGATGAAGAAGCAGAAGTGATTAGAAGCAAATGAGCCCGAGTTGAGCTGTCGTGGCAGATCTTGCTCCCTCCTGCGGAAACAGTAGTGTCAGATGAAAGACCTGAGCAGAGGAAGGTAGCAGGAGAGTGTCATAGAATGGGCATCGAAGCTGCCAGGACAAGATGGAGGGGCGAGGCAGGGCATTGCTTTGAAAAATGACAGGGAAAGGGGGTCAGCAAAGGGAGCAAAGCCCAACCTGAGGACCCTTTCACAAGCTGTAGAAGAGGAACCAAACGCATGCTGCGATCTGAGGTCTCTCTTCTGGTTTGGTTTTGAAAAGTTTCTCGCCCCTGCTGAAACATGCTAGAATGATTAAAAGTTTGGAACACTTTCCCTATGGAGAAAGGTTAAAACGCTTGGGGCTCTTTAGCTTGGAGAAACGTCAACTGCGGGGTGACATGATAGAGGTCTACAAGATTATGCATGGGATGGAGAAGGTAGAGAAAGTCCTTTTCTCCCTTTCTCACAATACAAGAACTCGTGGGCATTCAATGAAATTGCTTAGCAGTCAGGTTAGAACTGATAAAAGAAAGTCCTTCTTCACCCAAAGGGTGATTAACACATGGGTCGTTTTCGCACTCACCTCCAGCCGGCGCGACCCCCCTCTTCACCGCGCAGGATCTGCGCGGATTTCGCACTAAATGCCGCGGAGCAGCCTTTTGCGTCGCAAAAGCCGCTCAAATGTAAATCGCCAAAAAGCAGTTTGGCGTTTGCGCGGCGTTTGCGACGGGAGTTTCCGGCGCAAAAGGCTGCTCCGCGGCATTTAGTGCGAAATCCGCGCAGATCCAGCGCGGTGAAGAGGGGGGTCGCGCCAGCTGGAGGTGAGTGCGAAAACGACCATGGATTCACTGGCATAAGAAGTGGTGGTGGCTGCAAGCATAGGCAGCTTCAAGAGGGGAATGGATAAAAATATGGAGCAGAGGTCCATCAGTGGCTATTAGCCACAGTGTGTGTGTATATTTTGGCCACTGTGTGACACAGAGTGTTGGACTGGATGGGCCATTGGCCTGATCCAACATGGCTTCTCTTATGTTCTTATGTGACGCAGAGTGTTGGACTGGATGGGCCATTGGCCTGATCCAACATGGCTTCTCTTATGCTCGAAAGCCGAGAAACTCTCAGAAGCCACAGATGTTACATTATTAGGGTTGCCAGCTCTGGGCTGGGAAACACCTAGAGATCTGAGGGGTGGTGCTTGTGGAGAGTGAGGCTTAGGAAGGGGAGAAACCTCAGCAGGGGATAATGCCATAGAAACCACCCTACAAAGCAGCCATTTTCTCCAGGGCGACTGATCTTCCTACAAGAGGCTGGTGACCAATTGTAATAGCAGGAGATCTCCAGGTGCCGTCAGGAGACTTATACAACAACCGCAAAAAAACTGTGGAAAACAACGAATGAATCCTGAAAATTACTTCAAAAAATATAAATAATTATTCTTCAAACGGTACAAAATCACATATTATTCCATATTGTCAAAAAATTCATGAATACAAGGTATAAAGTGCAAAGAAGAAATTTCCAAAAGTGCTTGCAGTTCATTATATAAATTTCCGACTTGAGACGCTTGGAGACTATTCACCCGACTCCGCGGGACAAATAAAGTGCCAGTGCTGGCCGTATTCCAGATGCAGAAAGTTTTTATTTTCAAAAAAAATTTTCATCAGTTTTCAAGATGTTGCTTGAAACCTTCATCTTTTAAAGAAGTTTGATATATAGCGGGTAACCATCAGGCTCTAACAGTAAAGCCTGTAGTACTGTTTCAAGTTCCTTTGTCCGAGAGACGTATCCCGCTTATCTGCAGCCAAGAAAGTGCATCATTCTAACATACATTTCTAAAATTCATATAGTTATCATACACACACGGGGCATAACACCTCACCAGCACACATCGAAACATATTCCTGTGTCACTTGCTCTGGAGAAAATCTCAACGGATCTTCCCGCACAATCTGACCTTTATCATTGCAATTGAAAACAGCTGGTAAGAATTTAAAGCAACATATGATGAAACCAAGGACTGGGAACCTGAACAAAATCGTTTATACATTTCAATCCTAAATAAAGATTAAATCCTAAAGTAACTTAAATTATAAGAAGCAAGATAGATCCAGGGCTGAACTTAAACCTAGCGCATTCATTTTAAAAATCAGGGCAGCTTCTTCCCTAGAATCATAGAAACATAGAGTGGGAAGGGGCATCTAGGGTTATCTAGTCCAACCCCCTGCACAATGCAGGAAACTCACAAACACCTTCCCCTAAATTCACAGGATCTCCATGGCTGTCAGATGGCCATCTAGCCTCTGTTTAAAAATCTCCAAGGAAGGAGAGCCCACCACCTCCCGAGGAAGCCTGTTCCACTGAGGAATCGCTCTAATGGTCAGGAAGTTCTTCCTAATGTTGAGCCGGAAACTCTTTTGATTTAATTTCAACACATTGGTTCTGGTCCTACCTTTCGGGGCTACAGAAAACAATTCCACACCATCCTCTATATGACAGCCCTTCAAGTACTTGAAGATGGTGATCATATCACCTCTCAACCGCCTCCTCTCCAGGCTAAACATCCCCAGCTCCTTCAGTCTTGGCCTCCAGACCCCTCACCATCTTCGTCACCCTCCTCTGGACCTGTTTCAGCTTGTCTATATCCTTCTTAAAATGTGGTGCCCAAAACTGAACACAATACTCCAGATGAGGTCTTACCAGAGCAGAGTAAAGCGTGATCTGGACACTATACTTCTGTTGATACAGTCCAAAATTGCATTTGCCTTTTTAGCCACCGCATCACACTGTTGACTCATGTTCAGCGTATGATCCACTAAGACCCCTAGATCCTTTTTGCTCATACTACTGCTAAGACAAGTCTCCCCCATTCTATAACCATGCATTGGATTTTTCCTACCTAAATGCAGAACTTTACATTTATCCCTGTTAAAATTCATTTTACTGGTTTTAGCCCATTTTTCCAGCCTGTCAAGGTCATCCTGTATCCTGTTTCTGTCTTCTTCTGTGTTTGCAACCCCTCCCAATTTAGTATCATCTGCAAATTTAATAAGCATTCCCTCTATTCCTTCATCCAAATCATTGATAAAGATGTTGAACAAAACAGGTCCCAGGACAGATCCTTGAGGCACTCCACTTGTCACTCATCTCCAAGAGGATGAGGAACCATTCACAAGCACTCTTTGGGTGCGATCTGTCAGCCAGTTACAGATCCACCTAGCGGTAACAGGATCCAAACCACATTTTACCGACTTGTCAACAAGGATAGTATGTGGAACCTTATCAAAAGCCTTACTGAAATTAAGATAAACGATGTCTACAGCATTCCCCTGATCCAGCAAGGTAGTCACTTTCTCAAAAAAAGAGATCAGGTTAGTCTGACATGACTTGTTCTTGAGAAAACCATGCTGGCTCTTATAAATCACATCCATTCTTTCTAAATGTTCCAGGACCGATTGTTCGATGATTTGTTCTAAAACTTTTCCAGGTATAGATGTTAAGCTGACAGGTCGGTAGTTACCCAGATCCTCTTTTTTCCCCTTCATGAAGATGGGGACAACATTCGCCCGCTTCCAATCTTCCGGCACCTCTCCTGTTCTCCAAGAATTTTCAAAAATAATAGCCAGAGGCTCAGAAATGACATCTGCAAGCTCTTTTAGAACCCTTGGATGCAATTCATCAGGCCCTGAGGACTTAGTTTCATTTAAAGAAACTAGGTGTTTTTGTACTACCCCTATGCTGATCCTAGGTTGGAACTTCATACCCTCCTTATATGTTCTGTTTTTGCCATGTTGAGCACCGTTCCCCTCAGAAGAGAAGACTGAGGAAAAGTAGGAATTGAGTAGTTCCGCCCTCTCTTCATTACCCTAAGTGGTATCCTTTGGATTTCACTTTGAGTTTTATTTGTCCCTTGATATTTATACAGAACACAAAACGGGGTGGTTTGCCATTGCCTTCCCCAGTCTTCTACACTTCCTCCCCCCGCAGCAAGCTGGGTACTCATTTTACCAACCTCGGAAGAATGGAAGGCTGAGTCAACCTGAGCCGGCTACCTGAAACCCAGCTTCTGCTGGGATCGAACTCAGGTCGTGAGCAAAAAGTTCAGACTGCTGTACTAACCCTAACTCCTCACCATCTGCAAGGTAGGACCTGGAGAAGGAGGAGAAGAAGAATTTATACCCCGCCCCTCTCTCTGAAGCAGAGTCTCAGAGTGGTTTACAATCTCCTTCCCCTCCCTCCCCCACAACTGACACCTTTTGAGGTGGGTGGGGCTGAGAGAGCTCTCCCAGAAATGTGCTTTCAAGGACAACTCTTGCAAGAGTTATGACTGACTCAAGGCCATATCAGCAGCTGCAAGGGGAGGAGTGGGGAATCAAACCCGATTCCCCCTGATGAGAGTCCATTCACTTAACCACTACACCAAAAGGACTCTCTGCTATGAAGTCTGTCAAGATTACCCCATGCATTTAATAACGTGTGACATGAAAGTATCCGCTTTTTTATATTTAAAAAGTTTTTGCTATTACTGTTGCTCGGTGTTTTTATGTGATGTTACTGAATTTTATATTATAGTGTGTGTATGTGTGTGATCTTTTATATATGTAAGCTGCCTTGAATATTTGAAAAGGAGAAACACCTAGAGTGAAGACAATTTTTTCCTGCCAAAAATCAGAACATTGATTGCTGTGAGAGTTGGCCTTGCTGTATTTAGCTGGGTGGTCTTGTCAGATATTTTGAATAATTGTGGCTCAAGACCAGTTGCAGCTATTTAAACTGATTTACTAGAAGAACTGGGGGCTTAGAAGGAGGTGTTTGGTATAGTGGTTAAGTGCGCGGACTCTTATCTGAGAGAAGAAGAAGATGACGACTGCAGATTTGTACCCTGCCCTTCTCTCTGAATCAGAGCGGCTTACAATCTCCTATATCTTCGTCCCCCACAATAGACACCCTGTGAGGTGAGTGGGGCTGAGAGGGCTCTCACAGCAGCTGCCCCTTCAAGGACAACTCCTGCGATAGCTATGGCTGACCCAAGGCCATTTCAGCAGCTGCAAGTGGAGGAGTGGGGAATCAAACCCAGTTCTCCCAGACAAGAGTCCGCACACTTAAGAACATAAGAGAAGCCATGTTGGATCAGGCCAATGGCCCATCCAGTCCAACACTCTGTGTCACACAGTGGCCAGTATATATATATATATATATATATATATATATATATATATACACATACTGTGTCTAATAGCCACTGATGGACCTCTGCTCCATATTTTTATCCAATCCCCTCTTGAAGCTAGCTCTGATTGTAGCCGCCACCACCTCCTCTGACAGTGAATTCCACATGTTAATCACTCTTTGAGTGAAGAAGTACTTCCTTTTATCCATTTTAACCTGACTGCTCAGCAATTTCATTGAATGCCCACAAGTTCTTGTACTGTGAGAAAGGGAGAAAAGTACTTACTTCTTTCTCTACTTTCTCCATCCCATGCATAATCTTGTAAACCTCTATCATGTCACCCCGCAGTCGACGTTTCTCCAAGCTAAAGAGCCCCAAGCGCTTTAACCTTTCTTCATAGGGAAAGTGTTCCAAACCCTTAATCATTCTAGTCGCCCTCTTCTGGACTTTTTCCAATGCTATAATATCCTTTTTGAGGTGCGGTGACCAGAATTGTACACAGTATTCCATATGAGACCGCACCATCGATTTATACAGGGGCATTATGATACTGGCTGATTTGTTTTCAATTCCTTTCCTAATAATTCCCAGCATGGCATTGGCTTTTTTTATTGCAATCGCACACTGTCTTGACATTTTCAGTGAGTTATCTACCACGACCCCAAGATCTCTCTCTTGGTCAGTCTCTGCCAGTTCACAGCCCATCAACTTGTAATTGTAGCTGGGATTCTTGGCCCCAATGTGCATTACTTTGCACTTGGCCACATTGAACCTCATCTGCCATGTTGACACCCACTTATCCCGCTTCAACAGATCCCTTTGGAATGCCTCACAATGCTCTCTGGTTCTCACTACCCTGAACAATTTAGTGTCATCTGCAAACTTGGCCACTTCACTGCTTACTCCCAACTCCAAATCATTAATGAAAAAGTTAAAGAGCATGGGACCCAGTACTGAGCCCTGCGGCACCCCACTGCTTACCGTCCTGCACTGCAAAGACTACCCATTTATACTCACTCTCTGCTTCCTATTAATTAGCCAGTTTTTGATTCACAAGAGGACCCTTAACCACTTCACCAAACTGGCTCTGAACCCGCTTTGATTCCCCACTCTTCCACTTGCAGCTGCTGGAATGACCTTGGGTCAGCCGTAGCTCTCACAAGAGTTGTCCTTAAAAGGGCAGCTTGTGGGAGAGCTCTCTCAGCCCCACCTACCTCACAGGGTGACTGCTGTGGGGGAAGAAGATAAAGGAGCTTGTAAGGCACTCTGAGACTCTGATTCGGAGAGAAGGGCATGGTATAAATCTGCGGTCGTCATCTTGTTATCCCAACTACCTCCGTTTGCTGTGTTCGGCCTTCAGTGCAATCCTAAGCAAAGTTCTGTCTTTCTGAGACCTTATTGACTTTGGTGGACTTAGAAGGGTGGGCTCTGCTTAGGATTTCCATTGCAGGTGGTCTAAATTTCTGATGGCATTCATGAGCCTGCTGTTAATTTGGATGGAAGGAAACGCACCAGGGTTAAAACGTCCACAGTGTGTAGAAGTCTGTTTTGTCAGCTGCTCCTGCGCTTGGCTCAGAGTGGTAAAGCTGCAGTACTGCAGTCCGAACTCTCATAAGAACATAAGAAAAGCCATGTTGGATCAGGCCAATGGCCCCTCCAGTCCAACACTCTGTGTCACATAAGAACATAAGAGAAGCCATGTTGGATCAGGCCAATGGCCCATCCAGACCAACACTCTGTGTCACATAAGAACATAAGAGAAGCCATGTTGGATCAGGCCAGTGGCCCATCCAGTCCGACACTCTGTGTCACATAAGAACATAAGAGAAGCCCTGTTGGATCAGGCCAATGGCCCATCCAGTCCAGCACTCTGTGTCACACATAAGAACATAAGAGAAGCCATGCTGGATCAGGCCAATGGCCCATCCAGACCAACACTCTGTGTCACATAAGAACATAAGAGAAGCCATGCTGGATCAGGCCAATGGCCCATCCAGTCCGACACTCTGTGTCACATAAGAACATAAGAGAAGCCCTGTTGGATCAGGCCAATGGCCCATCCAGTCCAGCACTCTGTGTCACACATAAGAACATAAGAGAAGCCATGTTGGATCAGGCCAATGGCCCATCCAGTCCAACACTCTGTGTCACATAAGGACATCAGAGAAGCCATGCTGGATCAGGCCAATGGCCCATCCAGTCCAACACTTATCCCTCTGCTCACGATCTGAGTTTGATCCCAGCGGAAGCCGGGTTCAGGTAGTCAACTCAAGGTTCACTTAGCCTTCCATCCTTCTGAGGTCAGTAAAATGAGTACCCAGCTTCCTGGGGGGAAAGTGTAGATGACTGAGGAAGGTGAAGGCAATGGCAAACCACCCTGTAAAAAGTCTGCTGTGAAAATGTTGCAATGCGACGTCACCCCAGAGTCGGAAACAATTGGTGCTTGCAAAGGGGACTACTTTTTTTTTTTTTTTTACCTGCACGTCCTAACCGTTTTTAGAATGAGGCAACAAGGATTTTGAGGCTTGGCTTACAGTTGTGTCAGGATAAGCCAAATGCTGGCTTTTGGTTGAACCGGGCATTAACATACATCCCTTGGAAGGCCTTTTCATAGGTCGATAAATATAAACGCCAAAGGTTACTTGGGCAGCCGTTAACACCATCGCCGCTGTGAAAATCCCGGGATAAATACAGATATGAACCTAAGGCTGGGTATATCTCTATTGGCATCTTCTATTAAGGACTCTAAATTTAATTTTCGAAGGTGTTTTAGGCGGCTTTCCCTTTGTGTGAGCTGCATAACGTTTTTAGATTTGAAGATTGAGCAGGGGCTAATAGATTTATTACTCACCAAGAGACGAACGTTCGTTTACAAGGGCGGCTACTTCCTTGGCATCTCTGCTTTCCAGTCCAGTGTTCAGCATGACAGAAATAAAGATGCAATAGTCAGTTGACAAATCTAATTCAGTGTGGAAAAAAGGATTTGGAAAGGAAGGGCAGTTGTCCCAACGGTAACAAAAAAAAAAAGAGAAAATGCTGCGGTTTAGAGATTAAGAGGAACCCTTGTAAGTTTCTTTGTGCAAGAGTCTTAGCGAATAGCACGTCAGGCAGGATTTGAGGGGCGAGATCCATATATCAATTAGGCAGTTTTATCACTGAGAGAAGCTTAATCCATTACCCCAACAAGGTTAAATAAAATCTTTAGAATAGAATGCAGACACTTGTAGATGTTGGGGGAAATCATGCTGGTCACGCGGTGTTTATCTTGGAGTGGGGTTGTGTTGGAGCTTTGATGGTTGGACTGCTATCCTATGGGTCATTTTTCAAATAATTACTTGAAGGCTCGGTTTTGATCAATCAATGTTTACTTTTGAATCATTTCAAGGATGCCATTCAAGGGGCTGTTAAAACATCAGTGCGCAAACAGCGTACCCGCTCCCAACATCACATTCACGCGTCATTCAAAATCCAAAATCAAGCCTTCAACTCGTCATTAAAAATCCACATCAACCACCGTGATTATGCAGCGATTAAAGATCTAGATATTGCCAAGATTAATAGATAAAGTGTATCAAAGGAAAGGCTTAAGTGTTTCTGTGGAAATAGCTTGAAAAGGAGCTTCCATTTATGCTGCTTTAAGAGGGTTCAGCATAAGAAATCTAAGCCTGGGAAGGCATATTTTGCTTTATTTGTGTGTTTAAAAAAAAAGTTTTGTGGCTGTCAGAGTTGGGACTTGGGTGCAGTACACATAGTCTTTCCCTGCCCCCCCCCCACCAACTAAAAGACGCAGAATAAATTATGCCAAGATTAAAAATGAAATATTTTCTTCTCCCATCCGGATCTTCAAATGGGTTTTGCAGTATGTACGTTTATTTACATTTAATTGATCTGTGGATTTCTTAAAACCCCAGACATAGCCAATTAAAAATTTTGTAATGGGTGAGAGATCTAATATTTTCATCCCACCTTCTCTGAACGCCTTACGAGTAACACCTTCCTTTTGCTAGCGGGAGTATTTTAATTGGAAAGGAGATTTTTTTTTGGGGGGGGGGGGAGAACCTGCTTCATGTTTGCAGATTTTTAAAAAAAAAACGATTATTTTTAATAATGTAAATTAAGCTGAGCAAATAAAAAGAAAGGACGGTAACTATGGCTCCATTCTATGGAGCGGGGAACCTTCAGCTTGAGGGGGGAGTCCCTCTCCTGGAAGACTCCTCCTTTCACAGATAGGGTTGCCTGCCCCCCGAAAGAGGCTCACCAGGAATAGAAGGGAGGCCTGGGCAATGTTTCTTCTAGCATGTACCAGAAGTGATGTCAGCATGTCAGCAATATCCGGGCAGCATTCTGGTAGAAGCCGTTTTTACCATAGAGTTTTTGCCCAGAATGTTGCCAGCATGCCCCCAACATGATGACATCACTTCCTGTACATTCCGGAAGTGATGTCATGATGTCACCAGCGATGTGTAAGTCCCCTCCCATCCCTCACTAGTCACCAGGTCACCTATTCACAGATGAGAAATGTTGAACTCAGACCATAATAAGCAGACTTCTCTGTCCCTCTCTCGCAGTCTGATTACACTTCCTCTCTCTCTTCCTCCTCCCTCCCTGTATCCTCAGCTTTCCTCTGCTTTGCTGTTTGATGCCGCCTATGCTGTGGTGGGGCGCCGTCCAGGAGCTGAACCGGAGCCAGGAGATTGGCGTGAAGCCCCTGTCCTGTGGCTCCGCCCAGATCCTGGCAGCACGGCACGAGCCTGATGAACTATCTGAGAATGGTGAGAAAGGACTGAACGTTGATGCTGCCTCCACGTGGGGCCGTTTCTCTCTCCCTGCTCACTCAGCCTATGTGAAAGACGGGGCCATCCTGTCCCGACACAAGATGTTTGGAAGAACTGCTGGGGGAAGCAAGGATTGTTAGGTCAGGTGACTCACCCTCATTGCCTGCTCCACTGCTCTAGATGTCGTTAGGTGTCCCATTAGGTTTGGCCACCTCCTGGAGGCAAATGGAGGGCTCTCGCTCTTGCAGTTGTTCTCCAGACTACAGAGCTCAGCTCCCCTGGAGAAAATGGCTACTTTGGAGGGTGGACTCTAAGGGCATTATACCCTGCTGAGGGAGGCTCCCCTCCCCAAACCCTGCTCTCCACAGGCCCCCACCCACCCCTCCCCAAATTTGTTCGTATTTCCCAACCCAGACCAGGCAATCTTATGTCCCCTGTGCGTGTTTCGAGTGCCAGTTGTGGGCTGCCACGTGATCTTTCTAAGTAGCACACAAGCATGTATCTGTGTGTGAAAAGCTGAAGAAGAAGAGATTGGATTTATACCCTGCTTTTCACTAGCCAAAGGAGTCTCAGACCAATTTCGCACTCAGCTTACCCCGCTGTCACGTTCCTCTTCTCTGCGCAGCATCCGTCAGATTTCCCGCTATCTGCGCCGGAATTACAGGAAGTGTCGCGGCTTTAGCACAGCAAACAGAAACTGATTTTTAGTGGTTTCCGTTTGCCGCATGAAAGCCACGACACTTCCTGTAACTCCGGCGCAGATCGTGGGAAAAATGACGGACGCTGCGCAGAGAAGAGGAACGCAACAGCGGGGCAAGCTGAGTGCGAAATCGGTCTCAAAGTGGCTTGCAATCTCCTTTCCCTTCCCCTCCCTGCAACAGACACCCTGTGAGCAATACCCCCTCGAAGCTGTGGAGTCATGTGAGCAAAAATTCTACTTCGTGCGCTACTGGCCTTAAAGTTGTGAGCTACTGCGTAGATTAGTTTTCTCTGGGGCCATTTCTCCTGAGCGAAGACAAAAATGCGTGAGCTGGAGACTAAAAAACTGTGAGCTAGCTCACACTAACTTAGCTTAGAGGGGAAAGTGTTTGTGAGGTAGGTGGGGCGGAGAGAGCTCTCCCAGGACTGCTCTTGACAGACTTGAGAGAACTTGTGACTGACCCAAGATCGCATCAGCAGCTGCAAGTGGAGGAGTGGGGAATCAAACCCGGTTCTCTTAGGTAAGAGTCCATGCACATAACCACTACACCAAACTGGCATGAGGAAACAACAGGCAGGGCCGTTCTGCTGGCAACCACAGTGGACAGTGCAGCTGAGAAAGAAGAAGATAGAAGATGATATTGGATTTATATCCCGCCCTCCACTCTGAAGAGTCTCAGAGCAGCTCACAATCTCCTTTCCCTTCCTCCCCCACAACAGACACCCTGTGAGGTAGATGAAGATATTGGATTTATATCCTGCCCTCCACTCCGAAGAGTCTCAGAGCGGCTCACAATCTCCTTTACCTTCCTCCCCCACAACAGACACCCTGTGAGGCAGATGAAGATATTGGATTTATATCCCGCCCTCCACTCCGAAGAGTCTCAGAGTGGCTCACAATCTCCTTCCCCTTCCTCCCCCACAACAGACACCATGTGAGGTAGATGAAGATACTGGATTTATATCCTGCCCTCCGCTCCGAAGAGTCTCAGAGCGGCTCACAATCTCCTTCCCCTTCCTCCCCCACAACAGGCACCATGTGAGGTAGATGAAGATATTGGATTTATATCCTGCCCTCCGCTCCAAAGAGTCTCAGAGTGGCTCACAATCTCCTTTACCTTCCTCCCCCACAACAGACACCCTGTGAGGTGGGTGGGGCTGGAGAGGGCTCTCACAGCAGCTGCCCTTTCAAGGACAACCTCTGCCAGAGCTATGGCTGAACCAAGGCCATGCTAGCAGGTGCAAGTGGAGGAGTGGGGAATCAAACCCGGTTCTCCCAGATAAGAGTCCACGCACTTAACCACTACACCAAACTAGCTCTCCAACGGAGCAACGGGCTAGTGAAAGAGCAACAGGCTAGTGAGAGAGCTTTGTGGGGCTTTGGCTTAGGATCCAAAGGGGCTGAGAGGTTCTGCCCAGCCAGGCTGCAGAGAAGGAGAGATTCAGGCTGTGCCCGCCCCCCTCATCAAGGCAAGCACAGCCCTCAGGTAGGGTTGCCAACCTCCACGTGTGGCCTGGAGATCTCCTGGAATTGCAACTGCTCTCCAGACTAAAAAAAAAATCGTAGCAGGGATAAGCTTTTTGTAAGTCTCTGCCCACTTCATGTCTGAAGGAGCAAGCGGCGACTCGCAAAAGCTTCTACCCTGCCCCAAATGTTGTTAGCCTTTCAGGTGCTACTGGTCTCTTGGTCTTTTCGAAGATGACTACCCATGCTAATCTCCACAGAACAGCCCCCTGGAGAAAATGGCTGCAGGGAGGGTGCATTCTATGGCATTATACCCTGCAAAGAGCCCTCCTCTCCCAAACATAAAAATATAAGATCCTCAGAGAAGCCATGTTGGGTCAGGCCAGTGGCGCATCCAGCCCAACACTCTGCCACACAATGGCCAAAAAAAACCTCAGGTGCCATCAGGAGGTCCACTAGTGGGGCCAGGACACCGTTGCCCCCCAAGCACTAAGAATACAGAGCATCACTGCCCCCGGACAGAAAGTTCCATCTATACCTTGTGGTTAAGAGCCACTGATGGACCTTTGCTCCATATGTTTATCCAACCCCCTCTTGAAGCCATCTATGCATGTAGCTGCCACCACTTCCTGTTCCACATCCCACAGTCTCCACCCCCAAATATCCAGGAATTTCCCTACCTGGAGTTGGCAACCCTATTACCCAACCCCTGCCAGTAGCCAAGGGAGACCTGGCAACCCTACTGGAAACTGTCTGTCTCTCTCTTTCTCTCTCTGACCCATACTAGGCTGCCTCAGTATGCCTCTGTGAGGCTCTTGAGCCAGCTGCGAGGCCTGTTATTTCACTGCATGGTTAGTGAGCATCTTCTAACTCAATATCACACACCCCCTCTCATGCCTAACAACTGCAGAACTTGCTTTCTCTCTCTGCTAATTTTCCATGGCTCCTTGTACCGGGTTGTTGTCAGAGGCGATGTGTTCTGACAGCAATTAGCAGCGAGAGTGTCGCTGCGCTTGCCAGTCCTTTACACAACACGGTTGTGTGTCAACATGGGTGCGGTGTGTGCTTCCTTGCACTCCACGTAGAGACTTCCCTCCTCCCAAGGTCCCAGACAACAGAAATAAACACAACATGACTAATCACCCACCTACAGTACCGTGGATCTCTACGGGGGCAAAAGAAACAAGTTGGCAGGGAGAGATCGAGGAAAGAAGGAGGGGACGAGAGCTCAGGGAAAAGGGGAGTCAAAGGAAACATTGCATCTTAGAACAACTGGATTGGAGTCCAGCAGCAAGTTAGAAATGCAAGGTGTTCAGTTCATGAGCTTTTGAGAGTTAAAGCTCCCTTAGTCAGATACCATCTTGAAGGGACTCTCAAAAGCTCACACCCTAATAACTTTAAGAACATAAGAGAAGCCATGTTGGATCAAGCCAGAGGCCCATCCAGTCCAACACTGTGTCACACAGTGGCCAAAAAAAACTAGGTGCCATCAGGAGGTCCATCAGTGGGGCCAGGACACTTGAAGCCCTCCCACTGTTGCCCCTCCCAAGCACCAAGAATACAGAGCATCACTGCCTTAGACAGAGAGTTCCAACAATACGCTGTGGCGAACAGCCACTGATGGACCTCTGCTCCAGATATTTATCCATTTAACCTTGCTGGTCTCCAGGGCTTTTTTTGTAGCAGGAACTCCTTTGAATATTAGGCCACACACCCCTGATGTAGCCAGTCCTTCAGGATCTTACAGGGCTCTTCTTACAGGGCCTACTGTAAGCTCCAGGAGGATTGGCTACATCAGGGGTGTGCGGCCTAACATGCAAAGGAATACCTGCTGCCCCAAAAAAACTCTGCTGGTCTCTAAGGTGCTGCTTGGCTCCATCTAGCTCAGAGGCCTCAAGCTCATTTGTTACGAGGGCCAGATCTGACATAAATGTCACTTTGTCAGGTGATGTGAAATCCCTCTAGCCTGAGTTCTTGAGAGCCACTGCCAATCTGAGTAGACAATACTGACCCTGATGATCCAAGGGTCTGGTAAGGCAGCTTCATATGTCCACGAGCGTTTTGCTTGAGGCCGAGTGGGGAATCGTCTCTTTTTGGCGCTGCAACTCATTCTCTCTTGGACAGGTAGAATTGGAAGGTCTCACCGGCCACATAGAATTCAACAGCAAAGGCCAGCGTTCCAACTACGCCCTGAAAATACTGCAGTACACGCGGAACGGCTTCAGACAGGTAAGGCGGCGCCTTTACATTACGGTGCGGTGCATTTTGTCCTTTGGTATCCTGCTGTGTGGAGAAGAACATCAGATGGATCCTGCTGGATCAGTCCAATGATCCGTCTAAGCCCAGCATCTTGTTTCAAGCGGTGGCCGACCAGCTGCCCTGGAGGGTCCAACAAACAGGCCGTAGAGGCCAAGACTGTCCCTTGATGCTGCCTCTTAGCACTGGATTTCAGTAGTTTGCTCCTCTGATAGTGGAGGCTATTTTAATCACCATGGCAAGTAGCCACTGATGGACCTCTCCTCCATTAATATATTGAATCCCCTTTTAAACCCATCTATGGTCATTGTCATCACTACCGCCAGTAGAAACGAATTCCACAGTTCAACGACCAGTTGACAGGACTGTTTTTTTGTAGCAGGAACTTCTTTGCATATTAGGCCACACACCCCTGATGTAGCCAATCCTCCTGGAGCTTGCAGGGCTCTTCTTACGAGGCCTGTTGTAAGCTCTTGGTGGATTGGCTACATCAGGGGTGTGTGTCCAAAAATGCAAAGGAGTTCCTGCTACAAAAAAAGCCCTACTAATGGACTAAAGAAGTATTTCCTTTTTTTCTTTCTTGAACCTATCTCCCAACAATGTCATTGTGTTGTGTGTGTATGAAGAGTCGTCAGGTCACTTCTGACGTATGACGACCCTGTGACTTAATGACCTCCAAAACATGTTATCGTTAACAGCCATGCTCAGGTCTTGCAAACCGAGGACTATGGCTTCCTTGATGGAATCCATCCATCTCATATCGGGTCTTCCTCATTTCCTGCTGCCTTCAGCTTTTCCTAGTAGCCTCAGTTTTATCACTGGCTGCACCTAAGTTTCCAGGGAGTGTATAGATTTCTTTTCCGGGGCTTTGCAAACCAAGCAATTAAAAAAAAAAAAGACTAAGGCTCAAGAAATTTCTGTGGGATAATAAACTATCAAAGAGACCAGGCCAGAAAAATTAAGTGAGAAAAAATGCAAAGCATGTACTTGTGGGAAAGGGTGAATAGATGAACTCGTGGACAAAACATAAGAACACAAGAGAAGCCACGTTGGATCAAGCCAATGCTCATCCAGTCCAACGCTCTGTGTCACACAGTGGCCAAAAAAACCAAGTTCCATCAAGAGGTCAACCATTGGGGCTAGAAGCCCTTCCACTGTGCCCCACCCCCCGGCACAAGAATACAGAGCATCACTGCCCAGACAGAGAGTTCCAACAATAAGCTGTGGCTAATAGTCACTAGATGGATTTTTATAAAGAAGAAAAAGTCTGTAATATTCAAACAGAAGAGAGAGTGAGTATGGCAGAGTTACCCCACCTTTCCTTGGTGGGGTATTGTTGGTGGGGTATTGATGGCCAACAATAGGGCATGAAGGTCAGTCCAGTGGTCCTTCTAGTCCAGCATCTTGTCTCACTCAGTGGCCAATGAGTTTCTCTGGACAGCCAACAATAGGGCATGGAGGCTGAAGCCTTCCTAAGAACATCAGAAGAGCCCTGCTGGATCAGACCAGTGGTTCATCTAGTCCAGCATCTTGTCTCACTCAAGGGCCAGTGTTTTCCTCTGGAGGGCCAGCAACAGGGCATGGAGGCTGAAGCCTTCATAAGAACGTAAGAAGAGCCCTGCTGGATCTGACCAGTGGTCCATCTAGTCCAGCATTCTGTCTCACACAGTGGCCAATGATTTCCCTCTGGATGACCAACAATAGAGCATGGAGGCCAAGGCCTTCCCTTGATGTAGCCTCCTGATGCAATTTCTTACCCTGTCAGGCCAGCGTTCTTGTGACTTACATAGGGAGCCTGGCTGAAAGATAAGCAGTGTGTCTCAAGGAATTAATTACAACACTGAGACTTGGAGCAAGGACTTCTTGGTTGATGCTGCTCGCCACTCTTCCTGCTGTAAGAAAGTGAAGCGCTTTACTGCTGAAGCCAGCGCAGGAGTCTTCAGCTTTAGAAGAGGCTGCTGCACTAGAGAGGTTCAGATGGCACAGCTGTTATGGATTTCACCACCCAAAAGCACAAAGCTACTAGCAGTAAATTCTAAATAAATAAAATAAATAAGTCACGGAGCTTACAATGCTGGTTGCTGCTTGAGTCAAGGGCTAATGAGCATGCCCAGAGAGGATGGTTTCACATGGGTCAGCAGAACAAAACCAGGCAAGATTGCAGGGGTGGCCAACGGTAGCTCTCCAGATGTTTTTTGCCTACAACTCCCATCAGCCCCAGCTGGCATGGCCAATGGCTGGGGCTGATGGAGTTGTAGGCAAAAAACATCTGGAGAGCCACCATTGGCCACCCCTGATATATTGGGTTCGATGCATTGAAGAGGCAAGGTGGTAGTGATAATCAGCTCTTGATTAGATACAGCATGGTAGGTGGCTGCACTAAAAAGACTGGGGAACTAGGCCAACGGAGCCTACTATATACAACAGGGGTGGCCAAGGGTAGCTCTCCAGATGTTTTTTACCTACAACTCCCATCAGCCCCAGCCATTGGCCATGCTGGCTGGGGCTGATGGGAGCTGTAGGCAAAAAACGTCTGGAGAGCTACCATTTGCCACCCCTGATATACAACTCTGGGTTCCCGCAGAAACACATTATTGGATCATTCAAACCAGCAAGGGGTCTGTGATTGGAGCAGGGATTTGGATCCTGCTGCCCATTGTTCCTGAGTCCCCAAGCTCCGTTCGTATGGCTCCAGTGAGCCAGGCAGGAACACCTAATTCAGTCTTCACTTGAGTCCGGTACACAACAATTTTCTTTCTCTTTTCTCCCTCCCCCCACCTTCCCCCACATCAAAGCCTTCTGCGAGAGACTCCCCAGGAGTGTAACTTAAGCAGTGTCTCGTCCATGTCTGTGGAATTAGCCACATATGACAGCCCTCTGTGCCGATCCATCTTTGCTTCCTGTTCTTTGAGAAGCTCTTTATCCTTCCGGCTTAACAAGGCTGCCTTGCAGAGAGTTGCTTGTGGCAATGGAATTATTGAATCTGCTCCGTTGCGTGAGATTTTCAACCACATCCGTAATCTTTTAAGTATAGTGTAGATTAAAAAAAAACAAAATACTTGTCTCTGGGAAAACTGCGCTTCCCACAAAAAATTCCACCAGCAATCTGATGATGGAGCCTCTGTAGACATTTTCAAGGCCATCGGTAGAAAACACAATTCGGCTTGCGTTTTACAGCAGAGAACAAGTTTCTAGACCTCAGTGTCTCAGGGAAAAAAATCCTGAGACAGTACAAAAGCAAAGAGGGGCGAGGTAAGATTTGATAGATGCTGGTCTATTATTGGTGTTTGTCAGTGACATCAAGTAACTGAGAGCCCATGCGGTGTAGTTGTTAAGAGTGCTGAGCTAGGATCTAGGAGACCCAGGTCCGAATCCCCATTCTGTCATGGAAGCTCGCTGGATGACCCTGAGCCAGTCACACGCTCTCCACTGAGCCTATCTCACCAATTTGTTCTGAGGATAAACAGAGAAGAGGAGAACAATGTAAGCAGATTTGGGTCCCATTGGGGAGAAAGAACAGGTGTAAATGAATTAATTACAATTACAACAGGGAATGCCAGTGGGAGAGTACTATTCCACACTAAAAAACCAAAACTGGGATCCAAGAAAAGCTCTGTTCTACATACCTGTATAATTTCCAGGGGTGGAATTCTAGCAGGAGCTCCTTTGCATGTTAGGCCACACACCCCTGATGTAGCCAATCCTCCAAGAGCTTACAAGGCTCTTTTTTGTAAGCTCTTGGAGGATTGGCTGCATCAGGGGGTGTGGCCTAATATGCAAAGGAGCTCCTGCTAGAATTCCACCCCTGGCAATTTATACACATTTGTCTAATCTTTAAAAAAACAGTTTTGTATACTTTGTTCTGCTTCTGTTCATCACAGCAAGGGCTTTTGTGACCGTCCTTTGGCACCGGTTGATTCATTGTCCCCTACCTTCTTCTACTGTCCCAAGCATGCAGCAGCCAGAGAGAGCTTTTTTTTAGAAAATTGCTACTGAAACACTTGGCCATTCCTGATCAATTCAAGAGTAGCTTCTGCAAAAGCAGTGTTGTCAGGGGCGGCCAAACTGTGGCTCAGGAGCCATATGTGGCTCTTTCGCACATATTGTGTGGCTCTTGAAGCCCCCACCGCTCTGTCGACCGACTTGGAGAAGGCATTTCTCTCTTTAAATCACTTCTCCATGCCAGGCCTGCTGGTGGCTTGGAGAGTGCATTTAAACTGCTTTCTTTCCCCCTCTCTCTCCCTCCTATCTATTTGCCTGCCTGCCTCCCTCCCTCCCTTCCTTCATTCCTTCCTTCTTCCCTCCCTGCCTTCCTTCCTCCCTCCCCTCCTCCCTCCCTCCCTCCCTTCCTTCCTCCCTCCCCTCCTCCCTCCCTCCCCTTCCTTCCTCCCTCCCCTCCTCCCTCCCTTCCTTCCTTCCTCCCTCCCCTCCTCCCTCCCTCCCTCCCTCCCTTCCTTCCTCCCTGCCTTCCTCCCTTCCTTCCTTCCTTCCTTCCTCCCTCCCCTCCTCCCTCCCTCCCTTCCTTCCTCCCTCCCTGCCTTCCTTCCTTCTTCCCCTCCTCCCTCCCTCCCCTCCTCCCTCCCTCCCCTCCTCCCTCCCTCTTTTCCTTCCTTCCTTCCTCCCTCCCTTCCTTCCTTATTTATTTACTTCCTTCCTCCCTCCCCTCCTCCCTTCCTCCCTCCCTTCCTTCCTTCCTCCCCTCCTCCCTCCCTCCCCTCCTCCCTCCCTTCCTTCCTCCCTCCCTTCCTTCCTCCCTCCCTGCCTTCCTTCCTTCCTCCCTCCCCTCCTCCCTCCCTCCCTCTTTTCCTTCCTTCCTTCCTCCCTCCCTGCCTTCCTTCCTTCCTTCCTTATTTACTTCCTTCCTCCCTCCCCTCCTCCCTCCCTTCCTCCCTCCCCTCCTCCCTCCCTCCCTCCCTTCCTTCCTTCCTTCCTCCCTCCCTCCCTCCCCTCCTCCCTCCCTCTTTTCCTTCCTTCCTTCCTTCTTTCCTTCCTTCCTTCCTTCCTTATTTACTTCCTTCCTCCCTCCCTCCTGCCTACTTGGCCTAATTGTTAATCCAGCCCTGCCTGCTGCCAATCTGAGTGGTACTGACTTCGATGCTCCGAGGGTCTGATGCAGATAGGGCGGCTTCATGTATGTTTCATGTGTGTGAGCATCACCCTGCAAAGCCAACTTTATCCCTGGCCAAGCCACCTGGGGAGGAGATACAGAAGCAACCACTCGTGAGGCTTGTCTTGCTCGACTCGCGTCAGCATCAATCTGAAGTGACAGCCGCATCTTCCAGCAGTGTCGTAGCAGCTTACCCAGGCAACTCAAAATCTGTTACTGTCAGCATTTCTTTCGCTCTAAGACAGACAAGCCTGATGCACAACCTCTTTCCCATCCCTACAGGTGACTGCAGGCTGACCACCCAAACAACAAAGCCAATTTCAGCATCACAACTTTATCCCACCTTCAACAGCAGCAACATCCGTGCTTCTGTACTGTTCTGTTTTGCACTGAGAGCCAGTATGGTGTAGCGGTTAAGTGTGTGGACTCTTATCTGGGAGAACCGGGTTTGATTCCCCACTCCTCCGCTTGCAGCTGCTGAAATGACTCGGGGTCAGCCATAGCTCTTGCAAAGCTGTCCTTGAAAGGGCAGCTTCTGGGAGAGCTCTCTCAGCCCCACCTACCTCACAGGGTGTCTGTTGTGGAGAGAGAAAGGGGAGGAAATTGTAAGCCCCTCTGAGACTCCAAGTGAAGGGCGGGGTATAAACCCAACTGAGACACCCAGTTTGGTGTAGTGGTTAAGTATGTAGACACTTTTCTGGGAGAACCAGCTTTGTTTCCCCCCTCTTCCACTTGCAGCTGCTGGAATGGCCTTGGGTCAGCCATAGCTCTCACAGAATTGTCCTTGAAAGGGCTGCTGCTGTGAGGTCTCTCAGCCCCACCTACCCCTCAGGGTGTCTGTTGTGGGAGAAGAGGGTAAAGGAGATTGTGAGCCACTCTGAGATTCAGTGTAGGGTGGGATATAAATCCAATATCATCATCATCTTCTTCACAACAGCCCAGTGAGAGTCAGGGCGTTTTCGCACTGACCTTAATCAGCAGCGACGTCCCTCTTCACCGTGCAGGATCTGCGCGGATTTCGCACCAATTGCTGCGGAGCACCCGGAAGAGCCGCAAAGTCCCGCGGCTTTTGCGGCGCAAATGGAAACTGGTTTTTGGCGGTTTCCATTTGCGCCGCAAAAGCCGCGGGACTTTGCGGCTCTTCTGGGAGCGCCGCAGCAATTGGTGCGAAATCCGCTCAGATCCTGCGCGGTGAAGAGGGACATCGCTGCCGATTAAGGTCAGTGCGAAAACGCCCTCAGAGACAGTCAGCAGCCCAAAAACACCCAGTGGATATCCCTAAGGATATTACTGGAGACCCAGTTTGGTGTAATGGTTAAGTGTGTGGACTCTTACCTGGGAGAACCGGGTTTGATTCCCCACTCCTCCACTTGCACCTGCTAGCATGGCCTTGGGTCAGCCATCGCTCTGGCAGAGGTTGTCCGTGAAAGGGCAGCTGCTGTGAGAGCCCTCTCCAGCCCCACCCACCTCACAGGGTGTCTGTTGTGGGGGAGGAAGGTAAAGGAGATTGTGAGCCGCTCTGAGACTCTTTGGAGTGGAGGGCGGGATATAAATCCCATATCTTCATCTACCTCACAGGGTGTCTGTTGTGGGGGAGGAAGGTAAAGGAGATTGTGAGCCGCTCTGAGACTCTTTGGAGTGGAGGGCGGGATATAAATCCCATATCTTCATCTACCTCACAGGGTGTCTGTTGTGGGGGAGGAAGGTAAAGGAGATTGTGAGCCGCTCTGAGACTCTTTGGAGTGGAGGGCGGGATATAAATCCCATATCTTCATCTACCTCACAGGGTGTCTGTTGTGGGGGAGGAAGGTAAAGGAGATTGTGACCCGCTCTGAGACTCTTCGGAGTGGAGGGCAGGATATAAATCCCATATCTTCATCTATCTCACAGTTTGTCTGTTGAGGGGGAGGAAGGGAAAGGAGATTGTGAGCAGCTCTGAGACTCTTCGGAGTGGAGGGCGGGATATAAATCCAATATCTTCATCTACCTCACAGGGTGTCTGTTGTGGGGGAGGAAGGGAAAGGAGATTGTGAGCCGCTCTGAGACTCTTCGGAGTGGAGGGCGGGATATAAATCCAATATCATCATAAGGATTCGAACCCCAGATTCTCGAGCTGTACTAGCCTGTGCTGCTTGATTGCTCAACGATTATGATCCATTGTTAATATCCGAGCTGCATCAAAGACAGGCGATCAATCATAGGGACAGCTTGGCCCGTCGCCAATGCCTTCCAGTTATTTTTATTTGGCCCCTTTCCCGCTTGTTTGGGGTTTTCCTTCCAAGGCTGCGTGTCAGTTAGGAACAGCCGGCCCCTCCTTTTCGGTTCAAACCGTAGCCTTAGAAGCCTTTAGAATTATTAATAACAACATTATGATGCTTTACATATTCAAAGGACTCAACAAACACCAGCTCTGTGCCATGCCGTTACGTGTTGCTGTGAATTAAATAATGCAGTTGGCTGATAAATAATAAAGGGAGCGAGAAGCCTGAGGCGGGGAGATGTGAAGACAGATTTTTTTGGGGCTGCGATTGAAAAGAGCATTAAAGAAGTTACGGTGGGAAGTGAGGCCACACAGAAAGTGCTCAGAACTCTTCTCCTATATGTTTCCCTTCCCCGTGATTGAAGACCCTGATGGGGATAACCCAGGCTAACCTGATCTCATTCGCGCTTAGAAGCTAAACAGGGTCGACCCTGGTTACTGCTTGGCTGGGAGGCCACCGACAAAGCCAGGAGTCGCTATGCCAAGGGAGGCAATGGCAAACCACTTCTAAACTTCTCTTGCCTTGACCTGAATGGCCAAGGCTATCCTAATCTCGCCAGATCTCAGAAGCTAAGCAACCCTTGGAGGGAGACCACCAAGGAAGACCGGGGTTGTTGCGCAAAGGCACACAATGACTGTTGTTTTCTTGCCTTGAAAATCCTTTGGGGTTGCCATAACTCAACTGCAACTTGAAGGAGGGGAAACACCTGAAGGTTGTCCATGGAAGTCCTCCTGCACTGTTTGACCCCCAATTAGGTGGTCACCCCAGTTTGATGTAGCGGTTAAGTGCGCGGACTCTTATCTGGGAGGAACTGGGTTTGATTTCCCACTCCTCCGCTTGCAGCTGCTGGAATGGCCTTGCGTTAGTCATAGCTAGGAATTGGCCTTGAAAGGGCAACTGCTGTGAGATCTCTCTCAGCCCCACCCACCTCACAGGGTGTCTCTTGTGGGGGAAGGACATATGAAGCTGCCTTCTACTGAATTAGACCCTCGGTCCATCAAAGTCACTATTGTCTACTCAGACTGGCAACGGCTCTCCAGGGTCTCAAGCTGAGGTTTTTCATGCCCTCTTGCCTGGATCCTTTTTAGTTGGAGATGCCAGGGATTGAACCTGGGACCTTCTGCTTACTAAGCAGATGCTCTACCACTGAGCCACTGTCCCTCCCTTAATATGAACATATGAAGCTGCCTTCTACTGAATTAGAGCCTCGGTCCATCAAAGTCAGTATTGTCTACTCAGACTGTCAGCGGCTCTCCAGGGTCTCAAGCTGAGGTTTTTCACACCTATTTGCCTGGACCCTTTTTAGTTGGAAATGCCGGGGGATTGAACCTGGGACCTTCTGCTTACGAAGCAGATGCTCTACCACTGAGCCACCGTCCCTCCCCTAAGGAGATAAAGGAGATTGTGAGCCGCTCTGAGACTCTGATTCAGAGAGAAGGGCGGGGTATAAATCTGCTGTCCTTCTTCTTCTTCTATCCTTACCAGTGGTGGTGGCCCAGCTATGAGACTCGCTTCCCAGAGCACCTCTCCCCAAGCCTTCGAGCAGGCGAGCGGAAACCTTGTTATTTCAAAAAGCTGTTGATTGACTTGCAGCAACTCAGATACCCCAGGCTAGCCTGAGCTTGTCAGAATTTGTAAGCCAAGAAGAATTGTCCGTGGGGATTACTTGGATTGAAGGCCAACCAAGAAGGTGGGGGTTGCTCCATCTAGAAAAGCCGTAGCAAACCACCTCTGCTCATCTCTTGCCTTGACAACCCCAGGAGAGGCCACCATAAGTCAGATGCAGCTTGAAGGCACTTAGTTATTATTCATTAATCGAATTAGGTGGATGCCCTGTTCCTTGCAGGAATCCTTGTTCTTTGTCACGGTTTGTTTTCCTTTCGCGTGCTGCGTTTACTGGAAGCCATTAAGAACCATTGGCGTCTCCATTTAATGCCCAGACTCTTCAGCACCGCAATTGGAGCATGGAAGGAGTGGTTGAGTGAAAGCCGTGCGTGGTGCTGAAAACCTTGCTCACCAGTTCTCTGCCCAAGAGCTTTGTGAATTACAGAAGGCAAGAAAACAGCGTGCAATTGTATCTTTTCGGCAGTGGCTCCTCACTTTGGGGATGCACTCCCCTGAACTTTTTATTGAGGATAGTGAAGCCTCACTTTTCTAACAGTATTCTTAGCTTCGGGTGCCCAGAGAAAATCGTTTGTATTTACCCATAGAAGCACTGAGTCGTTACCGACCCACAGGGTGACATCACATCTTGGCAGACTTTTTACAGGGTGGTTTGCCATTGTCTTCTCCAGTCATCTACACTTTACCCCCAGCAAGCTGGGGACTCATTTTACCGACCTCGGAAGGATGGAAGGCTGAGTCAACCTTGAGCCGGCTACTTAAACTAAGCTTCCATCAGGATCGATCTCAGGACATGGGCAGAGCTTAGACTGCAGTACCTGCAGCTTACCACTCTGCACCACGGTGCTCTTGTATTTACCCATACATTTGGTTGGAGGGGGGGCAGTCGCTTGTATCCCTGTGTTTTTGTGGAGATTTCCTTCCCTCTTTATTCCTTTCAACTTTTTTTGTTTGTATTAGCTCTGTTTCACTGATTGTGTGGCTACTAACTTATTTTCTTCTTGCATTATAATTATTTTATTAAATATTTAATTATAATTATTATAATCAAAGATTTCAGGTTTTCACGGCTGGTAACATCACTAGGGTTTGTAGAATCTTTCGGGAATCTTTCCCGAACGATTCTACAAACCCTAATAATTATTATAATCGTTTGCTTTCAATTTGGTGTAGTGGTAAAGTGTGCAGACTCTTATCTGGGAGAACCGGGTTTGATTCCCCACTCCTCCACTTGCAGCTGCTGGAATGGCCTTGGGTCAGCCATAGCTCTGGCAGAGCTGTCCTTGTGAGAGCCAGTTTGGTGTAGTGGTGAAGTGTGCGGACTCTTATCTGGGAGAACTGGGTTTGATTCCCCACTCCTCCACTTGCACCTGCTGGAATGGCCTTGGGTCAGCCATAGCCCTGGCAGAGGTTGTCCTTGAAAGGGCAGCTGCTGTGAGAGCCCTCTCAGCCCCACTCACCTCACAGGGTGTCTGTTGTGGGGGAGGAAGGTAAAGGAGATTGTGAGCCGCTCTGAGACGCTTGAGTAGAAGGCGGAATATAAATCCGTCTTCTTCTTCTTCTTCTCCCCCAAGTCATCCTGCCTGTCAGACCCCGTGCCACTCACATCCACTCCTTTCAACCGCTCAGTGCCATTTTGACTGATAGCCCGGGACTCATTTTCCAGGCGAGGGTGGAACCCCTCTCAACCCCACCCACCTCAAAGGGAGTCTGTTGTGGGGGAGGAAGGTAAAGGAGATTTTAGGTCGCTCTGAGACTCTGTCCTTGAAAGGGCAGCTGCTGTAAGAGCTCTCTTAGCCCCACCCACCTCACAGGATGTCTGTTGTGGGGGGAGAAGATACAGGAGATTGTAAGCCGCTCTGAGTCTCTGATTCAGGGAGAAGGGCGGGGTATAAATCTGCAATTCTTCTTCTTCAAGTGGCAGCTGACTTAGGGCAGCCCTTAGACCGTGGGGTTTTCAAGGCAAAAGAGGAGCGGAGGTGATTTGCCATTGCCTGCCTCCACATAGCAACCCCAGTCTTCCTTGGTGGTTTCCTGTCCAAGTGCTCTAATTGACCTTGCTCAGCTCCCAAACTCTGGCAAACTTAAGAGAACATAAGAGAAGCCATGTTGGATCAGGCCAATGGCCCATCCAGTCCAACACTCTGGGTCACATAAGAACATAAGAGAAGCCATGTTGGATCAGGCCAATGGCCCATCCAGTCCAACACTCTGGGTCACACAGTGGCCAAAATTCCCAGGTACCATCAGGAGGTCCAACAATGGGGACACAAGAAGCCCTCCCACTGTTTCCCCACCTCCAAGCACCAAGAATACAGAGCATCACTGCCCCGGACAGAGAGTTCCATCAATACACTGTGACTAATAGGCACTGATGGACCTCTGCTCCATATGTTGATCCAATCCACTTTTGAAGCTGTCTATGCTTGTAGCCTCCACCACCTCCTGGGGCAGCGAATTCCTCGTGTTCATCACCCTTTGGGTGAAGAAGGACTTACTTTTGTCCATTCTAACCTGACTGCTCAGCAATTTCATTGAGTGCCCACAAGAAAGGGAGAAAAGTACTTCTTTCTCTACCTTCTCTATCCCATGCATGGGCGAAGTTTGGTCTAAGCGGGGCTGTTAAGGCTGCTCCTGAATATACTGTATATACATTGATTTTAAAACTGCTAAAAAGCAGTCCTGTTATATATATGTGATTGTTTGTGTAGCCTAAAGCATTTCTTTACGCTGGAGGAGGAAGTACTGTCAAGTTGCAACCCACTCACGGCAACACCTTCCATGGAGTGTTCCAGGCATGCAATGAGCAGAGGTGGCTTGCCACTGCCTGCCTCTGCAGAGCAACCCCAGCCTTCCTTGGTGGTCTCCTGTCCAAGCATTGACCATGGCCAATCCTGCTTAGGGTCCAGAATCTGATGAGATCAGGCTAGACCGGGCTATCAGGCTGCTAGTTATTACCTTTAAAGCCCTATATGGTCTAGGACCTGCCTACCTTAGGGACCGTCTCTTCCCATATGTTCCCCAGAGAGTACTGCGATCTGGCTCCCCAAATCTGCTCGTAATCCCCGGGCCAAAGGAGGCCCGTTTGAAGTCAACCAGGGACAGGGCCTTCTCAATAACAGCCCCTTGCTGGTGGAACCAGTTACCGGAAGAGGTCAGGGCCCTGCGGGATATAGGACAATTCCGCAGGGCCTGTAAGACAGTCCTCTTACGGTTGGCCTATAACTGACTGGCACCAAACCACCAAAGTACCAAAAAAACTGAAGGAAGTGTATAGATTACATGTTGTTGGACTGATGCACTGTTTTTAATGTTTTTTAATGTTTTAATTTTTTAACTATGTAAATTGTAATTATATTTAAAATTTGAATTCTATGTTGGAATCTCTGTATTGTAAGCCGCCCTGAGCCCGCCTTGGTGGGGTAGGGCGGGATATAAATCAGATAGATGGATAGATAGATAGATAGATAGATAGATAGATAGATAGATAGATAGATAGATAGATAGATGATAGATAGATAGATAGATGATAGATAGATAGATAGATAGATAGATGATAGATAGATAGATAGATAGATAGATAGATGATAGATAGATAGATAGATAGATAGATAGATAGATAGATAGATAGATAGATAGATAGATGATTGATAGATAGATAGATAGATAGATAGATAGATAGATAGATAGATAGATAGATAGATAGATAGATAGATAGAAGATACCTGTATTGCCGTTCTCCATCCCCAGAGCCTAGTGAGCGGGGGGCAGCATAGAAATGAATATATCCATGAAGACACACAAAGTCATCTCCTCAAAATTCATCTTCTCCATCTGGCAGCAGCTTTCAGATGGAGATCTCCCACATCACCTGCTCCCTGGTCCTTTTAGCTGGAGATGCCAAAGGCTGAATCAGGCCCTTCCTTCAGGGTGGTGAGAACCAGAGAAGATTGTGAGGCACTCCAAAGGGATCTGTTGAGACTGGGTGAGTGGGCATCACCGTGGCAGATGAGGTTCAATGTGGCCAAGTGCAAAGTAATGCACATTGGGGCCAAGAATCCCAGCTACAATTACAAATTGATGGGGTGTGAACTGGCAGAGATTGACCAAGAGAGAGATCTTAGGGTTGAGGTAGATAACTCACTGAAAATGTCAAGACAGTGTGTGACTGCAATAAAAAAGGCCAACGCCGTGCTGGGAATTATTAGGAAGGGAATTGAAAACAAATCAGCCAGTATCATAATGCCCCTGTATAAATCGATGGTGCAGTCTCATTTGGAATACTGTGTACAATTCTGGTCACTGCACCTCAAAAAGGATATTATAGCATTGGAAAAAGTCCAGAAAAGGGCAACTAGAATGATTAAAGGTTTGGAACACTTTCCCTATGAAGAAACGTTAAAATGCTTGGGGCTCTTTAGCTTGGAGAAACGTCGACTGCGGGGTGACATGATAGAGGTTTACAAGATGATGCATGGGATGGAGAAAGTAGAGAAAGAAGTACTTTTCTCCCTTTCTCACAATACAAGAATTCGTGGGCATTCAGTGAAATTGCTGAGCAGTCAGGTTAAAATGGATAAAAGGAATTACTTCTTCACCCAAAGGGTGATTAACATGCGGAATTCACTGCCACAGGAGGTGGTGGCGGCTACAAGCATAGCCAGCTTCAAGAGGGGATTGGATAAAAATATGGAGCAGAGGTCCATCAGTGGCTATTAGCCACAGTGTATATATGTATATAGAGAGAGATATTTTGACCACTGTGTGACACAGAGTGTTGGACTGGATGGGCCATTGGCCTGATCCAACATGGCTTCTCTTATGTTCCTGCATGAGAAACAGATGCTCTACCGCTGACCATGGCAAGGCAGAAGGAAGTGGAATCCCTTTGTCATTTCAACCCAAGAGGGAGCCTGCTCCGAAAGCTACCGCAATTCCTGCTCTGGCCTGTTGCCTTTTTCTTTTCTGCTTTGCCTAATCATCCTGTCATTCCCTTCTTCATCCAGCATTTGGCGGTGGCACAGAGGCCCCGATCCAGCTGCTGGCTCAGAAATGTCTGCCCGCTTCAGTGCTGGAGTCTCAGTCGGAGAACCGCTGCTTTGCACGCGGAAGGCTCCCCAGCATCACCAGCTGAAAGGACCAGGTGGTAGATGAAGTAAAAGCAAGGGTGGGATTCTAGCAGGAGCTTCTTTGCATATTAAGCCACACGCCCCTGATGTAGCCAATCCCACAAGAGCTTACAAGGCTCTTTTTTTAGTAAGCTCTTGGAGGATTGGCTACATCTGGGGTGTGTGGCCTAATATGCAAAGGAGCTCCTGCTAGAATTCCACCCCTGAGTAAAAGCCTGGAGAGCCACTACCCATCTTTGTAGACCGTACTGCCCTTGATGGACCCATGGTCTGATTCAGTATAAGGCAGCTGTGTGTGTGTGTGTGTGTGTGTGTGTGTGTGTGTGTTCGTGAAAGATTGTTCGACGACACTGAAGCAGCTTTGTCCCTTTGCAGCGGGGGTTTTTTTTTCCAAATGCTTTTTTGTTTTGCTCACCTTGAAATCTAGAAGCAAGCTGGGCTCCTGTTGGATTCCGCCTCCTCGCTAAGATGTGTCCCTTTATTCTGCTTATCCATGCCTGGAGTCTTCTAGCTGCTGAGATGACACCAGCAGGGAGTGGGATAGCACGTTACCACTTTCCACGCGGAGAGTATCTAATCGCACGGCACAAAGCATGTTTGTTCTCTTTTTGAAAGTTCCCGGTGGATACTTAAATGTTGCTCACTGAAGCATGGTGTTCAGAAAGTTCTGCATGAGAGCATGTGTGCTTTTTTTTTTTTTTTAAGAGAGAGCGAGAGAGAGAGAAATCGTCCCATTTTATAAAAACAGACGTTGAGGCCAAGGTGGGGATTGCACTTGAAATGCTGAATGGCTCTCCGAATATGCACAGCGGTTTCCATTCTGACATTGCAACTTTTAAGGGGAAGAAGCAGAAGAAGATATTGAATTTGTATCCCACCCTCCACTCCGAATCTCAGAGCAGCTCACAATCTCCTTTATCTTCCTCCCCCACAACAGACACCCTGCGAGGTGGGTGGGGCTGAGAAAGCTCTCTCAGAAGCTGCCCTTTCAAGGACAACCTCTGCCAGAGCTATGGCTGACCCAAGGCCATTCCAGCAGGTGCAAGTGGAGGAGTGGGGAATCAAACCCCAGATTAGAGTCTGCACACTTATCTGATTTTGGAGAAATGGGTACGGAGGACCGTACTTGAAACACAGGAAGAAACACCGTGGTTTTTATTGCAACATCACTACATTGGGGTGAATGTATTCCCTGTCTCCCTTGAGAAGTGGGATTTGTACTTGAAATGAAGACTATTGTCTTGACTATGAAAATGGTGGTAAAACAACTCCTCAGACCTTAGTCTCTAGCATGGGGAATAATAATAATAATAATAAAATTTTATTTATACCCCGCCCTCCCCGCCAAGGCAGGCTCAGGGCGGCTTTCAGGCATGGCAAAGCCATTGAACAATAAAACAGTTATACAATTCAATGAAATTACAATTTACTATTAAATTTTTTCATAATATAAAACAATCTAAAAACAGTCTAAATATCTCTATTCGGTGTTATCTCAGTTATTAATATTTGTGATGGCGTGATGTTTATTTCAAGCTCCATCTTGAAAGGCTAGCCGGAAGAGGGCGGTTTTGCACGCCCTACGGAATTGACTAAGGTCCCGTAGGGCCCGCACCTCTTCCGGCAGCTGGTTCCACCATTGGGGTGCTTTTATAGAGAAGGCCTGTTCTCTAGTTATTTTTAGTTTGGCCTCCTTTGGCCCAGGTACTTCTAGGAGATTTTGTGAGCTAGATCGTAGTGCTCTCTGGGGGACATATGGAGAGAGGCGGTCCCTAAGGTAGACAGGTCCTCGGCCATATAGGGCTTTAAAGGTAATAACGAGCACCTTGTAACGAACTC
The DNA here is from genome assembly GCF_032191835.1 of Heteronotia binoei. NCBI lineage: Eukaryota > Metazoa > Chordata > Lepidosauria > Squamata > Gekkonidae > Heteronotia > Heteronotia binoei. Next base: position 13,200,385 of record NC_083234.1, read on the forward strand.
GGTAAACAATTGGCAGCCAATGCAGCTCCCGCAGCCTAGCCTGCACATGTTCCCACCGGGGTAGGCCCAATAGCAGTCTGGCTGCTGCGTTCTGCACTAGCTGCAGTTTCCAGGTTCGGCACAGGGGCAGCCCCATGTAGAGGGCATTACAGTAGTCTAGCCTCGAGGTGACCGTTGCATGGATCACTGTTGCCAGGTCACTGCGCTCCAGGAAGGGAGCCAACTTCCTCGCCCGCCTAAGATGAAAGAAGGCGGATTTGGCAGTGGCTGCCACCTGGGCCTCCATTGTCAGGAAAGACTCCAGTAGCACTCCCAAGCTCCTGACCCTGCGCACTGGTACCAGTGACGCACCGTCAAAAGCAGGAAGGGAGATCCCTCCATCCGGAGCACCGCGTCCCAGGCACAGGACCTCCGTCTTCGCTGGATTCAATTTCAGCCCACTCGACCTGATCCAATCTGCTACGGCCTGCAGCGCCCGGTCCAAATTTATAGGAACATCGACAGCCCGGCCACCCATCAATAGATAGAGCTGGGTGTCATCAGCGTACTGGTGGCACCCCAGCCCATACCTCCGGGCAATCTGGGCAAGGGGGCGCATGTAGATGTTAAATAACATTGAAGAGAGAACTGCTCCCTGAGGCACCCCACAATTAAGTAGGTGCCTCCAGGACAGCTCCCCCCCAATTGCCACCCTTTGTCCCCGACCCTCCAGGAAAGAGGAAAGCCACTGCAAGGCTAACCCCTGAATCCCTGCGTCGGCAAGGCGGCGGGTCAGCAGCCGGTGGTCGACCATATCGAACGCAGCCGAAAGGTCTAACAACAGCAATACTGCCGCACCGCCTTGGTCCAGATGTCACCAGAGATCATCCATGAGGGCGACCAGAACTGTTTCTGTCCCATGGCCCAGGCGGAAGCCGGACTGGAATGGATCAAGAGTGGAAGCGTCATCCAGGAAGCTCTGTAGTTGCAACGCCACAGCCCTCTCTATAACTTTGCCCCAAAAGGGCAGATTTGAGACTGGCCGGTAATGAGCCAATTCGGCCGGGTCTAATGTAGCTTTTTTCAAGAGGGGGAGGACCACTGCCTCCTTCAGAGGGGTTGGAAAAGAACCCTCCGAAAGAGATCTATTTATGATATCCCGTATAGGACATCTTAGCTCCTCCTGGCAAGCTTTAATTAGCCAGGAGGGGCACAGGTCCAGATCGCAAGTTGTTGGGTGTGCAATAGAGAGGATCCTGTCAACCTCCTCTCGGTCGAGTGGGTCGAAATGGTCCAGAATCAAAACTGAAGACAGGCATGGAGCCTCGAGTTCACATACTGTATCTAATATGGCGGGGCAGTCGCAGCGGAGCGACTGGACTTTGTCTGCAAAAAAATTTGCAAATGCCTCACAGCCTATCTCTAATTCCTTAACATTTGGTTTGCCTTGTGGCAATGTGGTAAGGTTCCGAATTATCCTAAACAATTGTGCCAGGCGCGAATTTGCAGACGCAATCTTAGCCGCAAAGTATGTTTTCTTTGCGGCCTTGACTGCCATCTCATAGGACCTCATAAACTCTCTATAAGATGTTCTAGCCGCTTCGTCACGAGTACGTCGCCATTGCCTCTCTAGCCGTCTGAGGCCCTGTTTCAGCTGGCGTAGTTCCGGGGTATACCACAGCGCCAGCCTAGTTCGGGGTCGCAGAGGGCGTCGGGGTGCGATCTCATCAATGGCCCTGGAGAGCCGGCTATGCCAGGTCTCAACCAGGTCACTGAGTGAATCACCAGAGGGCCAGGGATCCCGCAGAGCCATTTGGAACCATTCTGGGTCCATCTGGTTCTGTGGGCGAGCCATAATGCGCTCGTCGCCTAGACAGGTTTGGCGTGGAACATTCACACGAGCCCTGAGGACGAGGTGGTCCGACCATGGCACCGCTTCTGCGATTATATCGTCCACCATAACCCCAGCCACAAAGATCAGGTCTAACGTGTGTCCGGCCTGATGCATGGGGGCTGTAACAAGTTGAGAGAGCCCTAGTGTCGCCATGGATGACACTAGGTCCGTCGCCGAACTGGAGGCCGGGTCATCAGCATGGATGTTGAAGTCACCCAGGATCACCAGCCTTGGGTGCTCCAACGCCCAGCCTGTCACCGCCTCGAGCAGGGACGGTAAGGCGCCGGCTGGTGCGCTAGGCGAACGGTACACCAGCCAGATCGCCAACCCCTCTCCAACATCCCACGCCAGGCTGGCACATTCAATACCTTCGATCTTTGGGGCCGGGAGCGCCCTAAAGGAGTAAGCCTCTCGTATGAATAACGCCACTCCTCCCCCCCGCCCGCTAGTCCGCGATTGGTGGAAGACTGAGTAACCCGGGGGAGCTGTTTGTGAGAGGGCCAGTGTATCTCCCTCTCGAACCCAGGTCTCAGTCACGCAAGCCAGGTCCATGTCCTGCTCGAGTAAAAACTCTCGGAGGACAGAGGTCTTATTATTGATGGACCTGGCGTTGCATAACACCAATGACGGAGGCGGGTCATCCAATCTGGCCCTACTACCTGTCACCATTGGGATGGGACGCAGGCTGGAAGGTGGTCGAGCACTGACTGGTCTCAGCCCCCTTCCCCTATGTCATTGCCTGTTCCCACTGCCGTATCTCCCCCTCCCCAGGAGCACTGGAATCCCTGGGCCAGACATCTCCGCTGGTGAAGCCGATGTCAATAGCCGCCGCCTTTAATGCCGACTAGCACTACCCCTAAATCACTCCCCAATCTACTCCACCCACTAGCTCCCAATTTCAATCAACCCGCTCAAGCCCAACCCAAATCTCCCTTGTACATTAATTGGTAGGACACATAAATTAAATCAAATGGCAATAATTGACTATAAATCCCTCCCTTATAAATCACTTTCAAATTAATTTGCCAAAAAAATTTTCCATTCAGACCCAATCAGTACCAAAAACAGTCAACAAAGAGTTAATTGATTAAAATCCAGATTAAACTAACAGTATAAGAGCAGTTGGAGGTAGAAATTACAGGAAAGTGCTGTCGTGCTAATCAGTGCAGATTATTCCCAGCCGGGCTGAAGTGTGAAGTAAAGTATTGAGCAGAGTAAAGTGCAGAGTAAAATGTAAAGTGCGGAGTGCAGGCATCGAAATAGTGCCGTATTGTCATGGGTGCTGGGGACCCTGCAGAAGAAGCCGAGCCTGCAGAGCCTGCAGAAGGAACTGTGCCCCTGCCACCTGCACCAGTGCCCCTGCCTCCTGCTGGAGAAGATCCAAGCCCCCCTGCCTCGCCCTCTCGGGTGGCTCGTGTGCGTGACCGCCTTCGTCGGGACCTCAGGGATCGGAGGAGGGCGGCACGCTCACAAGCAAGACGCTCCCTGAGCCCTGAGTGTTGAAAGGATTCTGGCCCTTCTAAGTGTGAGGATGCTTAAGTTTCGGCAGGATCCTGGCTGCTGCTCTGAGACAGCAATTAGCCCAAATGAGCAACAGGCAGCAGAGGGCTATATAGCTGTGGGCTTTGGGAGGAGGCTTTGTGGAAGCAACTAGTCACATACCTGACATCCTAGCATCCGCTCCAGCTCTTGACTTTGGCTTTTGGATTCCTGACTTTGGCTTGGACCTCTGGACCCCCTGACTTCGGCTTCGGAACCTCTGACCTGTGATACCTGGATTACGATTCTGTTTTGGCGCCTTGGACCCACCTTGCTCACCAGTTGCAGACCCTGGACCGCCCCTGGACTTTGCCTGACTCAGCCCCAGCTCGTGACACGTATTAGATGGCATACAGAGAGTGGCAGTCACCCACTCAGGTGCAAAATGACACATGTCCAGTAGCCAAGGATCCAAGTCCAGTATCCCTTACGTAACCTGGCGGGCCCGGGAGGGGGAGAGGCCCGGAATGAGGAATTTATACAGCTGGCCCCAGTTCCTCTCTGCTGCCACTAGAAGCATTGCAATTTAATGGCCTCCAATCAGATAGTCTCTTCAGATTCAGAATCCCCATATTTCATCAACCATATAGGCGGGGGTCATTTTGTAGAAAAAGAGGTGCCGAAGTTCATTAGCACAGCACATTTGCATATGCCACACACGCCTGACATCACCCCAAAGTGTACTAAATTATATTGAAGAAGATATTGAAAAAAATATCCCACCCTATACTCTAAATGTCAGAGCCTCAGAGCGGCTCACAATCTCCTTTACCCTCCCCCACAACAGACACCCTGTGAGGTGGGTGGGGCTGAGAGAGCTCTCCCAGAAGCTGCCCTTTCAAGGACAACTCTTGCGAGAACTTTGGCTGACCCAAGGCCATCCCAGCAGCTGCAAGTGGAGGAGTGGGGAATCAAACCCGGTTCTCCCAAATAAGAGAGCTATGGCTGACCCATGGCCATTCCAGCAGGTGCAAGTGGAGGAGTGGGGAATCAAACCCGGTTCTCCCAGATAAGAGAGCTATGGCTGACCCATGGCCATTCCAGCAGGTGCAAGTGGAGGAGTGGGGAATCAAACCCGGTTCTCCCAGATAAGAGAGCTATGGCTGACCCAAGGCCATTCCAGCAGCTGCAAGTGGAGGAGTGGGGAATCAAACCCGGTTCTCCCAGATAAGAGAGCTATGGCTGACCCAAGGCCATTCCAGCAGCTGCAAGTGGAGGAGTGGGGAATCAAGCCTGGTTCTCCCAGATAAGAGAGCTATGGCTGACCCAAGGCCATTCCAGCAGCTGCAAGTGGAGGAGTGGGGAATCAAACCCGGGTCTCCCAGAAAAGAGAGCTATGGCTGACCCGAGGCCATTCCAGCAGGTGCAAGTGGAGGAGTGGGGAATCAAACCCAGTTCTTCCAGATAAGAGTTGGCACACTTATATCAGCTTCAAATGCTCCTTGAATTATAACTGTCATAATAAAACCTCTCTCCTTTCCAGCTGCCATCATGGCATGGCTCCTTGCCACGCCCCCCACTCCATCACCACCCCCCGCACACCACCAATGCTGATGCTTCTAGGATAGCTGCAGCTCCCCTGTCACACACACACCCACACACCAACAACAATACTGTGGGGCACGCCTGTGCTCCCAGCCACCCCCAGAACAACACCTTCAGGGCCAACGTTCCCCCCCCCCCACTAACTAAACTATTTTTTAAAGTTTCAGATTTCTCTGCAAACCTGGGGGCGTCCCCAGAGTTTGCAGAAACATCTGTTTACTGTCAGCGATGTGCAGATTTAGATATCCGCAGGTGGAGCCACACTTTTGCTATGAGATGTATAGATTGAGGGGAAAACTGTTTCTTTCTTTTGGCCAAACTACCTGTAAAGACGATTGGAATCATAGAACTGGAAGGGGCCTCTAGGGTCATCTAGCGCGACCCCCAGCACAATGCAGGAAACTCACAAACACTTCCCCCTAAATTCACAGGATCCTCATTGCTGTCAGATGGCCATCTAACCTCTGTTTAAAAACCTCCAAGGAAGGCGAGCCCACCACCTCCCGAGGAGGAAACCTGTTAGAATCATAGAAGAGTTGGAAGGGACCTCCGGGGTCATCGAGTCCAACCCCCTGCACAATGCAGGAAACTCACAAACACCTCCCCCTAAATTCACAGGATCCTCATTGCTGTCAGATGGCCATCTAGCCTCTGTTTAAAAACCTCCAAGGAAGGAGAGCCCACCACTTCCCAAGGAGGAAACCTGTTAGAATCATAGAAGAGTTGGAAGGGACCTCCGGGGTCATCCAGTCCAACCCCCTGCACAATGCAGGAAACTCACAAACACCTCCCCCTAAATTCACAGGGTCCTCATTGCTGTCAGATGGCCATCTAGCCGATGTTTGAAAACCTCCAAGGAAGGAGAGCCCACAGGTTAACTCCTGCGCATTCACAGAGCATAAAAAATAAATGACCATAAAGCAAAGTGGAAGATTCTGAAATTCTGGGGTGAAATCGTTCTTCGCATGCATCAGCTTTCATGGGAACCCACTGCAGTACCGCGGCTAACGTGCTGGCTCAGGAATGGAGATTTCTAGGTTCAAATCTCCACTTTACTATGAAGCTCATCGGATGACCCTGGGCCATTTATTTGCCCTCAATCTATCCTACCTCACAGAGTAGTTGCAGCAACGAAATGGAGAAAGAAAGAACTGGTATGCCACTCTGCGTTCCTTGGGGGAAGGGCAAGAGAAAATTATAACGGTAGCTTTGTTGGGGATATTTGCCTACCTGCATTTTGTGTCTTTTAACTTTTGTGCGTGGGCAGAAAGACCGTTTTTATTCTCTCCGTTTTCTTCAACAAATATCCTGCCTTCATTTGCTTCTTTCTTGCCACCTTTAGATTAGATGTCCTGCATGCCAATTATATGCCATAAATCATTTATGCATCCTTTATACTCAATCCAGACAAAACCAGACATCTGGTGCGAAGGTAATGCTTTGACCACATTTTGTTCTCTATGGTTGGGGAAGAGGACGGCTGCCATTTAATTCCCAGCGGCCATAAAATCAAGTTGCACTTTTTGTACTGGATTAGAATTGCCATAACATTCATCGTGTCCCTAGCCTCAAGGGACATGCCGCATTCTTGCGTATTTTAATTTTCCTCTTCTCGTTTGAAAACAGGTGTGCAGATGGAATTGGCATTTGAACTTACAGTGTAGAATGGTGCCCTGAACATACGTTACCAATTTTGTCCCAAAGTCTCAACATTCAATGGAATTATTACAGTACAAATGAACAGAAATCCCAACAGACTAGCCAAACTGAAGCCCTGACTTTGCTTGGCCAAAACTCCTTTCATGAGTGTCACGAGATAGCGAGCCATCCTCATCTCATGTCTGTTTCTCTGGTTCATGTCCAAATCATAGCCGCCCTGAGCCTGTCGGGGGAGGGCGGGATAGAGAGCTGATAAATAAATAATGAATCTCTCATTGTGCAACATCCTGTGGTTTCTATGGAAACCATCCCAATGAGCAGAATCGACTTACCTCTGCCTCAGTCTCCTGGCTGTCTGTCTGCTTGCATCACCTCATTTTGTTCGATTAGAAGAAGAAGATATTGGATTTATATCCCACCCTCCACTCCGAATCTCAGAGCGGGCACAATCTCCTTTATCTTCTCCACCACCACCCCCCACAACAGACACCCTGTGAGGTGCGTGGGGCTGAGAGGGCGCTGAGAGAAGCTGCCCTTTCACAGACAGATCTGAAATAGCGAGGGCTGACCCAAGGCCACTCCAACAGGTGCAAGCGGAGGAGTGGGAAATCAAACCCGGTTCTCCCAGATAAAAGTCCACCCACTTCACCACTACACCAAACTGGCTCTTAGGAAGAATCCCAGGAAGCCATCTCTTGACCGCTTGATTGTGGTACCATCCATGTTCATTGCATGTGAGCCGCTGGTGTTTGGAGACCTCCTGTGCATCTGAATGGTCATCGTGTCCTTCTCTCCACTGGCCAGAACTGAATGCATGTATAATATTTCTACGGCTGGCTGGCTGATACCTGAACTGAACATGTGTATATTTCCTGAACTGAACACATGTATGATATTCCCATGGCTGGTCGTCAGGTGAAACTGAGCCTTGAGAATACTTTCCATCTGTTGTGCGCAGGTTCTGTTTTGTGAAATGCACCAGCATTATCCCCATTTTACAGATGGGACTTACTGGATCCTCAAGTCCAAAGCTCCTCCAAACGTTCCTGATGGAACCTTCTCCAGTCTTCATTTGAAAGACACCAGAGGTGGACATTCTGCAGCTTCCTTGGTCCACATGCAACCGCTGAGCTGTTCTTCACAGCTCGATGCAAATTTAATTTAAAAGCGATGCAGCGACAGTGTGGTTTGCCTAGGGCTAAACAAGGAACCAAAGGCTAAGCAGGAGACCCAGGAGCTCATGTTCAAAGTCAGCAACTTTCCTATCCACTGGTGGTGGAAAACACCGACAAGTTGCAGATGACTTCTGGTGACCCTGTAAGGTTCTCAAGGCAGGAGATGTTCAGAGGCAGTTTGCCATTGCCTGCCTCTGTGTAACAACCCTGGATTTCCTCGGTGGTCTCCCATCCAGCTACTAACCTGGGATGACCCTGTTTAGCTTCTGAGATCAGGCTAGCCTGTACCATCCAGGAGGAGAAGGATGTTTTATACCCTGCCCTTCACTACCTGAAGGCATCTCTTTTCCCTTCCCTTTCCCACAACGGACACCCTGTGAGGTAGGTGGGGTGACAGAAACTGCTCTGAGAGGAACCGCTCTGTGAGAACTCGTGGCTGAGACCGATTTCGCACTCGTTCCAGGTGGAGAGCCCTTTTGCTCCCGGCGCTTCTCTCTGTTTTCGCACAAGCTGCCCCGGAGCTGCGAGTTGGCGCGCCGCTTTTCCGCAGCAAGCGAGATCCTCTTACAAGCGGTTTCTGCTTGCCGTGGGAAAGCAGCACATCAGCTCGCAGCTCCGGGGCAGCTTGTGCGAAAACAGAGAGAAGCGCCAGGGACAAAAGGGCTCTCCACCTGGAACAAGCCCTAGTGCAAAATCGGTCTCTCTCAAGGTCTCATCAGCAGGTGCATGTGGAGGAGTGGGGAATCAAACCTAGTTCTCCCAGAAAACAGTCCGTGCACTTCACCACGACACCAAACTGGCTTACACCGGTGGCTCTTCACGAAAGTGCAAAGGAACGCCCGCAGATTCAGCAGGAGTTCAAGAGCCTCCCTTCCCCTGAGCCGAAACCGTAATCGACGGGCTTCGGCGCGGCTGATTATTCTTCCATATTCTCCTTGATGGTTGGCCCTTAGATAAATTTCGATAATATTCTTTTCAAAGAGGTATCATTAAGAGCTGTTTGGCTCAAACCGCCGCAGGAGGAGAACAGGGTCTGGATTCCAGAGGCGATCCATTCACAGAACCATAAAATCATAAAGTTGGAAAGGACCCCTCAAGGGGTGAATTAGCCGGCTGCTGCGGAGGGTTGTGAGAGGCGCCGTGGCTACGTTTGAAAGGCCAGGCGGGTCTCTTTCCCTGCCCTTCTCCAAGCCACTGGGGCTTCCCATTCATCAGCCTTGATGGGGAAAAGCAGTGAATCTGGAAGCAGGGCCAGATCTCAGCCAGCGAGCGAATTAGCGGCGCTGAAAGCTTTTCATCTTCCTCCTTGGTGCTCTTGGCCGGAGGAGCCTGCGGTGTTAACTGATTTAATATTTAATATATTTATACTCAGGGTCCCAACATGGCTTCTTATTTAGCCTAAGCAGCTGAGCATCTTTGAGAGGTGGTTTCTCCAGTGGCTGGGGAAAGGCTCTCTCTTCACAGCGAGGCGCAAACTCATTAGCCTGGTTCTGCTTGGAAAAGGTCCGAGCTGGCGAATCTCTTTGCTGAGCCTCAGCTGCGGAAAAGAGATTTTTATGGCTGAACTGGGACTTTACCTGTTGGGCTGCGGGCAGCTTGCCTGGGAGGACCTGGGAGTGTGTGACCAAAGGGCTTCATCCCCTTTTGCAGTTCTAGCCAAGGCCAGTTGACACCTGGGAGTGCTGAATTCCCTACAACCCTGGAGTGATGAGTGGGTCAATCGCAAATACGCATGGACTTCAGAGCCATTGCGTAAGAGACTAGGAAGCAATGTTCCCTCTAAGCTGCAGAGTCTTGCGAGAAAAACTTCTACTTTGTGAGCTACGGGCATTAAAGTTGTGAGCTATAGGCATTAAAGTTGTGAGCTATGGGCATTAAAGCTGTGAGCTGCTGCATAAATTATTGTGCTCTGGGGTCATCCTGAGCTAAGCCAAAAATGTGTGGACGCTGAAAATCTGTGAGCTAGCTCATGCTCACTCAGCTTAGAGGGAACACTGACTAGGAGTGAGGATTTTCTAGACCGGGTGTCATGGGTGCTGGGGACCCTTCAGAGGAAGTTGAGTCTGATGAGGAAACTGTGCCCCTGCCACCTGCACCAGTGCCCCTGCCTCCTGCTGGAGAAGATCCCAGCCCCCCTGCCTCGCCCTCTCGGGTGGCTCGTGTGCGTGACCGCCTCCGGCAGGACCTCAGGGATCGGAGGAGGGCGGCACGCTCACAAGCAAGACGCTCCCTGAGCCCTGAGTTCTGAGAGGATTCTGGCCCTTCTAAGAGCAAGGATGCTTGAGTGGTAACAGGATCCTGGCTGCCTCCCTGAGCCAGCAATTAGCCCAAACGGGCAACAGCCAGCAGAGGGCTATATAGCTGTGGGCTTTGGGAGGAAGCTTTGTGGAAGCAACTAGTCATCTCCCTGACATTCTAGCATCCACTCCGGCTTGACTTTGGTTCCTGACTCCCTGACTTTGGCTTTGGACTTCTGGACTCCCTGACCTCGGCTTCTGGACCTCAGACCTGCGATACTTCTACAGTGATTCGGATTTGGCGCCTCGGACCCTCCTGCTTACTGGCTACAGACCTCGGACTGCCTCTGGACTTTGCCTGACCCGGCCCCAGCCGTGACAGATTGCTTCCACCCACAAACACCCACTCCACAGGATGGATGCTGAAGCAAGTGAAACCACAGAACTACTGGCTGCGCTCCAAGCCCAGGTACAGCAGCTAACACAGGCAGTAGTGCACTTGCAGCAACAACCTGCGGCCAGTGCTCCAGCCAAGTGCCCAGTTCCCCCACCTGACAGATTTGGGGGTGCCGTGGAAGAATTTCCTGCCTTCCTAGCACAGTGTCGGCTGTACTTTGAACTGAGAGCACGGGACTTCCTCAATGACAAAACCAAGGTGTGTTTCGTCATCAGTCTGTTAAAGGGGCAGGCGGCCAAATGGGCCACACCCTTACTGGTCGCGTCCTCTCCCCTACTGACTGATTACCAGGGGTTTGAGGCCCACCTGTCTGCTGCTTTCTCAAACCCAGTCCAAGCAGCCACAGCCAACCGGAAGATCAGGGCACTGAAACAAGGCAACTCCTCGGTGGCTCAATATGCCACTGAATTCAAGCTCCTGACCCAGGACTTGGCGTGGAATGAGGCTGCCCAGATGGACCAGTTTACTGAGGGGTTGGCAGAGGAGGTCCTGGATGAACTGGCCAGGGTGGAGCAGCCACCCACGCTCCAAGAACTTATCACCCTCTGCCTCCGCATCGATGGCCGCCTGGAAAGTCGCCGCCAAGCCAAGACCAGAGGGCGCCAGCTCCCTGCGCCGTGCTACCTGGCTCCTCGCCCGTCCCCAGCTAGTACCAGCACCAAGGATGAGCCTATGCAGCTTGGAGCTGCTCGACCCCGCCTGACCCCAGAGGAAAAGACCAGACGCCGCACGCAGAATCTGTGCCTCTACTGCGGCACGGCAGGCCACTATGCCTCTGGCTGCCCTGCTAAGCATCGGATACCTGGACCTTCGCTGCCACCGCCGCCAAAAGGGCAGCCCCAGGCGTAAGTGGACCCCCCAGCCTGGGGCGACTAGCTGGGTCCTCCGAACAGCGGGCTGATACCCCAGGGCCATTCCTGCTACCAGTCAAACTCCGTCTGCCTGACGAACGCTGGCTGTTCGTGTATGCCATGCTGGACTCGGGAGCGGCCCACTGTTTTATAGATGCCGCCTTTGTGAAGCAACACCAGATCCCTGTGCAGACAAAAGGGATTCCGTCGCTGGTGGAGGCTATTGACGGGCGCCTCCTCCGTTCGGGCCCCGTCACCCAGGAGACCTGTCCCATCACCTTCCACGTCCAGCAGCACCAAGAACAGCTGCGGTTTGATGTCGCCCGCATGCCTCGCTTCCCGCTGATTCTAGGCCTTTCCTGGCTGAAGCTGCACAACCCCATCGTGGACTGGGCCCAGCAGGAACTACGCTTCCGAGACCCATGCCCCCATCTGACTCCTCCCACCACTCTAGCAGCTGGCATCCCGAGTGGTGGTCCTCAGCTCCCTCAGAAGTATGTGGACTTTGCTGATGTCTTCGAAGAGACAGGAGCTGATCAGCTTCCCCCTCACCGGCCCTACGACTGTGCCATTGATTTGGTACCTGGGGCACCACTCCCGGTGGGGCGTCTGTACCCAATGTCGGAGCCGGAGTTGGCAGCTCTGCGAGACTTCCTGGACAAGAACCTGAAACGCGGATTCATCCGACCCTCAACCTCTCCCCTATCTGCTCCAGTGCTCTTCGTGAAGAAGAAAAGTGGGGAGCTCCGGCTGTGCAATGACTACCGGGCCCTGAACAAGATCACCATCCGCGACCGGTACCCTCTACCACTGATCCCTGCACTCTTGGATCGCCTAAAGGGGGCCCAAATCTACACCAAGCTGGACCTCCGTGGAGCGTACAATTTGGTGCGCATACGGCCCGGAGACGAATGGAAGACCGCGTTTGGGACCCGATACGGGCAGTACGAGCACCTGGTAATGCCCTTCGGACTGACCAATGCCCCCGCTGTCTTCCAGAGGTTCATGAATGACATATTCCGGGACCTGCTCGACCGCTTCGCGATCATATACCTGGATGACATCCTAATTTACTCCCGCAATCCTGCCCAGCACGCCGAGCACGTCCGCCAGGTCCTGCAGCGCCTACGAGCCCATGGTCTCTACGCCAAGCTGGAGAAGTGCGACTTCGACCTGCGCTCCGTCGAGTTCCTTGGGCACATCGTGTCACCGCAGGGGATCCTCATGGACCCGAAAAAAGTAGAAGCGGTCCTGACCTGGCAGGCTCCTCAGAATCGCAAAGACCTGCAGCGGTTCCTCGGTTTTGCCAACTACTATCGGCAATTCATCCCGGCCTACGCATCCCTGACCACACCCCTGACTCAACTACTCCGCCCCAAAGAACCCTTCCACTGGTCCCCAGAGGCCGATAACGCCTTCTCCACCCTGAAGACTCGCTTTGCCACCGGGCCACTCCTGAGATACCCCGACCCCCAGCTTCCCTTTACGGTGGAAGCTGATGCCTCCAACGTGGCCCTGGGAGCAGTGCTGTCCCAGCGCGAGGAGCCGTCCCAGCCACTACAGCCCTGCGCCTATTACTCGCGGCAGCTCACTGCTGCAGAGAGGAACTATACCATCTGGGAGAGGGAGTTGCTCGCGATCAAGGCGGCGTTTGAGGTTTGGCGACATTACCTCGAAGGGGCTCGCCACCCTGTTCAAGTGCTCACCGATCACCGGAACTTGGAACACCTCCAGACCACCCGCCGTCTCAACCAGCGCCAGATCCGGTGGTCCCTATTCTTCTCTCGCTTCGACTTCCGGATCTCCTACATCCCCCATACCCAGAACCGGAAAGCAGACGCGCTCTCCCGGAAACCGGAATACGCCCCTGCCTCAACTGAGACCGCGCCCGCTGCTCCAATCCTGCCGCCCTCAGTATTTGCAGCCACCTCCACTTCACCAGCACTCATGGAGGACATTCGGGCTAGCCAGGCCAATGATCCCTGGGTCCAGCAACACCTCCAGGCTCTCCAAGATGACCCAACAGGGGAGTTCACGACTCGAGGCGGCCTCTTGCTACACCGCGAACGCCTCTATGTGCCGCCCGGGCCCTTGCGGGCAGAAGTGCTACGCCTGACCCACGACTCGTTACCCGCCGGGCACTTTGGACAGCATAAGACCACCCACTTGCTGACAAGGGAATTCTGGTGGCCACGAGTTCGCGCTGATGTTGCCCGCTATGTCAGCTCCTGTGACGTCTGCCGACGAGCCAAAGACATCCCAGCCAAACCCTCAGGGTTGCTGCAGCCCTTGTCCACATCTTCAGGACCCTGGGATACCATCTCGATGGACTTCATCACGGAACTTCCACGCTCCAAGGGTCAGACTTGTATCTGGGTGGTCGTCGACCTATTTACCAAGATGGCCCACTTTGTTCCGTGCCCGAAACTCCCCACAGCTCAGGAGACGGCCCAGCTTTACCTGCAACACATCTTTCGTCTGCATGGACTCCCAGCCCATCTGATCTCCGATCGGGGCCCTCAGTTCTCCTCTCGGTTCTGGCAAGCCCTCCATTCCAGCCTGGGTACTCGAGTGCACCTGTCCTCGGCCTACCACCCACAGACAGATGGCCAGACAGAGCGCACCAATGCCACGCTAGAGCAATATCTCCGCTGCTACACCTGTTACCAGCAGGATGACTGGACCACTCTATTGCCCCTAGCGGAGTTTGCATACAACAACGCGGTCCATTCATCCACCCAAATGACCCCGTTTGCTGCAACCTACGGGTACCACCCTCGGTTCTTCCCAGCGATCCTACCACCCACGAATGTCCCCGCCGTCGATGCCTACCTGCAAGAACTCCGTGCCAGCCAAGACTTGCTCCGAGAGCAGCTACAGCAAGCCAAGGAGGCATATAAACGGGCTGCGGACCGAAAGAGGCAAGAAGGCCCTCCAGTGCAGCCGGGGGATCAGGTGTGGCTCTCAACTCGCTACCTGCGCCGGCCTGGTCGGTCTCACAAGCTGGATGCACGGTTCATTGGACCCTACCCCGTCGTTGAACAAATAAACCCCGTCGCCTTCAGGCTCCAGTTGCCACCCCACCTCCGCATTCACCCCGTGTTTCATCGCTCCCTCCTTGTTCCGGCTGCACCCCCTGACCCAGCTCGGACTCCTTCCCCACCGCCGCCACCACCAGTGTTGGTGGATGACGAGGAAGAATATGAGGTGCGCCAGATCCTGGACTCCCGGTACCATCGTGGAGGCCTCCAGTACCTGGTGGACTGGGAGGGATACGGCCCAGAAGACCGGTCTTGGGAGCCCGAGGACAATCTTCATGCCCCGGACTTGGTGCACCAGTTCCACAACGACCACCCCGACCTTCCAGGTCCCTCGACGGAGGGGGGCCCTGGGGGGGGGGATAGTGTCATGGGTGCTGGGGACCCTTCAGAGGAAGTTGAGTCTGATGAGGAAACTGTGCCCCTGCCACCTGCACCAGTGCCCCTGCCTCCTGCTGGAGAAGATCCCAGCCCCCCTGCCTCGCCCTCTCGGGTGGCTCGTGTGCGTGACCGCCTCCGGCAGGACCTCAGGGATCGGAGGAGGGCGGCACGCTCACAAGCAAGACGCTCCCTGAGCCCTGAGTTCTGAGAGGATTCTGGCCCTTCTAAGAGCAAGGATGCTTGAGTGGTAACAGGATCCTGGCTGCCTCCCTGAGCCAGCAATTAGCCCAAACGGGCAACAGCCAGCAGAGGGCTATATAGCTGTGGGCTTTGGGAGGAAGCTTTGTGGAAGCAACTAGTCATCTCCCTGACATTCTAGCATCCACTCCGGCTTGACTTTGGTTCCTGACTCCCTGACTTTGGCTTTGGACTTCTGGACTCCCTGACCTCGGCTTCTGGACCTCAGACCTGCGATACTTCTACAGTGATTCGGATTTGGCGCCTCGGACCCTCCTGCTTACTGGCTACAGACCTCGGACTGCCTCTGGACTTTGCCTGACCCGGCCCCAGCCGTGACACCGGGGTCCCCAACCCCCACCAACCTGTACCGTGCCATGGGTGCTGGGGACCCTGCAGAAGAAGCTGAGCCTGCAGAAGAAACTGTGCCCCTGCCACCGGCACCAGTGCCCCTGCCTCCTACTGGAGAAGATCCAAGCCCCCCCCTGCCTCGCCCTCTCGGGTGGCTCGTGTGCGTGACCGCCTTCATCAGGACCTCAGGGATCGGAGGAGGGTGGCACGCTCACGAGCAAGACGCTCCCTGAGCCCTGAGTTCTAAAAGGATCCTGGCCCCTCTAGGAGTGAGGATGCTTGAATCTCAGCAGGATCCTGGCCGCCCTCTGAGTCAGCAATTAGTCCAAATGGGCAACAGACAGCAGAGGGCTATATAGCTGTGGGCTTTGGGAGAAGGCTTTGTGGAAGCAACTAGTCACTTACCTGACATTCTAGCATCCACTTCGGCTTCTGACTTTGGCTTCTGGACCCCCTGACTTTAGCTTTGACTCCTGGACCCCCCTGACTACGGCTCCTGGACCCCCCTGACTACGGCTCCTGGACCTCTGACCTGCGACACCTGGACAGTGATTCGGCATTGGTGTATTGGCAAGCTGATAGGTCTCTGGGTCAGATTTCATCACAGCCCTAAACTGGTGGACTGGGAAGAAAAGGCCCGTTCTCCTCGTGATCTGCCTAAGTTCACAGGATCCACATCGCTGTCAGATGGCCATCTAACCTCTGTTTGAAAACCTTCAAGGAAGGAGAGCCCACCACCTCCTGTGGAAGCCTGTTCCACTCTGTCAGGAAACTCTTCCTAATGTTGAGCCAAAACCTCTTTTGATTTAATTTCATCCCATTGGCTCTGGCCCGATTTTCTGGGGCCACAGAAAATGACTCCTCGCCGTCCATGTTGACATGGAGAAGATGCATGCATGGAAATTAGACTCTTAATGAATCCACTTGCCTGCTTCAGACATTCTTGATTGGATTCAGCGGTTGGATATCAGGGCAGGAGGTACCTTGGTCCTTTAACTCCACCTTGACGCCCACCAGAAGCTTCTGCTATGCAGCAGCTGATACAGCAAGCTCAGAGGCCTCTGGGTCAAATTTCATCTCAGTCCCAAATAGGTAGGCTGGGAAGAAAAAGGACTATGCCCCATTTGTCCTGGACCTACCCCAGGGGAGAAAGAGAGCATGGCCATGCTGGGCCCATCCTTTGCTGTGTGAGAGAGACCTTGCCAGGCCTATCCCACAACACCACACGAGCAATGCCATGCCAGAGGTCTCCTTCCTTGCCCTTCCCAGGGCCAATTTGTGGTGGATCGCTCCCAGCCCTCCCAGTGTGGGGTGTCATGGGTGATGATGAAGGGGAGCTGCCGGCCATGGTTGCAGCAGAGCCAGCAGCTGAGCCTTCTGACAGCACGGCAGCTGGTCCCTTGGAAGAAACTGACAGTTGGCCACTGCCGCCCTTATTCCCTGCATCTGAGCAGCCACAAGCATAAAGCCCTTCCAACTCACCCCTGCGGAAGGCTCGTGTAGGGGAGCGATTCTGCCAAGACTCTCAACCCAGGGCTGAGAGGTGCGGCTGAGAGCTAGGCGCTTCCTCAGCCCGGAGTTCCAACAGGAGCCTGGCCGCTCACAAATTGGAAACAGCGACAGCAAGCCATTTAGCTCCCTTCCAGGCCTTGAATTCAGCAGGAGCTCACCGGAGCACAGCTTCTGAAGCTTTCTGAGGGTCACCCCTCCTCCTCCCCACCTACTTTGTCCATTGAATAGTAGCTGCAGCTGCATAACAATCCCTGGATTAGGAGAGAGGCCAGCCAGCCAGCCACCAGGAGCTTTGCTACACCCCCAGCAGCCCTCATTAACCCCTGGAGAAGCCCGCACCACCCTTTCTCCACTTCTTATGTGATTTTGAGTGGTGGGTGGCTTGCTGGCCTTTTGACTGGAGAGGGGGCAGCCAAGTAGAGCCCCAAGTGAGCGAGGCCTGCTTGGGCTGGCTGAATCTCTAGCCAGCCCAAGCAGACCTCGCTCGCCAGGGGCTCTCCTTTCTTGCGTCGGGTTGCTTTTGGCTGGTGGGGGACGGCATATGCTGATGAGTTATGCTAAAGAGCTCCATCACCTGTTTTTCTCCAAACAACCCCTGTTCCCTGCTCTGGGCTGATCCCCCTGCGGAAACAACACGTCTATCTTGCGACGTGGGTCCACCCTGGCTGGCTTTGAAACCTGATCCTTCAGTTCCTGAACTTCAGGCTATGAATGACTCGGCTATCGGTTTGTGTTTTGGGACGTTGCTTTCTATTGGTCCCTATTCTGCTCTGCTCTGTTGATTCTGACCTCGGACTGGCTTCGGGGCTCTGTGCTTTGGACTTGCCCAGGTGGTTCCCTCTCTGCTCACCAACTCATACTTGGTCTCTTTCCCTGCCTGCACCCCAGGGCATGACAGAGGGGGATCATCTCCCAGTGGCCCCAGCAAGGGGTGCCACCAAGCCATTGGCCCACCAGGACTTCTCCTGGTGGGCTCCATTGTCAATCCACCTCTGAGCCCAGACTTCGTTGAGTAGCCCTAAGTAAGCCACGTCTGTCTCCACTTCTTCCCCCCCACCCCATCTGCAGTGAGAGAATGCTAATCTCTGTCTGACTCACAAGGCTGTTCTAAGGTTCACGGAGCAGATTTATGTGAAGCGCTTGGAATACTTTAAATGCATGATAATAAATGCAAAGTGTTGTTATTTGTATAAAGCAAAAGGCTGTGGGGAGTCGTCATGCTTGAACACATGAAACTGCTTTATGCTGAACATATACAATGTGGTACAAAGAATTCTGAGGCTTAGCTGAAGTACATATGGAATATATAAGGAGCCGCCTTGTACTGAATCTGGTGGTGTGGAATTGTTTTCTGTGGCCCCAGAAGGTAGGACCAAAACTGATGGGCTGAAATTAAATCAGAAGAGTTTCCAGCTCAACATTAGGAAGAACTTCCTGACTGTTAGAGCGATTCCTCAGTGGAATAGGCTTCCTCAGGAGGTGGTGGGCTCGCCTTCCTTGAAACTGAGGCTAGATGGCCATCTGACAGCAATGAAGATCCTGTGAATTTAAGGGGAGGTATTTGTGAGTTTCCTGCATGGTGCAGGGGGTTGGACTAGAGGACCCTGGAGGTCCCTTCCAACTCTATGATTCTATGAATCAGACCCTTGGTCCACCAAGGTCAGTATTGTCTACTCAGGTAGAGGTCTTTCACATCACCTGTTACCTGGGCTTTTTAACTGTAGATGCCAAGGATTGGACCTGGGACCTTTTGTATGTCACGCAGTGCTGAGCCACATCCCCTCTCTGATTTATCAATGTGATACAGTTGTCAAAACGTTGGACTAGAATCTGTGCGCTCCAGGTTCAAATCCCATGAGGCTCATTGATTAGCCTTGGGCTAGTCATTCTCTCTCAGCATAACAGCATCTTGTAGGCAGGGGTGGAATTCTAGCAGGAGCTCCTTTGTATATTAGGCCACACCCCCTGATGTAGCCAATCCTCCAAGAGCTTACAAAAAGGAGCCTTGTAAGCTCTTGTAGGATTGGCTACATTGAGGTATGTGGCCTAATATGCAAAGGAGCTCCTGCTAGAATTCCACCCCTGCTTGTAGGATTGTTGTAAAGATAGAATAGAGGAGGGAAGAGCAGTGAACTGAGCTCTTAGAAAGAAGGGTAGGATGGCAATGGAAGGTAGACTCAGTTTGAATCTGATCACAGAGATCCAAGGGAATGAACAGACTCACCCAGGATCCAACCTAAAAATTGCTGAGCAATTGGATTAGAATGGATAAAAGGAAGGACTTCTTCACCCAAAGGATGATTAACACATGGAATTCACTGCTACAGAAGGTGGTGACAGCTACAAGCATGGACAGCTTCGAGAGGGGATTGGATAAGCATATGGAGCAGAGGTCCATCAGTGGCTATTAGCCACAGAGTATTCTTGGAACTCTCTGTATGGGGCAAGTGATGCTCTTTATTCTTGGTGCTTGCGGGGGCAACAGAGGGAGGGCTGGTGGACCTCCTAATGGCATCTGGTTTTTTGGCCACTGTGTGACACAGAGAGTTGGACTGGATAGGCCATTGGCCTGACCCCAACATGGGATCTCTTATGTTCTTAGGATGGCCAGTGATTTCCAAAATGGGTTTGCGATTCTCTGCCGAAACCCAAAAGGCATCCAGGTATATACTCTCTCATATGCTTAGTCAATCAGTTTGAAGACTGGGCTTTGCGTTAGCAAAAGATTGAAGTGCAAATGGAAAACATGTTTATTGTGCATAGTGCTTGTATATTTTTAGCAGACCTCCCCCCACACGCACACACACACAGCTTAGTCCCTGAAAGCTTCTAAAGGTGCAAGATTTTGATGCCCCTCATCCCAAAACAATGAACTTTCACTGTCCTTTGCTAGCTCCGTGCCAGGATTCCTGCAGTCACATCGGTATTAGTATTTTTGCAGGAGATGCTAATCCCTTTGCGTTGGGCTGATAAAGCACCGCTGGCCCAATTGCCTCCCTGTATCTTCAGCCAAAACAGTTCTCTTCTGTTGCGTTAGCAATGACAAGGATCTTCAAAAGCGAATGATAATTGCTTTTCGCCCCCTCCTCCCAGGGAAGGAGAAAAGAGCCAGCATGATAAATGTGTCACGAGCTCAAAGTAAATTTACCTTCATTTCAGGCAGAACAGCCGTACCGTTGCGAGTCACCCCATGCATGCATATGCAAGGCTGTCTGTTCGGCGCCCGTTCGGCTTGGAAGTTGGAAGATGATGCTTCTGTGACTGGAGGGCAGGGAGGGCATCGCTCGTCATCTGTCCACTAGGCTCCACTGGAGCTTGAGGATGCAGATTTGCAAGGGGCTTAATGCAGAGCTGCCTACCCCCTTATGAAGCCACCAAGCCACTGCAGTTATCTTTGGGGGCGCTGTTTCAAGTGACTCTGCCTTCTGATGCTAGGCAGATGGCAAACTGGGACAGGGCCTTTTCAGTCATGGCACCAAAGCAGTCCCCAGGGAGATTTGTCTATCCCCTGCTGTCGCTTTCTTCAGGGCTTTTTTTTTTTTAGCAGGAATGCACAAGAATGCTGTTCCGGCTGGCTTTTGTGTCAGGGGATGTGGCCTAATATGCAAATAAGTCCCTGCTGGGCTTTTTCAGCCCAATTTTGGGCTGTATCAACAGAAGTATAGTGCCCAGATCACGTGATGTGATGGTATCGCTTTACTCTGCTCTGGTAAGACCTCACCTGGAGTCTTGTGTTCAGTTTTGGACACCACATTTTAAGAAGGATATAGGCAAGCTGGAACGGGTCCAAAGGAAGGCGATGAAGATGGTGAGGGGTCTGCAGACCAAGTCCTATGAGGAAAGGTTGAAGGAGCTGGGCATGTTTAGCCTGGAGAGGAGGCCGCTGAGAGTACTTGAAGGGCTGTCATATAGAGGATGGTGTGGAATTGTTTTCTGTGGCCCCAGAAGGTAGGACCAGAACCAGTGGGTTGAAATTAAATCAAAAGAGTTTCCGGCTCAACATTAGGAAGAACGTCCTGACCATTAGAGCGGTTCCTCAGTGGAACAGGCTTCCTCGGGAGGTGGTGGCTCTCCTTCCTTGGAGGTTTTTAAACAGAGGCTAGATGGCCATCTGCAGCAATGCAGATCCTGTGAATTTGGGGGGGGAGGTGTTTGTGAGTTTCCTGCATGGTGCAGGGGGTTGGACTAGATGACCTTGGAGGTCCATTCCAATGCTATGATTCTACAAAAAAAAAAAAACCCTGTGCAAAACAATGGTGATGTCAGGGGTGTGGCCTGCTGGGCTTTTTAGTTTTGGGCTTTTTCCACAACCCCCCCCCACCGGTATCTTCCACCAGCAGGTAAAGACTTTTTTTAAAAAATGCGTTCGGCATTCTTTCAATGAACCCTCCTTCTTAACCAATCTTTGAATAGCTGGAGTTTTTTTAAAAAAAATGTTTTGTAGGTATCCTAACTTTGTGCATTGGAGGAATTTTTTTATTTTAAAGTTTTAAAATGTGATTTTTAAAAACAAAATTGCGATATAGTAGAGCTTTACCCAGTCATAGAAACATGATACTGAGCACAGTAAATAAATCTCCCAAAAAGTATATTGCAGAAAAAGGTAAACTTAACATTCAAATAGATCCACTTCACATTCAGGTTGCCGTCAGAGGAACAGAGAGAAGCCTGTTCTGAAGAGGACTTTCCCTATCACAAAGGGCCAGCTTGTCTGGGAGTCTGAGGGCATTGTCTCTACAGGACAGACTTGCAGAGACATGTGTCTCCATGGAAGGCCATGTGAGGGAGGGAGAGGACAAAACAAGAAAGAGGAGGGATCAGACGGCAGTTCCCGGGTTAAGACAAAGAGAGGCATTCAGTTCAAGGAGATAATGCCTATACTCGCATAGAATAATGTAGCACACACACAGTGTTCAGGCTTGCTGAGTCACTTCAACAATTTTATCATGTTAATTTTAAATTATTAGCCACCTTGGTGGTCCTTGTAAGGGCAGAAAGCTGGAATACAATTTTTTGAAATAAATCAAGAAATAAAAAAGGTTACCAACTTATTAGTCAGGCTAGCATCTGTAGAACTACATGTCGAGGATGTTGGAAGAGATACCGTTGACCAGTCCTTCAGGTCTGGGCCTGGTGCTTGTGTTATTCTGTCTTTCTCAGTGTATTTTTAATCTCCCCTCTTCTCCCTCATACTTGGGCTTTTTCCTTGTGTGTGGCTCCGCCTCCTGCGGTAGCCATTTTTTTGTGGTTGACTCCTCTTCCTGTGACAGCCATTTTGTATTTGCACTCACCACCCTATGTCAGAACTCCAAAGGTGCCCATGGGCTTAGAAAGGTTCAGGACCCTCAGCTAGACAGATTCATGGCACACAGGCCTGTCAACTGCTCTATGGTCATTGTGACTGAGTGGAACCGTTAGATGCTACTTGCTGGGGAGAAATAGAAAGGCAAAGGCTGTTAAGACCATAAGAGAAGCCCTGTTGGATCAGGCCAATGGCCCATCCAGTCCAACACTCTGTGTCACATAAGAATATAAGAGAAGCCATGCTGGATCAGGCCAATGGCCCATCCAGTCCAACACTCTGTGTCACATAAGAACATAAGAGAAGCCATGTTGGATCAGGCCAGTGGCCCATCCAGTCCAACACTCTGTGTCACATAAGAACATAAGAGAAGCCATGTTGGATCAAACCAATGGCCCATCCAGTCCAACACTCTGTGTCACATAAGAACATAAGAGAAGCCATGTTGGATCAGGCCAATGGCCCATCCAGTCCAACACTCTGTGTCACATAAGAACATAAGAGAAGCCATGTTGGATCCGGCCAATGGCCCATCCAGTCCAACACTCTGTGTCACATAAGAACATAAGAGAAGCCATGTTGGATCAGACCAATGGCCCATCCAGTCCAACACTCTGTGTCACATAACAACATAAGAGAAGCCATGTTGGATCAGGCCAATGGCCCATCCAGTCCAACACTCTGTGTCACATAAGAACATAAGAGAAGCCATGTTGGATCAGACCAATGGCCCATCCAGTCCAACACTCTGTGTCACATAAGAACATAAGAGAAGCCATGTTGGATCAGGCCAATGGCCCATCCAGTCCAACACTCTGTGTCACACAGTGGCCAAAAAAAACAGGGACCATTAGGAGGTCCACCAGTGGGTCCAGGACACTAGAAGCCCTCCCACTGTGCCCCCCCAAGCACCAAGAATACAGAGCATCACTGCCCTAGACAGAGAGTTCCAACAATACGCTGTGGCTAATAGCCACTGATGGACCTCTGCTCCAGATGTTGATCCAATCCCCTCCTGAAGCTGTCTATGCTTGCAGCTGCCACCACGTGTTCATGTTTTGTCCGTCAGAAAGGCAGAGGCCTCTGGTTATCTGCTGCAGGGAACAGAATGATAGTCCTTCATTTCTGATCCAGCAGGGCTGCTCGTATGCTCTTAAGACGGAGAAAGCGGCAACAAAATAGGAATCAGGTATGCAAGCAAGAATCTGCTGTCTGCCTGGCATCACTATTCCCCATTATGACAGTCCTTAGTAGTTATTTTTTATTTAGAGCTAGGAGAGGAAAGAACCAGAGAGAAGAGGGGAGGAGAGAAAAGACTCGGAGAGAGGGAGCTGGCCGCTCCTCCTGCCCTTGACATGTAATTTCTGTGCCTTCCTGCTTTGTCTGCCGGCTGTGCCTTCAGAAATCTCAGTGGGCAGAGGTGTTGTTCTCCGTTGGCAATCGCTTTTATGCCCAAGGCCTGGAAGAGCCAATCGAGTCCCTTTGTTTTTCTCTACTATCTCCAACTTCGGAATCAGAGGACTCCGGGAGTCAATTAGTATCATTGCTGCGCCATCAAGAGGGTCAGCTCCGAGGCACCAGGAGCACAGCATGGCGGGGTGACCTTGCGACACCAATGTATTTAGCCCTGACACCAGCCCGCTCCCAAGGGTCGCATCAGCTCTTCTGACACAGGCGGCAGCCAATTAGTTTCAGCATAACCAGCAGGGAAGGAAGAAAGAAATTGCAAACTTAGAGCACTGTCGAAATTAAACTTAATCTATCGCTAAATGGATGGTTAGGATACTTGGAAGATCTGAGGGAGAGGGAAAGACATTCGAATCAAGTGTTTCCGTGCTCTGATCATCACTGCGGAATGGAAGAGCGGTGTGGGGTAATGATTAAGAACAAGGGTGGCCAAACTGTGGGTCTTTCACACATTGTGTGGTTCTTGGAGCCACCAGAGCCCCATCAGCTGGCTTGGAGAAGGCATTTGTCTTTTTAAATCACTTCTTCAAGCCAAGCCAGATAGCAGCTTGGAGAAGGCATTTAAATTTAAAGTTGCTTTCTTTCTACCTCTCTCTCCTTATCTATCTATCTATCTATCTATCTATCTATCTATCTATCTATCTATCTATCTATCCATCCCTCCATCCCTCCATCCTTCCTTCAAACTTCTGAAGTTCATTTCTTGTGGCTCTCAAACATCTGACATTTATTCTATGTGGCTCTTTCCTTAAGCAAATTTGGCCACCCCTGGTTAAGAGCATAAGTGGGCTGCCAAACTCTTGGTTTCAAATTCAGCTCAGCTGTTGGTTTCAAATTCAGGTAGTTGTCAGGAAGCCTCTGTCTGCCTGCATCCATTTGTGCGTGTTAGACATATAGGGCACTTCCCCACTTCAAAAAAGTCTCAGAAGTAGCATCAATGAAAAGAAATGTGAAATCCCTTATATATATAGGAAACGCAAAACCTCCTAGTTATCCCCGGGCCAAAAGAAGCCCGCTTAAAATCTACAAGGGACCGGGCCTTTTCTGTTACGGCCCCCTCCTGGTGGAACCAGCTGCCGGAAGAGGTGAGGGCCCTGCAGGACCTCGCCCAGTTCCGCAGGGCCTGTAAGACAACCCTCTTCCAGCTGGCCTATGACTAGCTGGTACAAGAAACTGAGTGTAGTTATACTAGATGTCTGCTGCCCCTAATGTTTTAAATGGCTTAATGTTTTAAATTTAAATGTATTAATCATCTTAACTGTTTTTATGCTTATATCCTATTTATGTCAATTTCTTATGTTGTGAGCCGCCCTGAGCCACTTGTTGGGAAGGGCGGGATATAAATTATAAAAATAAATAAATAAATATATATATATATATGAGCACAAACATATAAGTAGCAAATACAGCCAACAAACCCAATCACAAAATAATAGAAGGTATGTGTAACCCACTTTCCCTAACATTCCTACTTGGGACTTGGGTTACCAGCCTCCAGGTGGGGCCTGGAGATCTTCCAAAATTACAACTAACCTCCAAGTGACAGAGATCAGTTCCCCTGGAGAAAACAGCTGCCTTGGAGGGTGGGCTTGAAAGCATGATACCCTACTGAGGCCCCTCCCCTCCCCAAGCCCTACCCTCCCCAGGCTCCTCCCCCAAATCTCCAGGTATTTTCCAGCCCAGAGCTGGCAACTGTAATTGGGACCCCCTTTTCAGAGCTCAGATAGGTCAGGCAGTAGCAAGTTCACCACCCAACTTGTCTCTTCATTTTAATGAGAGCCCAGATCCTTTTGAACATCAGGTTCTCATGCTGTTTCTCTGAGATGCTGGGACCAGATGGGCAGACCAGTTCCCCTACCCTCTTGCCCGGATACTTCCCTAGCTATTGGGCCAGAGAACTAAACATTGTTTCCCTTTCCATGCTACCACCCAGCGCCGGCCCAAGGACACATGGCACCCCAGGCAGGCTGCCTGCCTGCTGCCCCACCTGCCACCACCATGCTCCGCCCCCCCCCATCAGAGCGCTCCATGCCTGAGCTTACCACCTTCGATGCGGCTGGTGGCACAACATCTACTCCTTTCAAGAGCCCATGGAAGGAGGCTTCTTCCCCCTCCTTCCAGGAACCGTGAAGGGCGGCGGTGGCGGCAGCGGGGGGAGGGCAGCGGGCAGTCTCTGATGCTCTGATCGTGTGGGGGGGTGGGGAGGGGGAAGCGCAAGGGAAGGGAGGGGGAGAGTGGTAGTGGTGACAAACTAGGCATTTGCCGTGGGCACCGGGAGAGGGGGGAGCCCAATTTGGTGCCCCCCACCTCCGGCACCCTAGGCAACCGCCTAGTTTGCCTAATGGGTGAGCCGGCCCTGCTACCACCATCTAGCTAGATACATACGCCAGAGCCTTACTGATTTGTGTGTTTGTGTGGTTTTCTTCTCTGAGATCATTTGCTCACCGTCGGCAAGGATGAACCAAAGGGAGTTAACTTTCATTTAAAACTTTAAACAACGCAAGTAATATATGCATCCATGGATACCGACATTTCTCACTACTTGAACTCATGATCCCTGACTCCCTCCTTATCCTCCCAGTCTTCTCGGTTACAATCCTTCCCCTCAGCCAGGGCCGGATCTAGGGGGTGGGCAGAGGGGGGGGGGTGCTTGCCCCGGCGCCAACTGAAGGGGGGGGTGCCCAAATCGGGTATGGAGTCCATTGTATTCTATGGGATCATAAGATAGAACAGCCCATAAGGGGGCATCATTTTTTAATTTTGCCCCCCCCCCAAAAAAAATAAACCATGTAGATCCAGTCGTGCCCTCAGCTTCCAGCTCAGCCTCCTTCCCTTCCAGACTCAGTCTCCACGTTGCTGTCAGCCACCCTTCAACCTTTCATCAGTTCTCATTGGTTGCGCTCTAAAACAGACAGAATGGGATTGGCACTCCACTCTCTGGCTACAATCACACACACTCAATAATGGACTTTCAATCCACTTGCACTGCACTTTCCAACAGGATTTTACTGTCTGAACTGTCAAAATCATAAGAACATAAGAGAAGCCCTGTTGGATCAGGCCAATGGCCCCTCCAGTCCAACACTCTGTGTCACACAGTGGCAAACATTTTTTGTGGCTAATAGCCACTGATGGACCTCTGCTCCATATTTTTATCTAAACCCCTCTTGAAGGTGGCTATGCTTGTGGCCGCCACCACCTCCTGTGGCAGTGAATTCCACATGTTAATCACCCTTTGGGTGAAGAAGGACTTCCTTTTATCCGTTTTAACCTGTCTGCTCAGCAATTTCATCGAATGCCCGCGAGTTCTTGTATTTGTGTTGGAAAGTGCCTTGAAAGTCGATTGAAAGTGCATTATTTAGTGCGTGTGATCGCTGCCTCTTTTGCAAATCCAATCGCAGCAACAGAGACAGGGAGCAACTTTTAAAACTTCTGGAGAACAAACAGGGTTTGACTTGGCACCAACACAAAAGGACTTCACTGATTGGTCCACACCCGTGACCACCCACTGAGCTTTGGGGCTGCACTGGGATTTGAACCCTTGTCTCCGTACAACACAGAGAGACCATTCATATGAGTCATCCCAGACCTAATAATGGAGAGCCAGGATCAAATAGACTGTCAAATGGATTAAAATGTGGAATCCGTTGCCAGAGGGTGATGGCCACAGGAATAAACAGCTTTAAAGGGGGATGAGAGAGATTCATGAAAGAGAAGTCTGTCAATGGCTTCTCGCCATGGTGGCTGAAGGGAACTTCCACATTCAGAGGCACTAAGCCTCTGAATCCCAGAGCCAGGAGGCAACCTCAGGGGAAGGCCTCAGCCTCTATGCCCTGTTGTTGGCCCTCCAGAGGAGCTGGTTGGCCACTGTGTGAGACAGGAGGCTGGACTGGACGGACCACTGGTCTGATCATGCAGGACTCTTATGTTCTTTGAGTAAGACCTCAGCCTCTGTGCTCTGTTGTTGGCCCTCCAGAGGAGCTGGTTGGCCACTGTGTGAGACAGGAGGCTGGACTGGATGGACCACTGGTCTGATCATGCAGGACTCTTATGTTCTTATTAGAGTAAGACCTCAGCCTCTATGCTCTGTTGTTGGCCCTCTAGAGGAACTGGTTGGCCACTGTGTGAGACAGGAGGCTGGACTGGATGGACCACTGGTCTGATCATGCAGGACTCTTATGTTCTTATTAGAGTAAGACCTCAGCCTCTATGCTCTGTTGTTGGCCCTCCAGAGGAGCTGGTTGGCCACTGTGTGAGACAGGAGGCTGGACTGGATGGACCACTGGTCTGATTATGCAGGACTCTTATGTTCTTATTAGAGTAAGACCTCAGCCTCTATGCTCTGTTGTTGGCCCTCTAGAGGAACTGGTTGGCCACTGTGTGACACAGGAGGCTGGACTGGATGGACCACTGGTCTGATCATGCAGGACTCTTATGTTCTTATTAGAGTAAGACCTCAGCCTCTATGCTCTGTTGTTGGCCCTCCAGAGGAGCTGGTTGGCCACTGTGTGAGACAGGAGGCTGGACTGGATGGACCCCTGGTCTGATTATGCAGGACTCTTATGTTCTTATTAGAGTAAGACCTCAGCCTCTATGCTCTGTTGTTGGCCCTCCAGAGGAGCTGGTTGGCCACTGTGTGAGACAGGAGGCTGGACTGGATGGACCACTGGTCTGATCATGCAGGACTCTTATGTTCTTATTAGAGTAAGACCTCAGCCTCTATGCTCTGTTGTTGGCCCTCCAGAGGAGCTGGTTGGCCACTGTGTGAGACAGGAGGCTGGACTGGATGGACCACTGGTCTGATCATGCAGGACTCTTATGTTCTTATTAGAGTAAGACCTCAGCCTCTATGCTCTGTTGTTGGCCCTCCAGAGGAACTGGTTGGCCACTGTGTGAGACAGGAGGCTGGACTGGATGGACCACTGGTCTGATCATGCAGGACTCTTATGTTCTTATTAGAGTAAGACCTCAGCCTCTATGCTCTGTTGTTGGCCCTCCAGAGGAGCTGGTTGGCCACTGTGTGAGACAGGAGGCTGGACTGGATGGACCCCTGGTCTGATTATGCAGGACTCTTATGTTCTTATTAGAGTAAGACCTCATCCTCTATGCTCTGTTGTTGGCCCTCCAGAGGAGCTGGTTGGCCACTGTGTGAGACAGGAGGCTGGACTGGATGGACCACTGGTCTGATCATGCAGGACTCATGTTCTTATTAGAGTAAGACCTCAGCCTCTATGCTCTGTTGTTGGCCCTCCAGAGGAGCTGGTTGGCCACTGTGTGAGACAGGAGGCTAGACTGGATGGACCACTGGTCTGATCATGCAGGACTCCTATGTTCTTATTAGAGTAAGACTTCATCCTCTATGCTGTGTTGTTGGCCCTCCAGAGGAACTGGTTGGCCACTGTGTGAGACAGGAGGCTGGACTGGATGGACCACTGGTCTGATCATGCAGGACTCTTATGTTCTTATTAGAGTAAGACCTCAGCCTCTGTGCTCTGTTGTTGGCCCTCCAGAGGAGCTGGCTGGCCACCGTGTGAGACAGGAGGCTGGACTGGATGGACCACTGGTCTGATCATGCAGGACTCTTATGTTCTTATTAGAGTAAGACCTCAGCCTCTATGCCCTGTTGTTGGCCCTCCAGAGGAGCTGGCTGGCCACTGTGTGAGACAGGAGGCTGGACTGGATGGACCACTGGTCTGATCATGCAGGACTCTTATGTTCTTATTAGAGTAAGACCTCAGCCTCTATGCTCTGTTGTTGGCCCTCCAGAGGAGCTGGTTGGCCACTGTGTGAGACAGGAGGCTGGACTGGATGGACCACTGGTCTGATCATGCAGGACTCCTATGTTCTTATTAGAGTAAGACTTCATCCTCTATGCTCTGTTGTTGGCCCTCCAGAGGAACTGGTTGGCCACTGTGTGAGACAGGAGGCTGGACTGGATGGACCACTGGTCTGATCATGCAGGACTCTTATGTTCTTATTAGAGTAAGACCTCAGCCTCTATGCCCTGTTGTTGGCCCTCCAGAGGAGCTGGCTGGCCACCGTGTGAGACAGGAGGCTGGACTGGATGGACCACTGGTCTGATCATGCAGGACTCTTATGTTCTTATTAGAGTAAGACCTCAGCCTCTGTGCCCTGTTGTTGGCCCTCCGGAGGAGCTGGCTGGCCACTGTGTGAGACGGGAGGCTGGACTGGATGGACCACTGGTCTGATCATGCAGGACTCTTATGTTCTTATTAGAGTAAGACCTCAGCCTCTGTGCCCTGTTGTTGGACCTCCAGAGGAGCTGGTTGGCCACTGAGTGAGACAGGAGGCTGGACTGGATGGACCACTGGTCTGATCATGCAGGACTCTTCTGATGTTCTTATCAGGGGGAGGGCTTGGCCTCTGTGCCCTGTTGTTGGCCCTCCAGAGGAGCTGGCTGGCCACTGTGTGAGACGGGAGGCTGGACTGGATGGACCACTGGTCTGATCATGCAGGACTCTTATGTTCTTATTAGAGTAAGACCTCAGCCTCTGTGCCCTGTTGTTGGACCTCCAGAGGAGCTGGTTGGCCACTGTGTGAGACAGGAGGCTGGACTGGATGGACCACTGGTCTGATCATGCAGGACTCTTCTGATGTTCTTATCAGGGGGAGGGCTTGGCCTCTGTGCCCTGTTGTTGGCCCTCCAGAGGAGCTGGCTGGCCACTGTGTGAGACGGGAGGCTGGACTGGATGGACCACTGGTCTGATCATGCAGGACTCTTCTGATGTTCTTATCAGGGGGAGGGCTTGGCCTCTGTGCCCTGTTGTTGGCCCTCCAGAGGAGCTGGCTGGCCACTGTGTGAGACGGGAGGCTGGACTGGATGGACCACTGGTCTGATCATGCAGGACTCTTCTGATGTTCTTATCAGGGGGAGGGCTTGACCTCTGTGCCCTGTTGTTGGCCCTCCAGAGGAGCTGGCTGGCCACTGTGTGAGACGGGAGGCTGGACTGGATGGACCACTGGTCTCATCCAGCAGGGCTACTCTTTTTTTCTTTATTTTTTAAGACAAAGCAACTGCAGAGGGTTGAATTGGGTCAGGACCGTGATACAGCCCTTCCCTGAGATTGATTGATTGATTTAATCAGATTTATATCCCACTCTCCCCGATGGGCTTAGGGCAACTAACGATAAATAAAAGCAACATAATTTTAAAAAAACAAAAAACAAAATATACAATAAAATAATTTCCATACATTTTTTTAGTCATCAAAAGTCCAAGAGGCACGTTGGTGTTCTGGTTATTCTGATGTTTCTGGTTTCAGTTATGTTAGTTCAGTGAGATTGTCGGTGCTGTGGGGATAATTAGCCACCTCCCCTTAACTGTTGAAAGCAAGTTTGAACAGTTCGGTCTTACAGGCCCTGAAGAACCATGGCAGGTCTCACAGGACCCGATGTTTTCGGGGAGGGCATTCCACGGAGCGGGGGCTATTACTGAGAACACTCTGGCTCTGGTGATGGACAATCAAGTTTATTTCGGTCTGGGGATCTTAAGAAGATTTTGGGACCCTGAAGGTAGTGCTCTCTGGGGTACATATGGTCATTTTCTCCTCTAAAAACAGCCCCCAGGCTGATATCAGCCGGCGCAGAAAAAGGCAACTACTCCAATATGAAAATAAAATCTGTGCCATTCCTTCTGCAGGTTCCCTGCGGGCTTCTGGAATTTTTTCTCCCCGCTAGCCATTAATAACAGCTTGAGGGGAGTGCAGTTTTGGTGGGAGAAAGAGTTACACACACACAGACACCCCTCCAGCAGCGCAGCATCTGTACAATTCAGTCCCCACTTCGTGCCTTGAAACCTTCGGCAAAAGTTAGGCGATCTAGCCGTGGGTCTTCTATTAACGGCCACAATTCTATAACAGCCACTTCAGATAAGGTCCAGCCGCTGCAGCGGGAGAGGACTGCCTTTCAACTTTATCTGAAAACTTTGGGCCCACGTGGCAAACACCAATCTAGCTGCAGCAGACCACACTTCTATTACATGCTCACTTAAACTAGTTTAAATTCCACTTAAACTGATTAGCGCATTACACTGAAGTGGGCTTTCGAGTGGCTAAAGAGCATTTGCGATGGGAGACTTCCACCAGCCGAAGGAAATTGATTTGAGTTGCCCGCGTGATGCGCGCTTTCTGCTGCTGAGATTGGCCGGGACCAAGAGTGAGGAACGCGGCCGGCTGGCTCTCTTGAGGCTTTACTTTGTCCTGCAAGCACTTGTGATGCTGGGACGGGCCATTGCTCTTCGTTTGCCAGAGACTTCCAGCCCTTTCCTGTCTCACAAGGGATTTGTGAGGCCCTGGGAGTTAGCAGGCATGAAGTACTCACAAGACAAGTGGGTTTTGTTAGAATTAACAGCCCTGGAGACTTTTTTTCCCCCTTCTTCTATTATCTCTTAAGCAGCTGCAGGGATAAGAGGAAATGGTAAGAAGTCTAGGAAAGAGGATCCAAAGAGCTAGAGTTTGGGACAATAACAGGGGTGGCGAAACTGTGGCTCGGGAGCCGCATGTGGCTCTTCCACACATATTGTGTGGCTTTTGAAGCCTTCACCACCCTGTCAGCCTGCTTGGAGAAGGCATTTGTCTCTTTAAATCACTTCTCCAAGCCAGCCAACAGCTTGGAGAATGCATTTAAAGTTAACGTTGCTTTCTTTCTACCTCTCCTCCCTCCTCCATCTATTTTCCTTCCTTCCTTCCTTCCTTCCTTCCTTCCTTCCTTCCTTCCTTCCTTCCTTCCTTCCTTCCTTCCTTCCATCCATCTTGCAGCTCTCAAACATCTCACATTCATGTCTTACAGCTCTTAAACTTCTGATCTTTATTCTGTGAGGCTCTTACTTTAAACAAGTTTGGCCACCCCTGGGCTAGAAGCTTTCAAGAGCCAACAGAGAGAACTTTGACTCATGACTGCTTGAACCCTGGAAATCTTGTTGGTCTCAAACGCACTACTGGACTCAAATCTAGCTTTTCTACTGCAGACCAATGCAGTTGCCCTCTAAAACTAAGTTTCAAAGGGTCTTCCTTTTTTCCTGGGGTCTGGAGGTCTAAGGTGCTGGCTGCCGATGGTCAAGCTCCTTTGGCTCTGGAGGCTGGAATCTTTCATGAGTTTTGCTGGCCAGCCTCCATCTCAAATTTGGGGCACGTCTGTGATTGGCAGCAAGGATGAAATGGCCTGTCTGCCATCTGCTGCAACAGCCAGGGCGTTGGCAGATCGACATGCCCCAAGCCTGTGTGTTTTGGTCATTGTGGATGGCGTGAATGGAGGAAGGCATAGAGAGGACTTGAGGACGAAAGGCGCAGGAGAGACCTCTTGGCTGTGGGAGCTCAGAGGTCTATGCAGGGGGTTGGACCAAATGACCCTGGAGGTCCCTTCGAACTCTTTGGTGTGGTAGGCTGGCTTGTGTGTCTTGCAGCACACTAGCTGAATTTACAAATGAGCCTGTGTTTGCATTTATTGGGATTCATTGACTCACGTTTTAACCTACCAGGAAAGTTCCCAGAGGGACACTGTCTTGAAGGTCTTCAGGTGACCAGGAGCAAAGTGAGCTGATTGGTCCTTGCGGTGTCTTAGAGCCAGAAGGCACTGGTTGATTAGGCTGGCTCAGCAAGTCTTCACCCATTATCCTTGACTGGTGTCCAGAGGCCAAGTTTACTTCTTGTTTCCTGTGACGAGTAATTCTGTTACCTAGAGGTCTGGGTCGATTGATGCCTTATACCAATGGCAGATAGGTCCGTTGTCTAGAGGCCAAGTGTATCTGCAATGATTAACTGTCAGGGAGACCTGTTATCCAGAGGCCAGGTTTGCCTCCATTGATTCCATTGGGAGCCAGTCTGCTGTGGTGGTTAAGTGTGTGGACTCTTATCTGGGAGAACAGGGTTTGATTCCTCACTTCTCCACATGCACCTGTTGGAATGGCCTTGGGTCAGCCATAGCTCTCGCAGAGTTGTCCTTGAAACGGCAGCTTCTGGGAGAGCTCTTTCAGCCCCACCTACCTCGCAGGTTGTCTTTTGTGGGGGAGGAAGGTAAAGAAGTTTGTGAGCCACTTTGAGATTCAAAGTGAAGAATGGGATATAAATACAATTCCTTCTTCTTCTTCATCTCTTCCCAGAATCCCTTTGAGTGTATGGCTTTAATTCACGGATGCCCTCGTTTTCTTCTTAAGAGAGCTGTTGCATTTTTACCAATGTTCTGAGCTGCTTTGGGGACCCTTCTCAAAAAAGCGAGATGCAGATCCTCCGTATAAATAATAATGCTCTCTTTTAGTTGGCTTCTAGTATCATATGTGAAGCTGAACATTTTTGACAGAAATGTGACTTTACTTCATTTTGATTCTAATGAGCTGTGATTCAAACCCATGAAGCCACTACTTCATACTACATTACACAGAGAATAATTAAAGGGTGGGACTTGCTGCCAGAGGATGTAGAGATGGCCACAGGAATAAACAGCTTGAAAAGGGGATTAGATAGATTCATGAAGGATAAGTCTGTGAATGGCTACCAGCCATGGTGGCTGAGGGGAACCTTCACATTCAGAGGCACTAAGCCTCTGAATCTCCAAGCCAGAAGGCAACATCAGGGAAGTCCTCAGCCTCTACACCCTTTTGCTGGCCATCCAGAGAAACTGGTTGGCCACGGCATGAGACAGGACACAGGACGAGATGGACCACTGGTCTGATCCAGCAGAACTCTTCTGAAGTTCTTAAGATGGTAGACTAGGTGAACCACTGGTCTGATCCAGCAAGGCTCTTCTTATAGTCTTCCCAGGTGAAAGCCTCAACCTCTATGCCCTGTTGTTGGTCCTTCAAAGGAACTGGTTGCCCACTGTGTGAGACAGGATGCTGGACCAGATGGACCACTGGTCTGATCCAGTAGGGCTGATGTTCTTGCAAAAACCTTGGCCTCTATGCCCTGTGGTTGGCTGTCCAGAGGAACTGGTTGGCCACTGTGTGAGACAGGATGCTGGAGTAGATAGACCACTTGTCTGATCCAGCAGGGGTCTCCTTATGGAGGCCTCAGCCTCTGTGCCCTATTGTTGGCTCTCCAGAGGAATTAGTTTGGCCACTGTGTGAGACCGAATGCTGGACTAGATGGACCACAGGTCTGATCCATTAGGGCTGATGTTCTTATGAAGGCCTTGGCCTCTATGTTGTTGGCTTTCCAGAGGAACTTGTAGGCCACTGTGTGAGACAGGATGCTGGACTAGATGTACCATGACCCAGACGGCCTGTTGTGATGTTCTTATGTTCTTAAGCTGCACCCAAACAGCTAGATAGCTCCACTCTAAAACCTGACAAGGTGTGTCTTGAAGACTTGAGGGCTGCGCTGTCCTAACAGTTAGGCATGCTCATGGTGACCACAAGGTCATCACTGCCATTTAAAAGTAACTTAAGTGGTGGTGGTGCCTTTGTAGCCACCACGAGGACGCTGTCACGTCCTGTTTGGCCCCAATAAACTCACTGTAAGATGTAATCACACTACAAACGCCGGCTGTGAGAGCCTACTGCATTGCATGGGACTCTTGTTATGCTTTTGCAAGCTCAGCCTTTGAGCAGTTTAACATTTAGGAGCCCACCGCGATGCTGAAATTGGTCATATCCACCAGGGGTTCAACAGCTTTCAAAGGAGGGGAGATCCAGGCCTCAGATTCAGCAGGAGTTCACAGAAGCACAGCTCCTGAACCTTTCTGAGGGCTACCCATCTTCCTCCCTACCTACCTTGTCCCTCGAATAGTAGGTGCAGCTGTGTAACAGTCCCTGGAATAGAAGAGCGGGCAGCCAGCCAGCCACCAGGAGCTTTGCCACATCCCCAGCAGCCCTCATTAACCCCTGGAGAAGCCCGCACCACCCTTTCTCCACTTATGATGTGATTTTGGGGGGTGAGTGGCTTGCTGGCCTTTTGACTGGGGGTGGTGGCCCAGGAGAGCCCCTGGCGAGCGAGGCCTGCTTGGGCTGGCCAGATTTCTAGTCAGCCCAAGCAGGCCTCGCTTGCCCAGGGCTCTCTTTCCTTGCATTCGGTTGCTTTTGGCTGGGAGAGGGGGTGGCATATGCTAATGAGCTCCACCACCTATTTTTCTACAAAACGACCCCTGGGGAGATCCATTTTAAGACAGAACTATCACACACATGCACCCCAAACTGCGAGAGTTGGAGATTCATACCTTCCTCCCTTGGTCTTGTGATATTTCTATCATGCCCAGGGAAAAACTAGACCCTTCTGTAGTGTCAGGAAGGATTTATGGCTCCATTCCATTTCCACTGGAGAGTATAAATTGCTTTTAATACGTATAACATGGAAGCTTAGATAGGGAGGATTAGACTCCGTGTTGATTTGGTGGGGTTGATTAGCCCGAATGGTGTCTTTCAGAAGGGGTTAATTAATCTCCCGGTGGCAGCATTAGAGGACGGGGGACCGGGGGGCAAGCAGTGGCTGAGCAGGACTGCAAAGAGTGAGCTTCAAAGCAGATCGCTAAAGATGGAGCACGGAGCAGTGGAGGCATTAAAGACGCACTCGTGCCAGTGCGGGGAAACCTAGATAGAACAGCTCTGGCCTCCAGCCGTTGGCACTTTTTTCTCCCCGTCTTCAGCGTCGCACACCTCTTGGAATGAGGTCCACGACTCAAGCGGCTTCTGCGTGCTGAGATGGTTGTGCCGGTTGGCTCTGCCAAAAGCCGAACGGCAGCTGATATTCCTCTCTCCGACATAACGGTTGGTGGGGTGCGCCATAAAGCTAATGAAGCATCAGGAGTCGCCTTTTATGGGGCTGGCCTGACCGATGTCAGTGACCGCAGCCATATGGTAGAAGCAGGCGGTAATTTGCTCTATAAATGTCACGATTCGACTCTTCTCTCTCCTCCCCCCCCCCCCACCTTGCAGATTGGTCACTGGCACGTTACCAAAGGCCTTACCATGGACGACCAGTTCTTCTCATCTAATGTCTCGGAGACCCTCTTCAACACCACCCTCATCGTCACCACCATCCTGGTAAGCGTGGGGGGGTCATGCTGGTCTCCGATATTGCTTTGGGGGTATCTTAGGGTGGCCTCCAGATGTTGGCCGTTACCTGTTCTCATCACCATACACTAACCCAGGGGTGTCAAACACATTTGTTATAAGGGCCAGATATGGCATAAATGAGACCTTGTCGGGCCGGGTCATATCGGATCAGGCTGTATGCATTCCTATTTAAGATTCGGTAGCAGAGATAAAAGCTTTATAAAGGACGCAGACAAACACAATTAAAGGGGTTTTTTTAAAAAAAAGAAAACAACAGCAACAACTTAAACTAAAACATGCTTAAAACATTAGCACATGTTGGTCTTAAAGGTACTTTCTTTGTATTTCTCCCATGGGATCCAGGGAACTGGGCAAAGGAAGCTCTGGCTCTTCCCTTCCTTCTCCAGGGGACCAGAACGGGGAAAAGCCTCAGCCAATAGAAGGAAGAGAGGCTTGGCTCAGTAGCTCTGCTGTGTGATTGAGAGAGCCTGGCAAAGCAAGCTCTGCCTCTCCCCCCTTCCTCCCCAAGGGAGGAGCCTCAGCCAATGGAGAAAATACAGGCTTTGCTCTGGAGTGCCTGTGTGATTGAGCAAGCCTGGCAAAGCAAGCTGTGAGCCTAACCACCTAAAAAACCTCTCTGTGCAACAAAAATAAATTGTACAACTTACTCAACTTATCCAATGTTTGAGTAAGTTGTACAATTAATTTTTGTTGCACGGAGAGATTTTTTAGGTGGTTAGGCTTGCAGTGAAACCTCCGTGGTCCCGGTTTGGTTGCCAAAGCATGCTGTGATGTAGAAAGAAGCAAGAGAGGGGGAGAAGGAAGCAGATGACAGCCAGTTGCTCAGGGGCCTGATAGGAGCCCTCCAGGGGGCTGATTCGGCCCCCGGGCCACATGTTTGACACCCTGTTTGTGCATAGACACCCAGTTCTTGAAGAACAGGTTACGAGATGACTAATTGCACACCAAGGAACATTCATGACTACGCTGTTCAAGTTACACTGATGAGTTGTGCGGAAATGATATTTGATGAGGTAGCTAGAAGGAGGGCTAGAACTGTGGACGTGTTGTCCCTGGAATTTTGGTTATGAAAACAGTTGGGATGAGGAGAAGATGGATCACCTATTCTGTTTGCTATGATTAAGTTGGCTACGATTTGAGTCATGCGGGATTTTACATCCTGTCTGCAGAAAGTCTTTACATCACTGCTCTACTGCTGTGACCAGATGCTTTCTTTCTTTTTTTCCATGTATGGGTTTTCACCCACTAGATGTCCTAGAATATATCTGAGTCTGTGCCCATGACTCTGTCTGGCCTTGTTATGCACAGCCCCAGGCTCAAAGAAATTCTGTGCTCTGTCTGGCACCTTCCCGAACCAGAAGACAATTGGAATAGTATGGAAGTGGATGGCATTGGGGTTTCCATGAGCCCTGCTATTATCTGGTCAATAGACCATGTATGGACAGTTGGCAACCAACTGAGCATGTTTAGGTCCAGCTCAGTTCTCTAAGTTTGCCAAGTTCTTCAGCTGTGGAACCAGATCTTCCCTTAGCAACTTTCTGGGGGGCAGAGATAATTTCAGCCAGGGTTTTTTTTTTTTTGTAGCAGGAACTCCTTTGCATATTAGGCCTGATGTAGCCAATCCTCCAAGAGCTTACAGGGCTCTTTGTACAGGGCCTACTGTAAGCTCCACGAGGATTGGCTACATCAGGGGTGTGTGGCCTAATATGCAAAGGAGTTTCTGCTACAAAAAAAGCTCTGATTTCAGCACTTGAGGGGGTACTATGTCTTCAATCTACTTGACTGCACAGGGTCCAACCCCTCGTGCCATAGGCCAAAGTTTCTTGATTGAACTGTCAAGGAGGACCCAGCCTTGGTCATCTTGGAGTCATTCACTCAGCTGTTGCTATCCGAGGACTGCGGCTGACTGACTCTTGCCTGTGGCTGCCCGCCCACACTTGCTTAACAGATTGCATCTCTCCCATAGCTCCATCTCTACTCCCTGTTGTGTCCCATCTTTGCCAGAGCAGATCCATTAACCCACAGAATGTCATTTTCCATTATGGAACTTACATAATTTTCAACCAACCACATAACGGCAAGTCCAGTTGGAATCTGTCCACCACTGCTGCAGCCCAGGCAACATAAAAGAGTTCCAGTTGGGCAACCATGTTGGTTTGCAGCAGAAGAACTAGATGCCGGTCCAGTTGCACCTTAGAGGCCAACAAGATTTTAGGGTCCTGAGCAGGACTTCTTTTGCAGCAGGAACTCCTTTGCATATTAGGCCACACCCCTCTGATGTAGCCAATCCTCCAAGAACTTACAGAGCTCTTAGTACAAGAGCCGGTTTGGTGTAGTGGTTAAGTGTGCAGACTCTTAACTGGGAGAACCGGGTTTGATTCCCTACTCCTCCACTTGCACCTGCTGGAATGGCCTTGGGTCAGCCATAGCTCTGGCAGAGGTTGTCTTTGAAAGGGCAGCTGCTGTGAGAGCCCTCTCCAGCCCCACCCACCTCACAGGGTGTCTGTTGTGGGGGAGGAAGGTATAGGAGATTGTGAGCTGCTCTGAGACTCTTCGGAGTGGAGGGCAGGATATAAATCCAATATCTTCTTCTTCTTCTACATCAAGGGGTGCGGCCTAATGTGCAAAGGAGTTCCTGCTACAAAAAAAGGCCCTGGTCATGAGCTTTTGAGAACCAAAGTTCTGATGAAAGTATCTGACCAAAGGAGTTTTGACTCTTGAAAGTTTATACCCTGAAAATTGAGAATCATAGACTCGGAAGGGACCTCCAGGATCGTTGAGTCCAACCCCCTGCACAATGCAGGAAATTCACAAGTACTTTCCCCCACATTCCCGGTGACCCCTGCTCCATACCCAGAAGATGGCAAAAAGAAAAAAGAAAACTCTCCAGGATCCCTGGCCAAAATGGCCTGGAGAAAAATAACTGCCTGATGCCAAAATGGTGAACAGCATTTCCCTGGGCATGAAAAAAAAGGACCATGAGAACTAAGCGCTGATGCAGCTCATCCTGCCGTGCTTCTCATGATTTGGAGCAGAGGTCCATCAGTGGCTAATAGCCACAGCGTATTGATGGAACTCTCTGTCTGGGGCAGTGATGCTCTGTATTCTTGGTGCTTGGGAGGGGCAACAGTGGGACGGCTTCTAGTGTCCTGGCCCCTCTGGTGGACCTCCTCCTGATGGCACCAGGTTTCTTTGCCCACTGTGTGACACAGAGTGTTGGAATGGATGGGCCATTGGCCTGATCCAACATGGCTTCTCTTATGTTCTTATAGATGGAACACTCTGTCTGGGGCAGTGATGCTCTGTATTCTTGGTGCTTGGGAAGGGCAACAGTGGGAGGGCTTCTAGTGTCCTGGCCCCTCTGGTGGACCTCCTGATGGCACCTGAGCTTTTTTTGGCCACTGTGTGACACAGAGTGTTGGACTGGATGAGCCATTGGCCTGATTCAACATGGCTGCTCTTATGCCTAAGTTTACAGAATCACCATTGCTGTCAGATAGCCATCTAGCCTTTCTTTGAAAACCTCCAAAGAAGAGCCCTCCGCCTCCCAAGGAAGCCTCTTCCACTGAGGAACTGCTCTGTGAGGAAGTTCTCCCTAATGTTTAGCCAGAAACTCTTTTGATTTAATTTCAACCCCTTGGTTCTGGTCCAGCCTTCCAGCACAACATAAAACAACTCCACACCATCCGCTTGTTGGTTTGTAAGGTGCTCCTAGACTGGAATCTAGCTCAACATAAAAGATCTAAGAGTTTGCAGGATCCTTTTCTGGTCCCTTCCCTTCCCCTCCTGATGATTCCCAGCAAGTCCACCCCCTTCACCAACCCCTCCTTTCCGACTGGTGCTAAATCTAGTGCTGTTGCAACTTCATGCCTAAGATGGGAATGACAGCTGCCCAGTTTCGATGCAGGAAAACCCTTACTTAATGCTCAAGGGGAACCATCAAGAGCTGGATGGGAATGACCGCTACGAAGGCTTCTGCGTCGACATGCTGAAGGAGCTGGCAGAGATCCTGCACTTCAACTACAAGATCCATCTGGTGGGCGACGGAGTGTACGGAGTGCCTGAGGCTAATGGGACCTGGACCGGGATGGTCGGGGAGTTGATCGCTCGGGTGAGTAAAGCCTAAACACTATCTAGAGGCCAGAATCACATGGTCAGACTTTGCCTGCATTGTGTCACTTCTGTCAGCAGGGGGAAGGGGGTCCTTTCATATTTTAATGCTCTGCGACTGCTAAAAGCTTCCCTTGGCATTGAAAAGCTGCATGTCAGTAGGACTGGCTCTAGATCATATTTGTCCAAAACAGGAGGGGTCCAAACTGCAGCTTGGAAGTCATATGTGGCTCTTTCACACATATTTGTGTGGCTCTTGAAACCCCCACCACCCCATTCGCCAGCTTGGAGAAGCCATTTGTCAGCTTGGAGAAGCCCTTTAGATTACTTCTCCCAGCCAAGCCAGCCAGTGGCTTGGAGAATGCATTTAAAGTTAAAGTTGCTTTCTTTCCACCTCTCCCTCCCTCCCATCTATTTGCTTTCCTTCCTTCCTTCCTTCCTTCCTTCCTTCCTTCCTTCCTTCCTTCCTTCCTTCCTTCCTTCCTTCCTTCCTTCCTTCCTTCCTTCCTTCCTTCCTTCCTTCCTTCCTTCCTTCCTTCCTTCCTGTCTCATGGCTCTCAAACATCTGATGGAAGGAAGGAAAGGAAAGGAAAAGGAAAGGTCCCCTGTGCAAGCACCAGTCATTTCCGACTCTGGGGTGATGTTACTTTCACAATGTTTTCCCAGCAGACTTTTTACGGGGTGGTTTGCCATTGCCTTCCCCAGCCATCTACCCTTTCCCCCCAGCAAGCTGGGGACTCATTTGACCGACCTCGGAAGGATGGAAGGCTGAGAAGTGATCTAAAGAGAGAAATGCCTTCTCCAAGCTGGCTGACAGGGCGGTGGGGGCTTCGAGAGCCACACACAATATGTGTGAAAGAACCACATGCGGCTCCTGAGTCACAGTGTGGCCACCCCTGGACTAGATCATTTTTTGAAGGGTTGCCAACTCCAGAGTAGAAGGGCCATGTTGTGCACTTCCTCATTTGGGCTAGATCATCGTTGATTAGTGGGAGGGCACAGGTGGTAGGGCTGCCAACAGCTCCAAGCTGGGAAATTCTTGGAGATTGTGGATGATGCCCGGGGAGGGCAGGGTGCAGAGAGGGACCTCCGTGGAGTATAATGCTATACAGGGCTTTTTTTGTAGCAGGAACTCCTTTGCATAGTAGGCCACACCCCCTGATGTAGCCAATCCTCCAAGAGTTTACAGTAGCCCTGAAAGCTCTTGGAGGATTGGCTACATCAGGAGGGTGTGGCCTAATATGCAAAGGAGTTCCTGCTACAAAAAAAGGTCCTGATGCTATAGATACCACCCTCCAAAGGAACCATTTTCTCCCCCGGGTTACTGATCTTTATCGTCAGGAGATCAGTTGTAATTCTGGGAGATCTCCAGTCCCCATCTGGAGGTTTGGCAACCCTAATTCTTGACAACCTCCACCTCACAGGGGCCTATTCCCGCAGGAGGCCTCTGTCAAAAAGGCTCCACGCCCGCCAGAGAGCCAGCCTGGCCTCCCGTTGTTGCTATTTGTGACCAGAATGTTTACTGACGCCTCGGGCTGTTGGTATGGATTTTTATAGCTTTGCCAGCGTGGAAGTGAGGAGGGACGGTCACAAAGGAGTGTGTGATGTCTTGGAACAAAAGAGGGAAGAAAGGCTCTGCGTTTTTAGGTGTGGCCCTGAGAGCTCTCTGTCAAGCGGTAGCCCTGGGGTTTTGTGGAGATAAGTGCTTTCGCCTTGCCTCTTCATGGAGACAAATGATTCTGCCGTCATCCTTACAAAAGGACGGGGTGGGAGAGAGGGACTTGAATGGCTCCTGGGAGAGGGGGAGGCGGGTGGAAGAAAGTTAAACCACAGGGATCCCACTGCTGCGAAGTCTGGAATATTTCACAGAGTCTGGAATATTTCACAGAGCAGCCCCATTAGGGAATTTGGGCATGTCAGAAATGGTGATTCACGTGGATCTGGTTCAAAGGGCCACTTTTCAGCAGCAGCTGGTTTGGAAGCTTCTGCAAACATTCAAGCAGGGGAAGACTGCAGTGCTCTTCCAAGGTTCTTTTTCTTCAGTACCTGCATAAGAACATGCAAGAAGCCATGTTGGATCAGGCCAATAGCCCCTCCAGTCCAACACTCTGTGTCACACAGTGTCGAAAACCCAGATGCCACCAGGAAGTCCACCAATGGGGCCAAAACGCCAGAAGCCCTCCCACTGTTGCCCTCCAAGCGCCAAGAATACTGAGCATCACTGCCCCAGACATAAGAACATGCAAGAAGCCATGTTGGATCAGACCCATGGCCCCTGCAGTCCAACACTCATTGTCACACAGCGGCTAAAACCCAGCTGCCATCAGGAGGTCCACTGGCAGGGCCAGAACTCCAGAAGCAATCCCACTGCTGCCCCCCAAGCACCAAGAATCAGTGGCTACTAGCCATAATGGCTGAGGTATACTTCTACATTCAGAGTCACTAATCCAATACCAGAGCCAGGAGGCAACATCAGGGGAAGGCCTCGGCCTCTATGCCCTGTTACTGACCATGCAGAGGAACTGGTTGGCCACTGTGTGAGACAAGATGCTGGGCTAGATGGACTATTGGTTTGATCCAGCAGGGCTCTTCTGATGTCGTTATGTTCATAGTCCGGCAATTGCCACATCTTGTGATAATGAATTAGGAACGTCAGTTGTGTATTGTGAGAAGAATGAGCTTTTTTTGTCTGTTCTGAGCTTCCTGTCGAGTAATTTCACCCAGTGACTTTGAGGAGAAGAGCTTCTCTCCCTACCATTTGTTTTGTAAGCTGCTTTAAGAGATGTGGGCGGATAAGGAGTTATTTGCTTGGATCTGTCCGTGGTTTTTTTGGAGCAGGGACGCACAGGAATGCAGTTCCGGTTGGCTTGGCGTCAGGGGGTGGGGCCTCATATGCAAATGAGTTTCGGCTGGGTTTTTCTACAAAAAAAACCCTATGTGAAACAATGGTGATGTCAGGAGGTGTGGCTTAATAGGCAAATGAGTTCCTGCTGGAACAAGCCCTGGATCTGTCCATCATCTGATACTTTGCTCCATGGGAGGCATGTGAAACAGAAACCACCCTGGGGAAACTTAAAGGCAAAGGTAGTCCCCTGTGCAAGCACCAGTCGTTTCCACCTCTGGGGTGATGCCACATCACAATGTTTTCACGACAAACTTTTTACGGGGTGGTTTGCCATTGCCTTCCCCAGTCATCTACACTTGACTGGGTACTCATTTGACCGACCTCGGAAGGACAGAAGGCTGAGTCAACCTTGAGCCGGTTACCTGAACCCAGCTTCCGCCGGGATCGAACTCAGGACGTGAGCAGAGCTTAGGACTGCGGCACAGCAGCTTCACCACTCTGCGCCACGGGGAAACTTACATGTAGCTGAAAACAGTCCTGGCTGCATATTAAACCATGATTTTGAAAAAGCGAGACCCAGACTCAAAACTTCTTTAACATTTTACCTAAAAGAGAAATTCCAAGTGAATGGAAATGAGGAGGAAACAATTAACGTGAGCTGCCACCGTGCAGGGTTAATTACAAACACTTCTCTACTTCGTAGGGCTTTTGTGCGGGGAAGGAGATGAAAGAAGCAGACAGAGATTCGTGTGGTGTGCTAATTAGAATGCTATAAAAGACTTCAAGTGGTGAGCACAGAGTGCAGCGAAAACATACATGCTTCTCCCTCCTCCGAGCTGAAAAATAGGGCAATATTTCCTCCCTTGCATATAAAAATGCCCGTTTCCTGCTATTTATTCTTTGGACAGCAAAGAACATTGGTTGGAATGGTTTTGCCCAAAGCTAACGTTTTGCTGGAAGAGAAGGACCAGAGCCTGTCTCTTAGCCACGGAGAAAACAGGAAGGAAACCCACAGTTTGCCTGTCTATCTATCTGACTCTCTTGTAACATTTCTCACTTCTGGCCATTTTTTTTTTTTGAAAATGCGAAAAAGAAGAGGAAATAATTTGTATAAGAACTTGTGATATTTTCCCTGGCCTGAGAATTGGTGGGGAATCACGCATGCTGTAGGGTTGCCAGCCTCCAGGTGGTAGCTGGAGATCTCCTGCTATTACAACTGATTTTGCAAGGACGCAAAAATCTATTAGTGATCCCTGGCCCGAGGGAGGCATGATTGACATCCACCAGA
Organism: Heteronotia binoei; assembly: GCF_032191835.1. Lineage (NCBI taxonomy): Eukaryota > Metazoa > Chordata > Lepidosauria > Squamata > Gekkonidae > Heteronotia > Heteronotia binoei. The sequence continues at coordinate 13,245,276 of NC_083234.1, forward strand.
GAGAGGGCCTTCTCGATTGCTGCCCCCTACTGCCAACAAGAGTCCGTATAGTTAAAGCGATGGTATTCCCAGTAGTAATGTATGGCTGCAACAGCTGGACCATAAGGAAGGCCGAGCGCAGAAAAATAGATGCTTTCGAGCTGCGGTGCTGGAGAAGACTCTTGAGAGTCCCTTGGAATGTAAGAAGATCCAATCAGTCACTCCTAAGGGAAATCAACCCAGACTGTTCCCTGGAAGGTCAGATGCTGAAGCTCAGATACTTTGGCCCCCAAATGAGAAGGGAGCACTCACTGGAGAAGACCCTGATGCTGGGAAAGATTGAAGGCAAAAGAAGAAGGGGACGGCAAAAGATGAGATGGCTGGACAGCGTTACTGATGTAACAAACACGAATCTGAGCAACCTTTGGAGGATGGGGGAAGACAGGAGGGCCTGGCGTGACTTTATCCATGGGGTCGCAAAGAGTCGGACTCGACTGTGCGACTGAACAACAACTACATTGGTGGAACCAGTCGCCGGAGAAAGTGAGGGGCTTGCGGGACCTTGCCCAGTTCTGCAAGGCCTGTTAGACAACGCTATTCCGGCTGGCCTTTAATGGATTCTGAAATGCCGATATAGTAAGTGAGGAATGACATCTAATAAATATTGAACGCCCCCGGAAATGAAATGACATCCAACGATATTAGCACCTGACTGTTTTAATGTTTTAATCTTTAATTCCAGTTATGATGTATTGTGTGCTGGAATGTTACTGCGATTTTACTAGCTGTGAGCCGCCCTGAGCCTGCTTCAGTGGGGAAGGTGGGATAAAAAACCAATAAACCATTAAACCATCTCCAGGTGACAGAGATCAGTTCCCCTGGAGAAAACAGCCACTTGGGAAGGGGCCTTCTATGGCATTCTGCCCCGTTGAAGTCCCTCCCTTCCCCCAACCTTGCCTTCTTCAGGCTCCACCCACAAAATCCTCAGGCATTTTTATTTATTATTATTATTATTATTATTATTTAGTAGGCTTATAGTCTGCCTTTTCCCGTAAATGGGCTCAAGGTGGATCACAACATATAATAATAACAATTTAAAAAACCCCTACATATCAAAGTTAAAGCACCATATTAAAATTAACAGTCAAAACAATAAATAAAACGCACCGCTGGCGGACAGGGCACAGCACATCAATAACCAGTTGTAGGCCCACCTTAAACGATGGTAATAACAATAAGATAGCACTGTAATAAAGCATGACGTCACCACAAGGGAGGCCAAATGGTAGAATAATAGGACACCCGCTGCCTCAACCGTAGGCAACCCCATTTCCCAACCTGCAGCTGGCAACCCCAGCATGTTGATTCCTTACTTGCTGAGGGCAAGAATGATATTGGCCAGAGGACTGCCAAGGAGAGAAAGTGTGATATGTTCCATTCCAGGAGCTGGAAGGGACACAGGGAAGCAGACATAACTGGAAAGAAATAAACAGCAAGCTCAAGGGAGGTGTTCACCGAGAGCTCAGCGAGTATGAAAGTCGATCCCCCCCAAATCAGGCTTTGTATTTGTTCAAGGTCTATTGACGCTTCCCAGAACACGAATCAGGGTGGCCAGTCTCCAAGTAGTGGTTGGAGTTCTACCAGAATTACAGCTAACTCCAGATTACAGAGATTTGTTGTTCCCCGGGAGAAAATGGCAGCATTACAAAGTGGACTATAGGGCATTAGATCCCACTGAGATCCTTCTCTTCTCAAGTCCTGCCCTCTCCATACTCCAACCCCCAAAATCTACAGGAATATCCCTTCCTGGATATCCCTAGCCTGGAGAGGAGGTGGCTGAGAGGTGATAGGATCACCATCTTCAAGTACTTGAAGGGCTGTCCTATAGAGGATGGGGTGGAATTGTTTTCTGCGGCCCCAGAAGGTAGAAACAGAACCAGTGGTTGAAATTAAATCAAAAGAGTTTCCGGTTCAACGTTAGAAAGAACTTCCTGACTGTTAGAGCGATTCCTCAGTGGAACAGGCTTCCTCGAGAGGTGGTGGGTTCTCCTTCCTTGGAGGTTTCTAAACAGAGGCTAGATGGCCAACTGAGAGCAATGAAGATCCTGTGAATTTAGGGGGAGCTTTTTGTAAGTTCTGGGATCCCAGATCACTGCAGATAGTGACTGTAGCCATGAAATTAAAAGATGTTTGCTCCTTCGGAGGACAGCTATGGTGAACCTGGACAGTATAATAAAAAGTAGATACATCACCCTGTCAATAAAACTCCGTATAGTCAAAGCGATGGTATTCCCAGTAGTAATGTATGGCTGTGAGAGCTGGACCATAAAGAAGGCCAAGCGCAGAAGAATAGATGCTTTTGAGATGTGGTGCTGGAGAAGACTCTTGAGAGTCCCTTGGACTGCAAGAAGATCCAATCAGTCAGTCCTAAGGGAAATCAACCCAGACTGTTCCCTGGAAGGTCAGATGCTGAAGCTGAAGCACAAATACTTTGGCCACCAAAGGAGAAGGGAGCACTCCCTGGAGAAGACCCTGATGCTGGGAAAGACAGAAGGCAAAAGAAGAAGGGGAAGGCAAAAGATGAGATGTCTGGACAGTGTTACTGATGTAACTAACATGAATTTGAGCAGACTTTGGAGGATGGTGGAAGACAGGAGGGCCTGGCGTGACTTTGTCCATGGGGTCGCAAAGAGTCGGACTCAACTGTGCGACTGAACAACAATTTGTAAGTTTCCTGCATTGTGCCGGGGGTTGGACTAGATGACCCTGGAGGTCCCTTCCAACTCTGATTCTATGATTCCTGACCATTAGAGCAGTTCCTCAGTGGAACAGGCTTTCTCGGGAGGTGGTGGGCTCTCCTTTCTTGGAGGTTTTCAAACAGAGGCTAGATGGCCTGAAGTCCTTATGTCGCCATTCTTATTTCACCCACTTTGAGTCATGAAATCAATTAGATTTGGAGTTCCAGTCATGACAGCAATGAAGATCCTATGCAGGGCTTTTTTTGTCGCAGGAACTCCTTTGCATACTAGGCCAACCGCTGCAATGTGGCCAATTCTCCAAGAGCTTACAGGGCTCTTAGTAGGGGGCCTACTGTAAGCTCCTGGAGGATTGGCTACATCAGGGGGCGTGGCCTAATATGCAAAGAAGTTCCTGCTACAAAAAAATCCCTGACTGCTCCTTCTCAGCCTCTAGAGGATCCTGGACATTCTTTTGCTATTGGACTCTTGTACTAGTTTGTCCTGTAAGGCTGGATTAATTTGGATAAATCCTGAAGTCCTTACGTCGCCATTCTCATTTCACCCACTTTGAGTCATGAAATCAATTTGATTTGGAGTTCCAGTCTGAGATCTGTAGGAGTTTAAATAATCGCACATACAGTTAAGCCAGGTATTCACGAGTGAGCATGCCCCCAGTTCTGCTCCGGAATCATTTGGATGATGTCTTGACCACCTGAAGTCTCGGTTGCTTCTGTGATGTCCTCTAAAGCAATGTTTCCCATCCTGTGGGTCAGGATACAGAAGTGGGTTGCAAAACCTCTGAAAGTGGGTCTCAGGCCAGCCCTCCCTAATGGCCTCCCTTGCCCTTTCCATTGCTTCCTTTTCTATTTTGGAGACCAAGATCTGACCCTGGGAACAGGATCTTCCATGTCTTCCAAGATAATGCATGGGATGGAGAAAGTAGAGAAATAAGTACTTTTCTCCCTTTCTCACAATACAAGAACTCGTGGGCATTCGATGAAATTGCTGAGCAGCCAGGTTAAAACGAATAAAAGGAAGTACTTCTTCACCAAAAGGGTGATTAACATGTGGAATTCACTGCCACAGGAGGTGGTGGCAGCCACAAGCATAGCCACCTTCAAGAGGGGTTTAGATAAAAATATGGAGCAGAGGTCCATCAGTGGCTATTAGCCACAGTGTGTGTGTATGTATAAATTTTTTTGCCACTGTGTGACACAGAGTGTTGGACTGGATGGGCCATTGGCCTGATCCAACATGGCTTCTCTTATGTTCTTATGTCATACATTAGTAGGTGTGTTTTTTTCTTCCCTGCATATACACGTTGGTCAAGTAAAATATGTCCTGCTGGTTACTAGAGTGAGATTCTTAGAATCCTAGCAAGGAATAGAGGGTGTAATGGAGAAGGAGAGGGTGGTCATAGGCCAGAGTATGACCTCCATATGCAAAGGCTGTGTCTGCCAGAATGCCACTTGCTTGGGGTTCATAGCAAGGGTCAGCTTTTGCGTGATGTTTGTCGGTTTCTCAAAAGCATCTGGTTAGCCACTGTAGAAAAATGGGACAATGGACTAGTTTGACTGGAGCGCAAAAAAAAACTTTGAATGGGTTACCCTACCAAGTAGGGTCACCGCACCAAGTACACTGAGGAACTGCTGAGGTACCACTTAGGAACTGCTCTAATGGTCAGGAAGTTCTTCTGAATGTTGAGTTTCCGGCTCAACATTAGGAGGAAGAAGAAGAAGATATTGGATTTATATCCCGCCCTCCACTCTGAAGAGTCTCAGAGCGGCTCACAAACTCCTTTACCTTCCTCCCCCACAACAGACACCCTGTGAGATGGGTGGGGCTGGAGAGGGCTCTCACAGCAGCTGTCCTTTCAAGGACAACCTCTGCCAGAGCTATGGTTGACCCAAGGCCATGCTAGCAGGTGCAAGTGGAGGAGTGGGGAATCAAACCCGGTTCTCCCAGATAAGAGTCCGCACACTTAACCACTACACCAAACTGGCTCTTCAGAACTTCCTGACCATTAGACCGGTTCCTAAGTGGAACAGGCTTCCTCAGGAGGTGGTGGGCTCTCCTTCCTTGGAGGTTTTCAAACAGAGGCTAGATGGCCCATCTGACAGCAATGAAGATCCTGTGAATTTAGGGGGAGGTGTTTGTGAGTTTCCTGCATTGTGGAGGGGGTTGGACTAGATGACCCTGGAGGTCCCTTCCAACTCTATGATTCTATGGTTCTGATTCTATGATTCTACGTTCGGACTTGTGGGAACTGCTGCTCTAAAGAATCCTCCCCTGCGTTTGGTAATTTGCATGAAATCATTACAGGGAGATGTTCCAGGGAAATGGCATCATGGGGACGACGGCCAAAACAAACCCTTGATGCCCACCCCTTGTAATGGATATCCGATTGTGCACACTTGTACACCTTTTGCTAGAGTGTACCACATAACTAATGTTAGATATTTGCCACGTGAACCCTTCTACATCCACCTTTTTCTAAAGAGACCTACAACAGAAAGTAACACGTGACTAGCTTAATCTCATTTGTGCGTGCAAGAGTGATGCCCTTCTGACCTATGTAACAGCCGGATTGTGCTCGGAAGCATGCGCCTACACCGCCAAGCCCTAAGCATGCCCTGCTGCAAAGGCCCTCCACCTTTCTAATATCCTCCTGCAAATTAGGCTCGATGACCTTTCGTGGCCCTATGTTCCCAGAGTGCTATTCCTCCCTGTGCAGAAGAAACCTTTCCTTTGCCTCTTGCTTCGGAGACAATGAGCCTGTGCTTTCATCAGCAGCGCTGATCCTTCTGTCCTTGGGTGAATCTCCCCCAGGTGCGTCTGAGAGGAGCCAGGTATAATGGCCATTTGCGGATAACCGAACTTCACCTTTGGGTAGAAAGGCAATTGATCTCTTGGCCTCTCCTCCTAGATCAGCTCCGTTTTCTAATGACACAGGAAACATCAACCAGCTCCTAAGCTGCATCTGAGGATGGATGAAAGGGAGCTTGCTTATGGACGTCTCGAGAATCCCCACAGCCACGGCTCTTGTTTTATTCATTGCTAATAAGACCATGGCGCTGCTTGTTTGTTTGTTTCTTTCTTTTTATCACCGCTGTGAAAAGACATAGAAGAAGTGTGTGCAAATGCCTGTGCAAATGCCAGTTTTGAGAGCCAGTTTGGTGTAGTGGTTAAGCGCGCAGACTCTTGTTTGGGAGAACCGAGCTCGATTCTCCACCCCTCCACTTGCAGCTGTTGAAATCGCCTTGGGTCAGCCATAGCTCTTGTAGGAGTTGTCCTTGAAAGGGCAGCTGTTGTAAGAGCTCTCTCAGCCCCACAGGGTGTCTGTTGTGGGGGATGAAAGGTAAAGGAGATTTTTGACTGCTCTGAGACTCTGAGATTCAGAGTAGAGGGCGGGATACAATCCAATATCTTCTTCTTCAAGAGCCTGCCTCAGGGGTCCTAAATGAGCCAAGCCTGTCTAAGAAGTACTCGTGGGAGAAGGAGGAGGAGGAGATGAAGACGATGATGGATTTATACCCCGCCCTCCACTCCTCAGAATCTCAGAGTGGCTCAAAAGCTGCCTTCCATAGGAACTGTCCAAGGTCCTGCAGAACCCAATATTGCCGTGATCCTGGCAAACTTTCGTTTTCAGTCAGTCCCTCTCTAGACTTGCAAACAAACAAGCTGATCACAAGGCATGGTGTGGATCACGTGGGACTGAGCTCTTTATGTATTTAAAAAATGAACACTTTCTGGTGAAAAATAAAGGAACAAAGCCACATTGGAGCAACAAAGGCTTTGGCCTGCAGTGACAAGGCTGGCCAGAGAGAAAGACAGGCTACCTGAAATCTTCATGGCTTCTCACTCACTGTTTTAGCTTGCACTTTTCCTGAAACCAGCAGGTACCATCTAACCTAGGCAGCAACTGGATTTCCCAAGCAGTGCGACAGCATTTCCATTATCCAGATCTAGTTCTAAACGAAGATCATGGCATCCGGCACCATCAAACCTTGGCAAATAGAAGGGGAAGACCTGGAAGTAATGACAGAGTTCACATTTCTGGGATCCAAGATCACTGCAGATGGCGACTGTAGCCATGAAATTAAAAGACGTTTGCTCCTTGGGAGGACAGCCATGGTGAACCTGGGCAGTATAATAAAAAGTAGAGACATCACCCTGCCAACAAAAGTCCGTATAGTCAAAGCGATGGTATTCCCAGTTGTAACATATGGCTGTGAGAGCTGGACCATAAGGAAGGCTGAGTGCAGAAGAATAGATGCTTTCGAGCTGTGGTGCTGGAGAAGAATCTCGAGAGCCCCTTGGACTGCAAGAAGATCAAATCAATCAGTCCTAAGGGAAATCAACCCAGACTGTTCACTGGAAGGTCAGATGCTGAAGCTGAAGCTCAGATACTTTGGCCACCAAAGGAGAAGGGAGCACTCCCTGGAGAAGACCCTGATGCTGGGAAAGACAGAAGGCAACAGAAGAAGGGGGCGGCAAATGATGAGATGGCTGGGCAGCTTTACTGATGTAACTAACATGAATTTGAGCAGACTTTGGAGGATGGTGGAAGACAGGAGGGCCTGGCGTGACTTGGTCCGTGGGGTCGCAAAGAGTCGGACTCGACTGTGCGACTGAACAACAGTTCTATTAGCTGCTCTTTGGTCCCAAGTTTCTGGCTGTGCTCAGCAATGTCTCTTCCTCGCAACATCCGGCAAGGATGCGTTAGCAGGGAACCCCCTTGGTGCTCTGCCTCTCAATAATCCAAGGATGCTTTGAAAGAGATTCTTCAGGAAGCAGTTACCAAAGGAGCCCAATTTACCTATTGCCCGTCACTCATCTTCAGAAGAGAGGAAAACAGACTGAGAAGTGGCTTTGTCAAATGCCATGTAACTTAATTAGCTGGCGCGCAAACCGGCTGCCTTTGGAACAAATGACCCTCCGCTGCATCACGGCTGTTATTTATTGCTTATTGCTGCAATAACGACCAGACTGGAGATGCTTCAGTCGGAGGGGAAAGGGCCCCGTTGCGATTGGCAGTATACCGAGATACCGTTCTGATTCCCTGTAACAGAACTAATAATCTAGGTTAATAGCGAGGTACAAGGGGGACAGAGAAGAAGCTGGGATTGGGGAAGGGGTGGGGGGGGGAGAGACGAGGTGATGAAAATACAAGCCCGCTTTCATGTACTCTCGCTCTGCGCTTTGCCACTTGTCTCGTTATTGTCAACTGGGTACGGTACGGTGGGCTCCGCACCCGTCTGTTGGCTGATCTGTTTAAAATTCATGGCAAAGCGAAAAATAGAAACCATATGAATTTTTATAAACTGAGCCGAGGAGGGTGAGGGACTAGGGATAGCTTTAGGTGCTGCAGAGCCCTAGGCAAAGCATTAAGCTTCTCCAAACATAGCCTGAGCTCGGGATCCCTGAAAAGGCCTGTGGACGTTTTTGCTTCCTCTACTCCCGGTGCCAAAGTGATGCCAGCCTTGCCCTTTTGTGCATCTTCATCTGCCCATCCCTGCTGTCTTTAATGATGATGGGAACTGCTATGGTCCTACGGCGACCATTATGGCTTCATACCTGTTGCTCTAATATCATCTAAAGAAGATGATGATTTATTTATTTATTTATTTATTACTTTGCATTTATATCCCGCCCTCTCCGCATATTGGATTTATACCCTACCCTTCACTCTGAATCTCAGAGCAGCTTACAATCTCCCTTACCTTCCTCCCCCACAACAGACACTCTGTGGGGTAGGTGGGGCTGAGAGAGCTCTCCCAAAAGCTACCCTTTCAAGGACAGCTCTGCAAGAGCTATGGCTGACCCAAGGCCATTCCAGCAGCTGCAAGTGGAGTGGGGAATCGAACCCGGTTCTCCAAGATAAGAGTCCGTACGCTTAACCACTACACCAAACTGGCTCTCTTTATGTTGCTTCCTTGGACCTCATTCTAGTACCCTTCCTCTTCCTCGCTCCACAGTCTTCATCTTTAAGGGAGAGGCAGTGGCTCAGTGGAAGAGCATCTGTGTGGCATGCAGAAGGCCCCAAGTCCAATCTCTGGCATCTCCAGTTAAAGGATATGGCAGTAGGTGATGGGAAAGACCTCTGTCTGGAGAGCAGCTGCCAGTCTGAATAGACGATACTGAGCTTTATGGACTGAGGGTCTGATTTTGTATAAGGCAGTATCATGTCATCTTTGCTGCCAGTTCTTAGGAATATCAAGACCCTTCTAGGAAGACACAGTCCCTTCTGGGTAGCATTACAGTGGAAGCACCGCCTCCGCCACCTGCCATCCTAAATGTTGCTAAGTCGCAACCAGGGCTTTTTATAGTCGTAGGAATTCCATTGCATATTAGGCCACACACCCCTGATGTAGCCAATCCTCCTGGAGCTTACAGCAGGCCCTGTAAGAAGAGCCCTGTATCCTCCAGTAGGATTGGCTACATCAGGGGTGTGTGGCCTAATATGCAAAGGAGTTCCTGCTTAAAAAAAGCCCTGCTCTCAACCAACTCCTGGAAGCCCCGTGAAGTTCTACCTCAGCAGTTTTTCAAGGCAAGAGATGAGCAGAGCTTGTTTGCCATTGCTTTCCTCTGCACAGCCATCCCAGTCTTCCTCGGTTGTTATCAAGGAAGCACTAAGTACTTGGTGGTCACAAGGTACCAACCCTGCTTAGCTTCCCAGCTCTGAAAGCATCAGGCTAGTCTGACCTGAACTGGATAGCCCACGCTAGCCTGTTCTCATCAGATCTAAACAAGGTCAGCCCTGGTGGTACTTGGATGAGAGAGCACCAAGGAAACCAGGGTCATGACATACAGGCAGGGGATAGCAAATCAAAGGGTGTTAATCGAAGGGTGATTGACACATGGAATTCACTGCCACAAGAGGTGGTGGCAGCTACAAGCATAGACAGCTTCAAGAGGGGATTGGATAAACATACGGAGCAGAGGTCCCTCAGTGGCTATTGGCCACAAGGAATAGATGGAACTCTCTGTCTGGGGAAGTGGCGCTCTGTATTCATGGTGCTTGGGGGCAAGAGTGGGAGGGCTTCTGGAGTTCTGGCCCCACTGATGGACCTCCTGATGGCACGTGGTTTTTTTGGCCACTGTGTGACACAGAGTGTTGATGGGCCACTGGCCTGATCCAACATGACTTCTTTTATTTTCTAATGTCTGGGGCAAGTGATGCTCTGCATTCTTGGTGCATGGGGGGGGGGGGTACAGTGTGAGGGCTTCTAGTGTCCTAGCCCCACTGGTGGACCTGATGGCACCTGGGGTTTTTTTGCCACTGTGTGTTGGACTGGATGGGCCACTGGCCTGATCCAACAGGGCTTCTCTTCTGTTATTATGTGACCCAGAGTGTTGGACTGGATGGGCCATTGGCCTGATCCAACAGGGCTTCTCTTCTCTTCTGTTCTTATGTGACACACAGTGTTGGACTGGATGGGCCACTGGCCTGATCCAACAGGGCTTCTCTTCTGTTCTTATGTGACCCAGAGTGTTGGACTGGATGGGCCATTGGCCTGATCCAACAGGGCTTCTCTTCTGTTCTTATGTGACACACAGTGTTGGACTGGATGGGCCATTGTCCTGATCCAACAGGGCTTCTCTTCTGTTCTTATGTGACTCAGAGTGTTGGACTGGATGGGCCACTGGCCTGATCCAACAGGGCTTCTCTTCTGTTCTTATGTGACACACAGTGTTGGACTGGATGGGCCACTGGCCTGATCCAACAGGGCTTCTCTTCTGTTCTTATGTGACTCAGAGTGTTGGACTGGATGGGCCACTGGCCTGATCCAACAGGGCTTCTCTTCTGTTCTTATGTGACACACAGTGTTGGACTGGATGGGCCACTGGCCTGATCCAACAGGGCTTCTCTTCTGTTCTTATGTGACTCAGAGTGTTGGACTGGATGGGCCACTGGCCTGATCCAACACGGCTTATGTTCCTATATTCAAAACACCTCTGAACATCTCTCACCTTCAAAGGCCCATGGGGCTGCCATAAATCAACTGTGACTGGATGGCAAAAAAAAAAAAAAAAAGGTATTAGGGCTGCCACTATGCCATCCAAGGCAGCCACCGACTGGAAAGAGGGATCCAAGCAGGACCGATGGCCTTTCAAAAGTCACATCCAACAAAAATCCGGGAGACACCTAGCTGTAGGCTGGCACTGCCTCTCAGACTGTGCTTGCTTCATTGCCTTAAGTGTGAACCCTTTCTCTTGACAGCCCAAATTCCAGCTATGGGAAAAAGTTGTGAGCCCTGTGTCAAAGCGCTTGCAAGGAACGGCTGGGTGGGGGCGATAAGGGTTGATTGGCACAGAGCAGGAAATAGTACCGTTAATGAACACTGGAGTTGCGGCAGATTTTTCAAAATCAAGTAGAATCGGCAAATTAAAATTCTAAAAATATATCTGATTAAAATTACCCTCAAAATGATGCCAGTAAATAGATAAGTGCCAAAGTATTTTAAAAAGTGTTCTGAAGAAGAGCCAGTGCAGCTAATCAAATGCCTGAAATGATGCCAGTTTGGTGCAGTGGTGAAATGTGCGGACTCTTATCTGGGAGAACCGGGTTTGATTCCCCACTCCTCCACTTGCACCTGCTGGAATGGCCTTGGGTCAGCCATAGCTCTGGCAGAGGTTGTCCTTGAAAGGGCAGCTGCTGTGAGAGCTCTCTCAGCCCCACCCACCTCACAGGGTGTCTGTTGTGGGGGGAGAAGATATAGGAGATTGTAAGCCGCTCTGAGTCTCTGATTCAGAGAGAAGGGTGGGGTGTAAATCTGCAATTCTTCTTCTTCTTCTGAATGCCGCAGCCTTAGAATGCCTCATCCCAAGCCAGGGAGAGAAACGTGCACAGAAGAGCAAGGTTTCCTTTGTGGGTGACCTTCCTTGACTTTCTAATTTGCGTGAAAGAAGGATAATTGGACAGCAGAAAGTGAAGGACCCTGCATCCAGAAACCTAACTAGACTTGTGTATGTGTTGATGCCTGCTGGTTCAACCATTTCGGAATACTAAATGACCGGTTGGAGGAGATGAATGCATTCTCTTCTGCCCCCGCCCTGCATCCAACAAACAACTGGCACAATCCAAGGTCTAAGAACATAAGAAAAGCCATGTTGGATCAGGCCAATGGCCCATCCAGTCCAACACTCTGTGTCACACAGTGGCCAAAAAAAAAATTTTTATACACACACACATATAAGAAGTGAGCAGAGGCTCACGAATGCTCACAAAGTCTTTAAGGTGCTACTGGATTCTTGCTCTTTTCTACTAAGAAAGCTCTTTTCTACTTTTCTACTACTGAGAGCCATGTGTTGCCAGACATATCACACAAACCAACAAAAGAGGAAGCCATGTACAAGAACCTGCAACGCAGCAGCAAAAGCTCACGGCTGAGTACTGCAAAAACTTATATATTTATAAGTATTAAATATATAAGTATTTGCAGTATTCAGCCGTGAGCTTTTGCTGTTGCATTTCAGACATATCGCACAGCAGCAGATGCAAGGAATTGTTGACCATCCCCCTCCCCCTTCCCCGTTGTATTGCATCTCTTACCTTTTATCCAAGGGACTCAGGGCACATGTCTTCAGATACAGAAGCACTGTAGCACTATAGAAGTATCCTTGCACACAGAAGTTTATACCTTGAATAAAACTTTTTTTAAAGGTGCCATTGCACTCAAGCTGTATAAGCCACTCATTAAGTTTGAGGTAGTGGTTAAGTGCACAGATTCTTTCATTCCCCACTCCTCCACAAGCAGCTGCTGGAATGGCCTTGGGTCAGCCATCGCTCTCGCAGGAGCTGTCCTTGAAAGGGCAGCTTCTGGGAGAGCTTTCTCAGCCCCACTGACCTCACAGGGTGTCTGTTGTGGGGGAGGAAGGTAAAGGAGATTGTGAGCTGCTCTGAGACTTTGAGATTCAGAGTGAAGGGTGGGATATAAACCCAACATCATCTTCAGAGTAAGGATTCATGGCCAAATGAGGATCCAAAGTTCAGTCCCAGCAACATTCCCTATCCCCAGTACTAAGTCTGAAGCAGTGATTTGACCTGTCAGAGTTCTTGTATTTTTCATTTTTATGATGAAAGCAACTTGGAGGAGGTATTTTTGGATGACTGCATTGTGGAGGGGGGGGGTTAACTCTCACCCTTCACCATGTTGCTGTCCCAGTTGGAGACCACCCTTATGCATTTTGAACCATGAGTTGGGTCATTCTGGGAGCTTTATGGTTTCCAGGTGCATAAGAGAACATAAGAGAAGCCATGTTGGATCAGGCTAATGGCCCATCCGTCCAACACTCTGTCACATAAGAACATAAGAGAAGCCCTGTTGGATCAGGCCAATGGCCCATCCAGTCCAACACTCTGTGTCACATAAGAACAGAAGAGAAGCCATGTTGGATCAGGCCAATGGCCCATCCAGTCCAACATTCTGTGTCACATAAGAACATAAGAGAAGCCCTGTTGGATCAGGCCAGTGGCCCATCCAGACCAACACTCTGTGTCACATAAGAGCATAAGAGAAGCCATGTTGGATCAGGCCAATGGCCCATCCAGTCCAACATTCTGTGTCACATAAGAACATAAGAGAAGCCATGTTGGATCAGGCCAATGGCCCCTCCAGTCCAACACTCTGTCACACAGTGATCCTGTTACAACTCAAGCATCCTTGCTCTTAGGAGGGCCAGAATCCTCTCAAAACTCAGGACTCAGGGAGCGTCTTGCTTGTGAGCGTGCCGCCCTCCTCCGATCCCTGAGGTCCTGACGGAGGCGGTCACGCACACGAGCCACCCGAGAGGGCGAGGCAGGGGGGCTGGGATCTTCTTCAGCAGGAGGCAGGGGTACTGGTGCAGGTGGCAGGGGTACAGTTTCCTCGGAAGACTCGTCTTCCTCTGCAGGGTCCCCAGCACCCATGACAAAAGTCAGGGAGTCCAGAAACCAAAGTCAAGCCGGAGTGGATGCTAGAACGTCAAGGAGATGACTAGTTGCTTCCACAAAGCCTCCTCCCAAAGCCTACAGCTATATAGCCCTCTGCTGGCTGTTGCCCATTTGGGCTAATTGCTGGCTCAGAGAAGCAGCCAGGATCCTGTTACAACTCAAGCATCCTTGCTCTTAGAAGGGCCAGAATCCTCTCAAAACTCAGGGAGCGTCTTGCTTGTGAGCATGCCGCCCTCCTCCGATCCCTGAGGTCCTGACGGAGGCGGTCACGCACACGAGCCACCCGAGAGGGTGAGGCAGGGGGGCTTGGATCTTCTCCAGCAGGAGGCAGGGGCACTGGTGCAGGTGGCAGGGACACAGTTTCTCCTGCAGGCTCAACTTCCTCTGCAGGGTCCCCAGCACCCATGACAATGGCCATCTGACAGCAATGAAGATCCTGCGAATTTAGGGGGAGGTGTTTGTGAGTATCCTGCATTGTGCAGGGGGTTGGACTAGATGGCCCTAGAGGTCCCTTCCAACTCTATGATTCTATGAATAGTGGAAATGTCTCTTTACGGGTATGCCTTGCTGGAAAATAATAAGCATTTGTCATCAAAATTGACATCGTTCTGCAAATGCTATCGATTTCAAGTGGTCTGTGCTTTGCACTGAGTGGAAAAACGTCCTCTGTGAAAAATTACGGCCCACTTTGCCATTGATAAAATTATTAGCCAATGTAATATTAGGCATGGCTTGATCTCTGTGGAACTTCTGTCAAAGTTCAACACCAAACAAATGAACACATGGACCTGCCTTACGCTGCTTCAGACCCCTGCGGCATCCAGACCAGTATTGCCCACTCTTATTGGCAGCAGCTCTCCAGGGTCTCAGGCAGAATTCTTTCCCTATTGAGATATTTGGGAAATATAGCAGCTTTACTCAATCATAGAAGAGTGATACTGAGTGCGGTAAATAAATCTCCCAAAAAGTATATTGCAAGAAACTTACATTTATTCAAGTAGATTCAGTTCGCATTCAGGTTACTGTCAAAGGAGAGAGAGAAGCCTAATCTGAAGAAGAAGAAGAAGACTGAAGATTTATACCCCACCCTTGTCTCTGAATCAGAGACTCAAAGTGACTTACAATCTCCTATATCTTCTTCCCCCACCCTGTGAGGTAGGTGGGGCTGAGAGAGCTCTCCCAGAAGCTTTCAAGGACAACCCTTGTGAAAGCCATGGCTAACCCAAGGCCATTCTAGCAGCTGCAAGTGAAGTGGGGAATGAAACCCGGTTCTCCCAGATAAGAGTCTGCACACTTAACCACTACCCCAAACTAAAGAGTAGTTTCCCTATCAAAACTGGCATGATGTGCTTGGGAGTATGAGGGCATTGTATTTGCTGGAGAGACCTGCAGAGGTGTCTCCATGGAAGGCCGTGTGAGGATTGTGAGACGACTAAGGGAGACAGAGGAGGAGAGAGAGGGCAGAGGGCAGTTCCTAAGGGGGGCACAGTGGGAGGGCTTCTAATGCCCTGGCCCCACTGATAGACCTCCTGGTGGCACCTGGGCTTTTTGGCCCTGTATGACACAGTGTTGGACTGGATGGGCCATTGGCCTAATCCAACATGGCTTCTCTTATATTCTTATGTTCATCCTGTTCGAGATAACCTATACACACTTAAGAGTGATGTAGCACCCCATCCCCCAATACCCAGAAAAGCTGAATAACTAACTCCAGCATTTCCATCACCTACTGCCTGGTCTTTTCAACTGAAGATGCTACAGATTGAACCTGGGACCTCTTGCATACCAAACAGAAGCTCTTCCACAAAGTCACAGCCCCTTCCGCCTTCTCGAGAAGGTGGGAAAGGAAGTTCTGCTAGACAAAGCAACAGCGTAGCCAAAGATCACCCATCCTAAGCATGTCCTTTAAAAATATCTCACGCTCCCCAGGCAGTGGGAAATGACAAGGGCACCTTTACCATTTTTAGCATTCCTTCAGTGAATGGCAGAGGAGACTTCCGATATCTTCATAACATTTACAAGCAGAGCGTTGTGAAAGTAAACAGGCACTCTTACAGCAGGGGGGGGCATCAAGTCATGGCTGACTTATGGTGACCCCTGTGGGGTTTTCAAGGCAAGAGACATTCAGAGGTGGCTTGCCATTGGCTGTCTCCACGTTGTGACCATAGTATTCCTTGGAGGCCTCCCTTCATAATTTGAGCCATGGCTGACCCTACTTAGCCTCTAACAAGATCAGGTGGGGAGTGGGGGGAGGAGAAAATTGGATTTATACCCTCCCTTTTACTCAGAGTCTCAGAGCAGTTTACAATCTCCTTTCCTTCCTCTCTCCACAACAGATACTCTGTGAGGTAGATGGGGCTGGAAGAGCTCTCAGAGAACTGCTCTTGAGAGAAAGCCGTCCAGATCTCGGCTGTTCAGAGATCACCAACAGTCCATTTCATAAATGGTTGTTTATTGGCCCATCATAAGACCATAAGAGAAGCCATGTTGGATCAGGCCAATGGCCCATCCAGTCCAACACTCTGTGTCACATAAGAACAGAAGAGAAGCCATGTTGGATCAGGCCAATGGCCCATCCAGTCCAACACTCTGTGTCACATAAGAACATAAGAGAAGCCCTGTTGGATCAGGCCAATGGCCCATCCAGTCCAACACTCTGTGTCACATAAGAACATCAGAGAAGCCATGTTGGATCAGGCCAATGGCCCATCCAGTCCAACACTCTGTGTCACACAGTGGCCAAAAAATTATATATATATACATACATACATACATATACACACTGTGGCTAATAGCCACTGATGGACCTCTGCTCCATATTTTTATCTAACCCCTTCTTGAAGCTGGCTATGCTTGTAGCCGCCACCACCTCCTGTGGCAGTGAATTCCACATGTTAATCACCCTTTGGGTGAAGAAGTACCTCCTTTTATCCGTTCTAACCCGACTGCTCAGCAATTTCATTGAATGCCCACGAGTTCTTGTATTGTGAGAAAGGGAGAAAAGGACTTCTTTCTCTACCTTCTCCATCCCATGCATCATCTTGTAAACCTCTATCATGTCACCCCGCAGTCGACGTTTCTCCAAGCTAAAGAGCCCCAAGCGTTTTAACCTTTCTTCATAGGGAAAGTGTTCCAAACCTGTAATCATTCTAGTTGCCCTTTTCTGCACTTTTTCCAATGCTATAATATCCTTTTGGAGGTGCGATGACCAAAATTGCACACAGTACTCCAAATGAGACCGCACCATCGATTTATACAGGGGCATTATGATACCGGCTGATTTGTTTTCAATTCCCTTCCTAATAATACCCAGCATGGCATTGGCATGATAGCTGAGTGTAGGCAGGACAGACTGGCGCGGCAGGCTTTTTGGCCCTTTATATAGATTTACTACAAGCCATTTACAATTTCAAAGGAAAGCGGGAAGCAGCAATCCCTCCCCCCAAGATGTTCCCAGGGCCCCTTCTGCTCCTAATCTGGAGGAGTGACTTTGGTTTCCCTTCATAACCCCTCAGACCAGAGTGAAAGAATTTGATAACTGTCGCAGAGATAGGTGCAGCAAAAGCAGGGAGGCAGAAGTGAAAGCAGTTGAGAAACATGTTTAAAAAACGGCAAGGCACTTGACGAAAGCTCTATGGGAACTGTGGCTGTTCCAAGGTCACCCAGCTAGCTGCATGTGGAGGAGTAAGGAATCAAACTCAGTTCTCCTAGATCAGAGTCCACGCACTTAACCGCTATGCCAAATTGGCTCTCAGGCTAGAAACTTTCTGCTCTCGTTCTCTCTATGGCTGTCTTTGTTTCCTTGTTTCTAATTTCAAACTTATTGGGTTGGGGGGTTTCTGTCAGACACATCATCTGAGTAATGTCTATCCCTTGCCAGTAAGTTGCCCATTTGGAGGACCATTTGAAGTGATTAAGAAACATTAACATCTTTTTTGTTGGGGCCCTGACCGTTCATTTACAGCGATCGAGGCCAGCCAAACAACAATGGGATCAAATGAGATGAATCGGACGCATTGCAGGACAAATTACAAGAATGAAGAAGTCCGACGCGTCGCCTCTCAGGAAATTATAGCGTGCATGAAAGACAGTGATGAAATCTGAAATACCATACTTTATTAAATCCAAATGCAGTCTTCACTGCTTAAAATTTGCTTTGAGACTAGAGTCGGGTCATAATGCAATTCCCTGCCTTTAACAGAGCCTCAGATCTAGAGTTAGCTGTTGTGAATCTCACGTATTCCAGGCTGAGTAGTAATTGCACAGACAGAAGGAGGATCCAATTTTATAGGATCAGAGATCAATCGATGACTAGCCGGGAGTCACCTGACAGTGACTCAACCCACCTTTTGAACAGCACCTTTTCCTAAGGCTCGCTTTTGCTCTTCCAGTAGCAATTTCTACCTTTACACCATGAAGCCTACAGGGTGGCACCGTAACCAGGGAAACCACATGGTAAGTCTCATAGGCTTGGCTTTGAACCTTAGGATGATTGGCAAACACTTTCTGCCTTGCATTTGAAACGTGAGAGAAACACCCGTCGTGCGCTAAGGAAGGAGAAAATAACAGTGAAGCGTTCTTCCTTAAGCAAGAACCTCAACAACCTGTGGCATAATCAATTTATCCAGCGCAACAAACTTTGCCAGGATAACAAAAAAGGCTCACCATGATCTTTTTTTTTCTTCTAGCAAAGCTGGCTTTTAATTACACCACCGCGTTTTCTGCAGAACTCGGCAAGCCGCTGATTTCCAGGAATTTGCTTCTGCTTTTTAGTTCTGTGTGCATAAATAGAACCAAAACAGAATCCAGAGGGGAGATGAAAAAGACATTGTATTTATATTCTGCCCTCCACTTAAGTGTCTCAGAGTGGCTCGCAATCTCCTTTATCTTTCTCCCCCACAACAAACACCCTGTGAAGTGGGTGGGGCTGAGAGGGCTCTCACGGCAGCTGCCCTTTCAAGGACAACCTCTGCAGAGCTATAGCTGACCCAAGGCCATTCCAACAGGTGCAAGTGGAGGAGTGGGGAATTAAACCCGGTTCTCCCAAATAAGAGTTTGCACACTTCACCACTACACCAAACTGGCAAGATGGGCAAGAAGGCATTAGCATAAGTTGCTTCCTAATGCAGCGACCAGCTCCAGAATACTTCAGCTGGAGTCGACGCGATTGAAGTTCAGAGCCCAGACCTTGGAAACTTCTGAGCACCTTCTCGTGTATGAGCATTTGATCTGGCAGGTGGTAGAAGTGCGTAATCTCTTAATAAGCATAAGGAGTCTTTTATCCATGTTTAGTTTATCTAGCTTAATCCAGAGGAGGTCCCTGTCAACTGAATCAAATGCGCCTTTTAAATCTAAAAAAGCAACAAGTAATTTCTGGTTATTATGCACAGTGTTGACTAGATGGGATAGGGTAATGCAGTGGTCTAAAGTGGTCTTCCCTTTGCAGAAGCCCAACTGTTCAGGGCCTAGAATTTTTCCCTGCAACATCCAGAGATTGAGCTTGACTAATAGATGTTATCACAAAAAAAAAGAGAAACAATTATATTAAAACTCAATGGGAAGAGCTATACCATGCTACTACCTTAAAAAAATTCTAAAAAGTTCTGGGCCATAGTCTCAGGTGCATTCCGGGCCAATGACCCATCTATGTCTGCCATTTCCTCTTATGTTTGGTTTCAACACTTCTCAGTTCTGTTCCATCAAGATCTGATTTGTGCTGAACCATCTGATTTTTCTCTAGCCGATTTACCTGACTGGCCTCCTGTCCCTCCGGAGGAAATAAAAGAATTAATTACACAACTGAAATTAGGAAAGACTCCTGGCCCGGATGCCATTTCCTCCGAAATCTTAAAATTAGACCCAGACTGGTGGGCTTCTCCCCTTGCATCTCTGTTTACAACTGTAGATCGAACTGGCATAATTCCCTTGGCATGGTTGAATGCAATAGTGGCCCGCTATACAAAAAAGGTGATCACGCTTACCCTTTCAATTACAGGCCGATTAGCCTACTCTCCATCATTGGCAAGCTTCTCAGGTACGGTGCTCTCTTCCATCTCGTTAATTGTGATTTGCGGATGAAGGGGCGGCTATGGAACGCAAGGAACCCGGAAGACGTGGGGGAGGGGCTTTCAGATCCTTGCCTGACTACTTTTCTGGGGAAAGGGAAGTGCCGCTTGAAAATAATTACCGATTCCATCTTATGCATTCCTCTTTGTTCCCGCTGAGTACATCTGTCAGCGAAACGGGGAGCTGTAACAACGTAACAGCTGTGCATTTTCACTTCAGCACACTTTGGCCGTGATTTTTCAGAAGGGGGGGGACGTCACTGTGCCAGTTTATCGTGGTTTCCAGTGCCCCAATTCCATCTCATGAAATGGCTCCAACCCTTTCCTGGGTAAATTGGACAGCCCCCGTCATCCGGAGCCCGAGAACAGAAGTAGGACAACTTGGGATCCTAACGTTCACTGTAATGAGAGTCAGAAGGAGCTGTATCAGAGGAATCTAAACGTCGCCATCCAGGAGAGACGGTGCTTGGTTCTTGGCACCTGCTGAGCCTTAAGCCGCATATCTCTTCCAGTTGCCCAGACATTTCCGTTCTCATCACAACTCTCAGTAGGGAGGGTGGCTAGCATTCAAACAGCAGGTTTAATCAGATCTTTGATCCCACCAGGGAAAAGTATGACCAAGAAAAGGTGGGAGAGGGAATGTTACGCAGGCTGTCTTTGCAAAGCGTAGCCTGCAATGATGACTTTTTTGTTGTTGTTCTCCACTTATCTGTTGTCTGTTGTCTGACATGAACATCAGATGTTTGAGGAAGGAAGGAAGGAAGGAAGGAAGGAAGGAAGGAAGGAAGGAAGGAAGGAAGGAAGGAAGGAAGGAAGGAAGGAAGGAAGGAAGGAAGGGAGGGAGGGAGGGAGGGAGGGAGGGAGGGAGCCAGTTTGGTGTAGTGGTTAAGTGTGCGGACTCTTATCTGGGAGAACCGGGTTTGATTCCCCACCCCTCCACTTGCACCTGCTGGAATGGCCTTGGGTCAGCCATAGCTCTTGCAGATCTGTCCTTCTGAGAGCCAGTTTGGTGTAGTGGTTTAGTGTGCGGACTCTTATCTGGGAGAACCGGGTTTGATTCCCCACCCCTCCACTTGCACCTGCTGGAATGGCCTTGGGTCAGCCATAGCTCTTGCAGATCTGTCCTTCTGAGAGCCAGTTTGGTGTAGTGGTTAAGTGTGTGGACTCTTATCTGGGAGAACCGGGTTTGATTCCCCACTCCTCCACTTGCAGCTGCTGGAATGGCCTTGGGTCAGCCATAGCTCTTGCAGAGCTGTCCTTGTGAGAGCTAGTTTGGTGTCGTGGTTAAGTGTGCGGACTCTTATTTGGGAGAACCGGGTTTGATTCCCCACTCCTCCACTTGCACCTGCTGGAATGGCCTTGGGTCAGCTATAGCTATTGCAGGAGTTGTCCTTTAAAGGGCAGTCCCACCCACCTCACAGGGTGTCTGTTGTGGGAGAGGAAGGTAAAGGAGATTGTGAGCCGCTCAGACTCTTCGGAGTGGAGGGCGGGATATAAATCCAATATCTTCTTCTTTTGTTATCTGTCCAGTAGGAATATTCACTTCATTAACTAGGAAACCCACAAAATTGGTGTCAGTCAAGGCCTGCCTGCAGACAGAAGCACTTGGGTAGCCAAAAGCCTTTTCATTTTATGCCAGTTCTTACGTGCATGTTTTTTGTTTTTCCATCAAGTTGTAGCTGCCTAATGGTGACCCCGTAAGGTTTTCAAGGAAAGAGAGGTGGTCTGCCATTGCATCCCTGGACTTCCCTGGTGGTCTCCCATCCAAATACTGACCAGGGCTGACCCTGCTTAGCTTCTGAGATTGGACTAGCCTAGGCCATCCAAGTCAGGGCAGTTATGGTCTATTCGAGGGGTGGCCAAACTTGCTTAACACTAGTACCACATAGAATAACCATCAGGTCCTTGAGAGTCATAAGACATGAACATCAGATGTTTGAGGAAGGAAAGAAGGACAGATGGTGGCTCAGTGGTAGAGCATCTGCTTGGTAAGCAGAAGGTCCCAGATTCAATCCCCTGCATCTCCAGCTAAAAAGGCAAGTAGGTGTGATAAACCTCAGCTTGAGACCCTGGAGAGCCGCTGCCAGTCTGAGTAGACAAGACTGACTTTGATGGACAAGGGTCTGATTCAGTATACGGCAGCTTCATATGTTCAAAATAGATGGGAGAGGGAGGAAGGAGGAGAGGTGGAAAGAAAGCAACATTAAATGCATTCTCCAAGCTGTTGGCTGGCTTGGCTTGGAAAAGTGTTTAAAAGAGAGAAATGCCTTCTCCAAGCTGGCCAACAGGGTGGTGGGGGCTTCGAGAACCACAAAATATGTGCGAAAGAGTCACATGTGGCTCCCGAGCCACGTTTTGGTCATCCCTGGACTATACTTAAAACAGAACACATTCAGAATGCTTAATGTGCAGCATAAAGAGTTCAACAAGCATCTGTCTTTCCTTCTAACCTGTTTACCTAAAAGGAAGATCAGGTTTTCACACACACACACACACAAATGTGCCATCAAGAAAAAAGGAGGCTGTCTTAAATTTGCTTGCAAGTTACAGTTATGTGAAATAATAACAAATCCTTACTTGAATGGCCCAAACTAGACTGATCTCATGAGATCTCAGAAGCTTAGCAGGGTCATCCCCAGTTAGTATTTGGATGGGAGACCACTAAGGAAGTCCAGGCTGGATGGCCACCTGACAGCAATGAAGATCCTGTGAATTTAGGGGAAGGTGTTTGTGAGTTTCCTGCATTGTGCAGGGGGTTGGACTAGATGACCCTTGAGGTCCCTTCTATGATTCTATGAGGGTCTCTGCACAGAGGCCAGCAGTGGCGAACCACCACTGAATATCTCTTGCCTTGAAAACACCACAGTGGGTTGCCATAAGTTGGCTGCAAGTAGACTGTACTTTCCACTACCACTACCAGGGGTGGAATTCTAGCAGGAGCTCCTTTGCATATTAGGCCACGCACCCCTGAGGTAGCCAATCCTCCAAAAGCTTACCAAAAAGAGCCTTGTAAGCTCCAGGAGGATTGGCTACATCAGGGGTGTGTGGCCTAATATACAAATAAGCTCCTGCTAGAATTCCACCCCTGACCACTACAATAACAACAACGCTTGTGCATAACCTTTTTACAGTGGGATCATTTTACATGTAGGATTGTCTTCCTTTTGGGTAATACAGTAATTAACGCCATTATTACATCCTCTGGAGAGAGGCAGCAGGCATGTCTTTTTGATTGCCCTCCTCTAAGGCGTGCCCGCAACATGAGACACCTGCCAACGTGGCATAACAACAAAGAACTCTGCTTCTGAGATGCGCATCTTGAACGACACGGGCCCTCTAAGCAAGAGCAATGCCTACTGTGATCCTCACACTTCTCTTTCTGAGCACGGGTGGGACTTAGGAGAGTGTCGTCCCGCACTTTAGCCTCCAAGGAAATAATCTTTCCCACCCTGCCAGGTGTTTAGGTTAGTTTGGTTTCTGTTGCCTTGGCACAAAGCACCTGAACAGCTGAAGAGGCAGGCGCAAAACACGGCCCCTGGGGGTGACACGGAGTGCAGCAGGAATCTCGTCTAGCGGGTCTTCTCTCGCCAAGGCTGCCATCTCCGACTGTTGTCAAAGACCATTCATCTCCATTAGAGTCGGAACCAGCTTCATCTGCCCACGATAGCAGAACCCTCCTCTGGGATGCCGTCCTCCCGTTTTCACTTCCAGTCTGTTTAATTGCCAAGTTTGTGGGATTCGGCTTTGGCCTCCACGGTTAATAACGGCCCCGCCGGATCTTCCGAGCACGCACGCTGAACTGGAGACGGCGTTGGCGCTTAACGACAGCCAAGCAGGGTCATGCTTTTAATTTCAGACAGCAGTCTGTCAGGGGAGCCTCCGATGCAGGGAGCGTTTTCTTCTCATTCCAGCCACCTTCTGCCTAGAGACAAGCACAGAGATTGATGCTACTTAGCTGTGCTTTCCGTTTCTCGAAAATTCCCCCTCGGCTTTATTGTTCGTTAAAAAATACGTTCGTGGACCGAAACCCTGAACCGATAAATAAAAAATTCATATGTACATAGCAGCCCACAAGTCGGGACAGATGGACACATTTCAGCAACTCCCCCCGCTAGACCTGCTGACCTTTCCGAGCCACTTTTGCCAAAGCTTAGCAGAAGCCATGGCAGATTCTCCTGCTCAGAATAGCTGCCCCTTCACTCCAGATCCCCAGGCCCTACAAGCAGCCAGTGTGCGCAAGCCAACCCGCTGCAGACTTCTCCTCTCCCAGACAGCTCTTAGGTTAACTTCCAGGGCCATTTTGAATCTGTTCTGTGCACAGCAAGAAGAAAAAAATAAGTTGCTGTGCAGATGTCAATCTCCAGCCATTGATCGTTCTGCAGATATGGGCGAGGTGTCAAATTAAAGCACCGGATATATAGATTAGCCAAAAATAGGACATTTGCATACTCAACAGACAGACAAAATCTGAGGTCAGGGTGACAGGCGATCGCTTTGGTAAAGCAGGCCGACAGGAGGGAGCCAAGTGCGGCTTGAATTCTTGAATTCCTTCTGCTTCCGCTCGTGCCCTCTGCCAAACGGATCTCTGCTTCGGTTTGAATCCCTCCCAATGCAAATCTGCGGGAACGTGCTTAAATTTGGCAGGTCCACCCGTAATGAACAGCTGCAGTTGAATCAGTCAGAGCCAAGAGCCCTGCCGCCGTTCGTGTGCTCGATTCCACTCGTGTGCTTCCTTAATGAATTTTGCTCCATTTGCAAAGCACGCCGACCCAAATCTCAGCTGATGGGAAGTCTAGCAAACCCTGTCATGAGCCAGTTTGATGTAGTGGTAAAGTACACGGACTCTTATCTGGGAGAACCGGGTTTGATTCCCCACTCCCCCACTTGCAGCTGCTGGAATGACCTTGGGTCAGCCATAGCTCTTGTAGGAGTTGTCCTTGAAAGGGCAACTGCTGTGAGATCTCTCTCAGCCCCACCCACCTTATAGGTTGTCTGTTGTGGGGAGGGGAGGTAAAAGGAGATTGTGACCACTCTGAGACTCTGAGATTCAGAGTATGGGGCGGGATATAAATCCAATTTCTTCTTCTTCATTGTAATGTACTCAGTGACGAGACGTGCGGAAGGCAACATACTTTATTAGAAGGTACATCACAGACGGGGCAACGCGGGCCGGGACCCGCTTTATATACATTCGGCCCGGAACAGCCCTCCAGCTGGCCAGTCCAATCCTGGCCAGTCAAACTTCCCGCCACTGGTCTTGATTGGCGGAGTCTTTTCCCGCGCTGCGCAGAGCGACCAAGGGACTTCCCCTGGTCGCCTCTGCTGCACGGCCGTGCGGTGCTTTAGTTAAGCCCAAGACACTACATTCATCATCATCATCAGTGCCTTGTACTGATCTGCTCCAACCAAGGATACGGTCTCCTGTTCTAAACACTAATGCGGACACTGTGACCCTGCCGAAGAACATCGTTCCTCACCCAGCGAAGACAAATTTGGGTCTTTGACTTTTGTGTGCAGGGAGAGGAATGGAAGGGCATTTCTTTGTGCGGGGCCATTGTGTGTGCGTGGATGCTTATGGTTCAATGTCACCAAAACGGATGCTTAAAAACAATAGTTCCTTTAATCTCCCGCCACAGATGAGCTGCCTTTCAGAATTCTTATGATATGTCTGCTCAGTACACAGGGGCTAAGAAGGATTTAATGCGACGCCCGGACTCAGCAGCCTTGGAGGGAAGCCTTTCCGGACGTTAGGGGGAAGGGCCGCCGTTCTCTTTCTCCAGCGAAACCGTTTCCTGCTTGAGAATGAAGGATAACAAGAAAATGACTTTGCATCAGTTTTGATCCAAGATGAAGATTCCAGGAGGAGGGGTTAAGCTAGGGGCTGCCTTCATGATTCGAGGACCCCGGGCAGAAGACCAGGATGGAGCCCCAGAGCGGCTGCTGTCACCACTGTCCTGTCCCCTCCTCTCACCTGAGTCATCCCAAGCTCAAGCAAGGATTTCCCCACCACCACCCTGCAAAGCAGGGATATGGAGGGTGCAGGCAAGCATGGCCACTGCCTGCTCTTCCTTTTCTTTCTCCCTCTGTTGTGGATGTGGGGCTGTAGCTGGCTGGGGACCCCACAGTCTGGAGCTTGGGGCACCTGTATAAATCGATGGTGCGGCCTCATTGGGAATACTGTGTACATTTCTGGTCACCGCGCCTCAAAAAAGATATTATAGCATTGGAAAAGGTGCAGAAAAGGGCAACTAGAAGGATTCAAGGGTTGGAACATTTTCCCTATGAAGAAAGGTTAAAACGCTTGGGGCTCTTTAGCTTGGAGAAACGTCGACTGTGGGGGTGACATGATCGAGGTTTACAAGATTAGGCATGGGATAGAGAAGGTGGAGAAAGAAGTGCTTTTCTCCCTTTCTCACAAATGAGAATTTGTGGGCATTTAATGAAATTGCTAAGCAGTCGGGTTAGAGCAGATAAAAGGAAATACTTCTGCACCCAAAGGGTGATTAACGTGTGGAATTCACTGCCACAAGAGATGGTGGCGGCTACAAGCACAGACAGCTTCAAGAGGGGATTGGATAAACATATGAAGCAGAGGTCCATCAGTGGCTATTAGCCACAGTGTATTGTTGGAACTCTCTGTCTGGGGCAGTGATGCTCTGTATTCTTGGTGCTTGGGAGGGCTTCTGGAAATCTGGCCCCACTGGTGGACCTCCTGATGACACTTGGTTTTTTTGGCCACTGTGTGACACAAAGTGTTGGACTGGATGGGCCATTGGCCTGATCCAACATGTCTTCTCTTATATTCTTATGCCCCAGATAACGGGTGTCTAAGACCTTCCCTGGGTGCCACAGATGGAATACATCTTGGCAAGTCCAAGGAAGTCATTCAGGTTTCTTGATGGTTATTCACAGGGCTTTTTTTGTAGCAGGAACTCCTTTGCATATAAGGCCACAACCCCCTGATGTAGCCAATCCTCCTGGAGCTTACAGGAGACCCTGTACTAAGAGCCCTGTAAGCTTTTAGAAGATTGGCTACATCAGGGGTGTGGTCTAATATGCAAAGGAGTTCCTGCTACAAAAAAAAGCCCTGGTTATGCAGAATGTCATCCTTTAAAAAAGAAAAAACTGTTGGGGGGTATGTCCCTCTGGCTTGTTGGGAAGGGGGATACAGAATGCCCCGATATAAAATTAAAGACCAAATAATGGTAAGAGCATCAGGTTTGTTGGGTTGTTCCTTTGTGCACAGGTTTTCTCTTCTCTTCCGCCCAAGCTGCCTTTGTCCTCTTTCAAAAGCCAAAAATCCCAGGCGGCTTCTGTCGCTGCCTCCACTTCAGAAGTATCTTGAATAGAAGCTGAAGTTTTGACTGGCCTGAATGTATAAATATTGTCGCTGCCTTGACCCCTATGTTGGCCTGGCATACTGCTTATCATTCTTATACTTCTTATTTTACTTTGTTTCCAAGAGGGGCAATAAAGGAGATATCCCCGCAAGCCGACGCTTTTGTTTTCTCTCCTACGGCTCCACCTGCTTTTTATAGCTTCTTTCTCCAAATGCCATTTATAACTGGGGGGTTTTTTGCAGACCGCTGTCGGAATGGGATGGATTCATTCTTTTTATAGCAGTCTTGCAATGGCGGTAGGATCTGGTCCCAGGCACAGCAAAGATGCTATGTAACATTTCTGTCGGGCTGCATTTACAGCTCCGGTTATGAATCCCGGGTGATAAATCCCTCCTTTTATGGTCTCGATCAGCCTCTCTCCAGCAAGGAGTTCACGCAACTCGGGGCCGTAAAGGCGAAGTTGGCTTCTTTACAAGCCATTCTCTGAAAAGCTACAGCTGCTGCGTACCTTGCACGTGATCCTGAGGTGCGCACGAAAGAGAGGGAGGGAGAGAGAGATGGCATGATGTTATTCAGCTTTTTTTAAAAAAAAAAAAAAGAAAGCAATTCAAAGTCATTAGAAGAGAGCGACGGTAATAAAAGCATATTTAAAATTAAGATCCTTATCCATGTTACATGATTATTAAATTGGAAAGAGGTTTTTTTTTTTTAAGATTTAATTTGCATTGCCGTCGTCAACAGCTCTTATTTCTCATCACGAGTACAATGTCTCCACCTCCCTTGGCGGGTGAGCTGAGGGGCGGGTACATCTCGTTTATCTGGGGATGCTTCAGGGGTGTCCTTTGCACTTCCTTAGCAATCTTCTTTTATCTTTTGGGATCCTGGGAATAGGTTTTACCCATCGAACAAAAGCGTTGTTTGAGAATAAAGCAGCCCCACTAACTCACACCAAAGGCCAGGCCTTGAATTCAGCAGGAGCTCACAGGAGCACAGCTCTGAACCTTTCTGAGGGTTCCCCCTCCTCCTCCCCACCTACCTTGTCCATTGAATAGGAGGTGCAGCTGCATAACAATCCCTGGATTAGGAGAACGGGCAGCCAGCCAGCCACCAGGGGCTTTGCCATGCCCCCAGCAGCCCTCATTAACCCCTGGAGAAGACCGTGCCACTCTTTCTCCGCTTCTTATGTGATTTTGGGTGGTGGGTGGCTTACTGGCCTTTTGACTGGGGAGGGGCAGCCCAGGAGAGCGAGGCCTGCTTGGCCTGGCTAGATCTCTAGCCAGCCCAAGCAGGCCTCACTTGCCCGGGGCTCTCCTTTCTTGCGTCGGGTTGCTTTTGGCTGGGAGGGGGCAGCATATGCTAAAGAGTTATGCTAATGAGTTCCACCACCTATTTTTCTACAAAATGACCCCTGCCAAAAGGCCCACATATTACGCATATGAAGCTGCTTATAGAATCATAGGGTTGGAAGGGATCTCCAGTGTCTAGTCTAACCCCCTGCACAAGGCAGGAAATTCACAAATGCCTCCCCCTAAATTCAAAATCTACAGGATCCGCATTGCTGTCAGATGGGCCATCTAGCCTCTGTTTAAAAACCTCCAAGGAAGGAGAGCCCACCAGCTCCCAAGCTGCCTTATATTGCAGCTTCTCTGCTTTGGAAAAGGTTGGGTGACAGGTGATACCTGAGAACCCTGGAGCATGGTGGCAGGTCAGAGTAGACAAGACTGACCTTGAGAAACTGAGGGTCTGACTCAGCAGAAGGCAGAATGTGTAGGATCCTTTGGAAGTTTGAAGAGATAACAGCTGAGACCCTGAAGGAGAGAGCATGACTCAGCAGTTGAGCACGTCCCACCTTGCATATAGACCAGGGATGGTCAAACTTGCTTAACATAAGTGCCACACAGAATAAATGTCACATGTCTGAGAGCCATAAGACATGATTGTCAGTTGTTTGAGGGAAGGAAGGAAGGAAGGAAGGAAGGAAGGAAGGAAGGAAGGAAGGAAGGAAGGAAGGAAGGAAGGAAGGAAGGAAGGAAGGAAGGAAGGAAAATAGATGGAGGGCGATGGAGGGAGAGGTAAAAAGAAAGCAACTTTAACTGTAAATGCATTCCCCGAGCTGTTGTCTGGCTTGGAGAAGTGATTTAAAGAAACAAATGCCTTCTCTAGTAGGCCAGTGGGGTGGGGTGCTTTCCTTCTCCAAGCCAATCTACAGGGCAGTGGGAGCTTCAAGAGCCGCACAATATGTGTGAAACAGCCACATGTGGCTCCCGAGTCACAGTTTGTCCACCCCTGATATAGATGGTCCCAGGTTCAGTTTCTGGCTAAGTGGTGAGAAAGACCCTAACAACTGCTGCATGTTGCGGGGAACCACGTTGGGCTGGGTCGCTGACCAGACTGACTTGACATTGGGCCACTTCATGAGTTCCAGTAAACTGCAACCTTCCATT
This sequence comes from Heteronotia binoei, assembly GCF_032191835.1. NCBI lineage: Eukaryota > Metazoa > Chordata > Lepidosauria > Squamata > Gekkonidae > Heteronotia > Heteronotia binoei. Next base: position 13,274,778 of record NC_083234.1, read on the forward strand.
CAGATCTCATCCAGGAACTCATTGGATGGCCTTGGGAATCTTCCCCTCTCAGCCTAAACCCCCCACTCTATATGATTGCATGGTGGGGGACAATGTCTCCTTTCAGTCTGTTGCAAGCAGGGCTCATTTTGTAGCAAGAGCTCCTTTGCCTATTAGGCCACACACCCCTGATGTAGCCAGTCCTCCAAGAGCTTACAAGGCTCTTCTGACAGGGCCTACTGTAAGCTCCAGGAGGATTGGCTACATCAGGGGGTGTGGCCTCATGTGCAAAGTTGCTCCTGCTACAACATGAGCCCCGGTTGCAAGGAATTGCTTTGAACGCTTGCTATTCATTATTATGTGTTACATTTATGAATTGCCCAATCCCCGCTACTGCAGGGCTCTTGGCAATATACAACATAGGATAAAACATCAAAGTCATAAAAACAAGTTATACAAATTAGAACCCAACAGTTCCTCCGTAGTGACTCGCCCTGTTGGCAACATTATCATCACAAGCCTGGTGCATGATGGGGGAACCTGGGACCAGATCCTTGCTGCGCAACTAAGTTCACTGCACGGCTTTGAGGAAGTTCCTCTCTCTCAGGGGAATGTCCCTCACCCAGTTCCCGAGAGGCTAAAAAATGTGGGTCTCAGGCTCCGTGAGGAAGAGTGAGATGGAATGTAAAACTTGTGGCTATTTCTGCATATGTGTATTCATTTGGCAATGGCTGCCGGTGGTAAACCGGATTTGCTACAGGGTGCTGGTTATTACCTTTAAAGCCTTATATGGCTGAGGACCTGCCTACCTTAGGGACCGTCTCTCCCCCCATGTTCCTCAGAGGGTGCTTAGATCTGGAATGCAAAACTTACTATCAATTCCCCGGGCAGAAGGAGGCAAGACTGAAATCAACCAGAGAAAGAGCCTTCTCAGTCGCTGTCCCCCCATTGGTGGAACCAACTGCCTGAGGCGGGACCTTGCCCAGTTCCGCAAGGCCAGCTAGCTTTAACTGAGCCTGTCGAGATATAAGATCTAACAGGAATTTTAAGAACATGGAATGCCACCTGTAACTCAATGGAAATTAGCACCAAATTGTTTAAATTGTTTTAACTTAATGTTTATCTAAATTGTTTTATTGTGATTTATTGTGTATTGTGAGCCGCCCTGAGCCTGCGGGGGTGGGGGGGCAGGATGAATAAACTAAACTAAACTATGAGAAAAGTATACACCGGGGTGGCCAATGGTAGCTCTCCAGATGTTTTTTTTTGCCTACAACTCCCATCAGCCCCAGCCAGCTTGGCCAATGGCTGGGGCTGATGGGAGTTGTAGGCAAAAAAAACATTTGGAGAGCTACCGTTGGCCACCCCTGGTAGACACTTTGGAAAACCGTCTTCCTCCAAACCATCTTGCTAAGTTAAACCGCCGAGGAAGGAGCCCCGTAGGGACTTGTTCCCCTTCACGTGGTCCCACCCTGCATTCCATCCCAGGCTCACCTAAGAAAAGATCTTGAGAGCTTTTGTGTCCCTTTGTTTTATTTTATTTTAGAAAGCTGATTTGGCAGTGGCCGGACTGACGATTACCGCTGAGCGGGAGAAGGTGATTGATTTCTCAAAGCCGTTCATGACTCTGGGGATCAGCATTCTCTACCGAGTTCACATGGTAAGAGGCATCATTTATGTCAGGGGTCCCCAACATGGACGCCAGGGCACCTGCCACCACCTCTCCTGGCACCCTGCAAGTGATTTTAGGAAGTGGGTAGGGCTAAGTGGGGCTTTTTCCCAGCAGAGCTTTTGATTGGCTGTGAAGATTAAAGGTATCCTGTTCAACAAAGCATCTGCCTGAAATGTTGAAGAGTTACTATGAAGAGTTGTATATAACCTCAATCCCTGATGTTTTGTGATTGGTTGGCCTCACCTCCTGTGGCAGCCATTTTTGTTGTCAGCCCTATTTCCTGGGGTGGCCATTTTGTGCCCACTGCCCTTTGTCAGGATTCCAAAGACACCCACATGTGCACAAATGTTGGGGACTCCTTCCTTATGTCTTTAAAATGTTTGCATGCTAATGTTTGCTGAGAACCAGAAGGCAGTAAGGACAGATTCATGAGAACATTTCCCCCTCCCGCCCTTCAGGTTGAAACACAATTGGCAGACATCTAATTCCACTTATTCCTCATGGCCGCCACGTTGCATGTTCTAGGTCAGTCAGTCTCTCTGGCAACTTGGAGGCTTCTTTTCCATGGAGACGGAGTTGAAGGCATTGTCGGAAGCCTGGTCGACAAGGAAACTATGTATTCAACTGCGATGATCCTATCTTTCTCACCACTTGCAGTGACACAAGGCAGCTAGTAGACGACATTAAAAGGGGTATAACAACTCCACACAGGCAGCTTTGGGTGGGAGGGGGGAGGAATCACCTTCGAACATAATTTTCTGTGGCCCCGGAAGGTAGGACCAGAACCAATGGGTTGAAATTAAATCAAAAGAGTTTCCGACTCAACATCAGGAAGAACTTCCTGACCGTTAGAGCTATTCCTCAGTGGAACAGGCTTCCTCGGGAGGTGGTGGGCTCTCCTTCCTTGGAGGTTTTTCAACAGAGGCTAGATGGCCATCTGACAGCAATAAAGATCCTTTGAATTTAGGGGGAGGTATTTGTGAGTTCCCTGCATTGTGCAGGGGGTTGAACTAGATGACCCTAGAGGTCCCTTCCAACTCTATGATTCTATGATCATGCACATGTACAGCTTGCCACCGGTGTCTCAGTTTATGTTGAAGGCCCTTCTAAATAAGATGACCTTTTACTGGTATTTAAAACTGAGCTGGAGAATGGGCCCTTCTGGGAGACCATTGCAAAGAACTGGGACTGCTACCATAAAAGAATGTGTGAGAATGAATAGATTTAAGAGAGGCTTCCAGTTACGGTTGCCAGCCTCCAGGTGTTGGCTGGAGAGGTCCTGGGATTACAGCTGATCTCCAGGAGACAAAGAATAGTTCCCCTGGAGAAAACGGCTGCTTTGGAAGTTGGATTCTATGGAATTACCTAGTCCTTCCCTTCCTCAAGCCCCACCCTTCTCAAGCTCCACCTCCAAAATCTCCAGGTATTTTCCAACCCAGAGCTGGCAACCCTACCTCCAATGGAAGATAGTTTCAGGTGGACAGCCATGTTGGTCTGCAGTGGAAGAGAAAGGTTCAAGTCCAGAAGCACTTGAAAGAGTTGCGAGATTTTCCAGGGTACGAGTTTACGAGAGCTGAAGCTCACTTCATCAGATCTGATGAGTTTTGCATCTTGACAGCTTCTACCCGGAAACATCTTGTTGGTCTTTAAGGTGCTCCTGAATGCGAATCTTGCTGTCTAAAGAAAGAAGACTGAGAAGATCTGAGATGGCGACTAGGCTCATCATTCGCCCATGGCAGGCACAGGAATACATTTGTCTGCTTCTACTGGCCACACCTCTGTCAGGCGTGAGGGGGGAAGAAGAAGAAGAAGAATTCTGATTAACACCCCACCCTTCACTCAGAGCAGCTTACAATCTCCTTCTCTTCCTCTCCCCACAACAGACACCCTGCGAGGTAGGTGGGGCTGAGAGACCTCTTTCAAGAACTGCTCTTGAGAGAACAGCTCTGAGAGAACTTGGACTGGCCCAAGGTCACCCAGCAGGCTTCATGGGGGAGGAGGAGGAGGGAATCAAACCCAGTTCTCTAGTTAGAGTCTGCTGCTCTTAACCACCACACCAAACTGGGTCCTGTAGTCTTGTGATCGGAGGCCATAAGAAGGGGAGGAAAACATTCATTTCCCATTGAGTTATAACTTACAGCCCCTCATCCACATACTAGCACTTTGGCTAGGAAAGGCAAGCAGTGAGGATGAGGAAAATTGGCAGAGGCATCTGATGGCCTGAATCCATGGAGTAGTCCAGGGGTGGCCAACGGTAGCTCTCCAGGTGTTTTTTGCCTACAACTCCCATCAGCCCCAGCTAGCATGGCCAATGGCTGGGGGTGATGGGAGTTGTAGGCAAAAAAACATCTGAAGAGCTACCGTTGGCCACCCCTGGAGTAGTCCATAGGGCAGGTTTGGAGACAGCAGGGGTGGAATTCTAGCAGGAGCTCCTTTGCATATTAGGCCACACACCCATGATGTAGCCAATCCTCCAAGAGCTGACAAGGCTCTTTTTTTGTAAGCTCTTGGAGGATTGGCTACCTCAGGGGTGTGTGGCCTGATATGCAAAGGAGCTCCTGCTAGGATTCCACCCCTGGGAGACAGGAAAGGGAAATGAACGTTGTGGTGCAGCAAGATCCGTTGGCAAGCACTGTATCTGCTGTGGCCTATGGCTGCGCCCAACAAGCTGCTCTTCCCCCCCCCCCCCCGAATCCCTCCACAGTATCAGATGTACACGGTATTCTTGTCAGACACAAAACGTTTTAATGCTAATCCTGTCTTTGCCCCTGAATGGAGCTGCACTTAGGTGAGAAAGATGCCAGGAATTTCCTGGTTCAGGGGGAAAAATCAATACAAAAGCAAGTTTATTTTGAGCAGAAAAGGCAGATTAAAAAAAAAAAAGACAGAAAGCAGATGGAGGCTTGAGGGTGTTATGCAGGTTCCTGCCGCAGTGGGTTAGAAGGTTTTTTGGCCGGGGACTGTTGGGCTCAGATCTTCTGTACGCCAAGGAAGACTGAGCAACTGGAGGTCTTCTCATAGATCAGGGGTAGGGAACGTTGGCTCTCCAGATGTTTTTTGCCTACAATCCCCATCAGCCCCAGCCAGCATGGCCAATGGCTGGGGCTGATGGGAGTTGTAGGCAAAAAACATCTGGAGAGCCAACGTTCCCTACCCCTGCCATAGATGGAAACAAATGAGCGCCCTTCCTTGATGGACTTCCTAGTGGGACTGGAAGCAGCACTGTTCCCCAAACCGGAGCGGGGAGTAACCCCGCCCACACCCCCACCCCAAATGATCCCAGATGGGTCAGCAGACCCTGGACTTCCTTGGTGGCTAACCCTGCTTGCTTCTGAGATCCAGTGATCCGATGATAGCCTGGGCTACCCTGTTGACATCCAAGCATCCCAAATGAAGAAAAGAAGTGTAACCCACCACGGATGCCATCCCCATTTCTGCTGACCCAGTTGCTAAATTCAGCTAAGAGCCGAAGAAAGCCAAGTTGAACATATGAACATATGAAGCCGCCTTATACTGAATCAGACCCTCGGTCCATCAAAGTCAGTATTGTCTACTCAGACTGTGAGCGGCTCTCCAGGGTTTCAAGCTGAGGTTTTTCACACCTATTTGCCTGGACCCTTTTTAGTTGGAGATGCCGGGGATTGAACCTGGGACCTTCTGCTTCCCAAGCAGATGCTCTACCACTGAGCCACCGTCCCTCCCCAAAGTTTTCCTTTGGTATATTTGCAAACAGGGATTTGGATCTCTAAAGGAGAGAGTTGTTCAATATATCCTTTGGACATTCCAAGTCCCTTTCGGCAAACATACCCAAGCCCCTCCCCGCCCCCGAAAAAAAAATTAGCTCCCCAAAAAATTAGCTTTTCAGAACTTTTGCATCACTTGCACTTCTTGGCCTTAATAAACTGCACCGCCCCTCCAGGGGCCATCTTCTACCAGTGATGCCGGAGCAAACCCACCTGGAATCGTTTGCGTTCCCCCGAGGGTCACGGAGTTCAGAATATTCGTGCTGAGTTAAGTTTGAATGGAACCCTGGCTGTCTACCTGCTCTGTATTGCAGCCCGCGCGCGCCATCTGTTACGTGGGCCCTGAGAATGCACTCATGATCCCCCATCAGTTGAACAGCAACACAAACAAAAAAACGGCTGCCACAATTACAGCAGCTCCTCTGCCGTCCCCCTTTCCGCTCTTGCAGTCTTCCTCACCAATACAAACAGAGCTCCGGCGGCGTCTCTCTCTCTCTCTCTCTCCCCCCTCTCTCTCTCTCTCTCCTCCCCCTCTCAGTGGCAGCCCCGTCTGCCAAGAACAAACAAGTAATTAAAACCTACTTAAAATTCCGTTTCCTCTGCTACATGTGGAATTAAGGATCAATGAGTGAGCTCATCAGAAAGGTTCCGGCCTCCCTCCCCCGCTTCGTGAGATCCAATCTTGGTAAACATTGGTCTCCCTTCGTTCACAAACATGTCCATCTCCACAAACTATTCCAGCCTGCTCCAGATGGGTTGGTGCCATTCCCAGCCTGTGCAACTTCACGGAAATATTTTCCCCACGCCCCTCCGGTTTTTCCCTGCATTGTTGTGCGCTCGTGGAATGACTCCCCCCCCCCACACACACACACAAGCAATGAATTTGTCTAGTGATTGTTCTTCAACAGTGCTCTAGTGACAATCTGGGGGATATAGTCTCCATTGCCTGTTGGGAAATCATAGAATCAAAGAGTTCGAAGGGACCTCCAGGGTCTTTGGGGAGGGACAGTGGCTCAGTGGTAGAGCATCTGCTTGGGAAGCAGAAGGTCCCAGGTTCAATCCCTGGCATCTCCAAAAAAAGGGTCCAGGCAAATAGGTGTGAAAAGCCTCAGCTTGAGACCCTGGAGAGCCGCTGCCAGTCTGAGAAGACAATACTGACTTTGATGGACCAAGGGTCTGATTCAGTATAAGGCAGCTTCATATGTTCTAGTCCAACCCCCTGCACAATGCAGGAAATTCACAAATTCCTCCCCCCCAGAAGAAGAAGATGATATGGGATTTATATCCCGCCCTCCACTCCGAAGAGTCTCAGAGCGGCTCACAATCTCCTTTACCTTCCTCCCCCACAACAGACACCCTGTGAGGTAGATGAAGATATGGGATTTATATCCCGCCCTCCACTCCGAAGAGTCTCAGAGCAGCTCACAATCTCCTTTACCTTCCTCCCCCACAACAGACACCCTGTGAGGTAGATGAAGATATGGGATTTATATCCTGCCCTCCACTCCAAAGAGTCTCAGAGCAGCTCACGATCTCCTTTACCTTCCTCCCCCACAACAGACACCCTGTGAGGTGGGTGGGGCTGAGAGGCCTCTCACAGCAGCTGCCCTTTCAAGGACAACCTGTGCCAGAGCTATGGCTGACCCAAGGCCATGCTAGCAGGTGCAAGTGGAGGAGTGGGGAATCAAAAGAACCCAGTGACCCCTGCTCCATGCCCAGAAGATGGCAAAAAAAAAAAAGAAGGAACCTTCCAGAATCCCTGGAGAAAAATTACTGCCTGACCCCAAAGTGTAAGAAACTCTGGGCATGTAAGAAAGAGTCATGAGAACTAAGCACTGATGCGACCCTTCCTGCCCTCCTTCTCAGGATATGCCTAAGAATATTGTCACTTTTGAATCCCACCCATCCTCCAGAGGGTTTTTGAAAAGTCTGTCTGCAGTTATCCCATTTTAACTACACAACAACACTGCAAGGTCGGTTATGTTGAGAGAGGAAGCGTTTCTCAAAGTCATCTGGAAGAGATTTGAACTCAGATGTCCCAGTAAGGAAAATCAACCCTGACTGTTCCCTGGAAGGTCAGATGCTGAAGCCGAGTGAGAAGGGAGCACTCCCTGGAGAAGTCCTGATGCTGGGAAGGACAGAAGGCAAAAGATGAGATGGCTGGACACCATTACTGATGCAACTAACACAAATTTGAGCAGACTTCGGAGGAAGACAGGAGGGCCTGGCTTGGCTTTGTCCAGGGGGTCGCAAAGAGTCGGAATCGACTGTGTGACTGAACAACAACAACAAAGTCCCCAGTTCAGCACTCTGTCCAGTGCATCACAGTGGCTGACCGTGATTTTTTCCCCCCTGAATCCAATGAAGGCGTCTGCGTCACGAGGACGCAAAGAGGTTGCCTGCGTTCTACACACTAGGCAGTGTTCTCTTCTTCTTTGTAATCAGGACCATGTTTTGGAGTGGCCCAGTGCTACAAGATGTTTCTGCGTAAAGGGACTGAAGGTCATGCAGTCTGATCTTTCTTTGAGCACACTAGAGATGGAATTAAGACACTATATACCTTCCCTTGCCCTCACCTGGATGGTCCAGGCTAGCCTGATCTGGCCAGATCTTGGAAGCTAAGCAGAGGCAACCCTGGTTAGTATTTGGATGGGAGACCATCAAGGAAGACCAGGGTTGCTACGCAGAGGCAGGAGATGGCAAGCCACCTCTAAAAGTCTTTTGTCTTGAAAACTGTTGCCATAAACCAGCCGCAACTTGATGACACTTTCCACTGGACCTTCCCTTCCCTTCTTTTTCCATTACAGCCCCAAACATCAGTTCTCCTATCTCTTTAGACCAGGGGTGGCCAAACTTGCTTAACGTAAGAGCCACATGGAATAAACGGCAGATGTTTGAGAGCTGCAAGGAAAGAACGGAGGGAGGGAGAGAGGGAGGCAAATAGATGAGGGAGAGGAGGGAGACGTGGAAAGAAAGCGACTTTAAATGCCTTCTCCAAAGCTGCCTCTGGCTTGGCTTGCAGAAGCTATTTAAAGAGAGAAATACCTTCTAACTGGCCAACGGAGCAGTGGGGGCTTCTAGAGCCACAGTTTGGCCACCCCTGCTTTAGACCCTCGGTTGGATTTGGAAGGATTTTGTTGCTAAAATGAGACCTAGGAGCAATGGTGACAGTTAGCCAATTAAAGCAGTAAATATTGAGTTAGCAACAGACGGCACAATAGCTCATCAGAGGAGTCTTCCTTGAAGGATCTGGTTTCCACAGCAGATGAAAGCATCATTGAAGGACCCGCCAGCTCATCTCTTTGCCCCATCCCTTCATATTCCCGCATGGAAAAGTGCAGCTGACGTGGTATTAATCTGCAGTGCCAATCAGACATTTCCTAACAAATAACTACAAATGAATCCCCTGCCTGGCCACTGTCTCCTTCTCTCCATCCCATCCAGATTTGAGTGACATTTTATTTTCAACAGAGCTGTGGCTCTCTGTCATTTCTCTTCTTACCCCACTCCACCCCCTGGCCTTCCCACCCATTTGCCGTCCCACGTACGTCTTTCTTATCACGAATAACCAAATATGGCAGGTTCATATGGGTCTGTCATTTTTCTCAATTTCACTTGTTGTGATTTAATCAAGTATGGATTTCTGACACAGGGACTCTAATGGGGTATCTGACTTGCCAACTTCACAGAGCGAAAGAAAGGCACCCACTTGACGCTCCTGGCCTCTCCCCTGTTCAAAAGGAATGGGTTGTTTTGGAGGAAAAACAACCAAATTTGGACTCTGGACAGGTGTGCTTGTTTATTTTCAATAGGGGAAGTGATGGGAGAGCAGACAGTTTTACAGAACTAAAATGCCCTGTCTAGGAGTGTGCATTTGGTATATCCAAGCTGATAAACAGATCTCAGTATTTTTTTTCAGCTACCCGAAATAGATGAATCCCAAATAAACTGAATATATTCCAGATTTTTTGGAACTACTGGACAGCTGAAGTTAAAGGGTGTTTAAAGGTATTGCAGTCCCCTTAATCACCTTGCGGGTGATCTCATGGCTTGGAGAACGTGTTTACAGGGATTGCAAGCCCTTTTAACACTTTTGGAGTTCACTTATATCAACTCACAGCTTGCAAAAGGCATTTAAAGGGACCACATTCCCTTTAAATGCTTTTCCCCCTGTTCTATTGAAACCAATGGAGGATAGGAACACCTTCTTTGGGGGGCGGGGAGTCCATAGAAACCCCCTGGTCCAATCTTTTTGAAACTTGGGTTTCTTTGTTTTTAGGAGAGAGTTTTGGTGTCTCTGCATCAAAAACCAGACCCCCATAGACCTCAGATACCCCCAGACTGACTTCCTATTATATCGTATTGGGACCATTAACTATAATAGGAGGCTTAAAGATAGCAATGGAGATCTCCCACTAGGGTATAATGGAGCAAGAAAAATTGGGATTTCCAAAAAAAAAAAAATCCTGAATCCAAATACCGTGCCATTATTGGGTTTCTGGAATATCAGAAAATACCAATATTTCGGGGGTTCAATATAACCAAATCTGAAAAATACCATTTTTGCACACTCTTAGCCCTATCCCTTAAGCATAATTCACATGCAGTATGCACACTTCCTCTTCCTAGGAGTCCTCACCAAGGGCGTTAGTCATGTTCACATGAACATTCAGCTCCATTTTACTGTTCACTGGAAGAAGAGCTAAAGTAAGAAGAAAAAAGGCAAATAGGAGACCTTACTTCCCTTTAAGGGAGGGATTTATGCCCCTACTGTTTGTTGAAACAAACAGTCAAGAATTGAGGACCTCAGTTGCCCCACAGACCCTTCTCCAGAAGCACTCTGGGGACACCTAAAAACTACCATCCTGCAGATCTCTGAAGAAGTCCTCGGGTTCTCCACAAGGAAGAACAAGGACTGGTTTGATGAGAACAATCAAGAGATCCAAGATTTACTGGCGAAAAAGAGATCTGCCTACCAAGCACATCTTGCTCAGCCCTCCTGTCCTGGGAAAAAAGCAACCTTTCGCGCTGCATGTAGCAACCTCCAGCGCAAGCTTCGAGACATTCAGAACGATTGGTGGACCAAGCTTGCAGAGAGAACCCAGCTGTGTGCAGACACTGGTGATTTAAGAGGGTTCTACGAAGCCCTGAAGGCAGTTTATGGTCCATCATATCAGGCTCAGAGTCCCTTGCATAGTGCAGACGGCCAAGTGCTCCTCACAGACAAGGCATCCATACTGAACCGGTGGTCAGAGTATTTTCAGGTTCTCTTCAGTGCCAACCGCGTAGTTCAAGATTCAGCAATCCACCTCACCCCACTTCAACCAGTGAAAACAGAGTTGGATGAGATCCCCACCCTAAAAGAGACTGTTAAAGCCATCAAGCAACTGAAAAGTGGCAAGGCAGCAGGAGTTGATGGAATTCCACCAGAGATCTGGAAGCATGGGGGCACAGTACTACATAGCTCACTTCACAAAGTACTTGTCACCTGCTGGGAACAAGGCAAATTACCACAAGACTTTCGTGATGCAATCATCATCAACCTATACAAGAACAAAGGGGAATAGTCAGACTGCTCCAACTACTGGGGGATAACCCTGCTCTCCATCGCAGGCAAAATCCTTGCCAGAATACTCCTGAACAGACTGGTGCCCACCATTGTAGAAGAACTCCTCCCAGAGAGCCAGTGCGGCTTCAGAGCTAACAGGAGCACCACCGACATGGTATTTGTTCTCAGGCAGCTCCAAGAGAAATGCAGGGAACAGAACAAGGCTCTGTATGTGACTTTTGTCGACCTTACCAAAGCCTTCGATACCGTTAGCAGGAAAGGCCTGTGGCAAATCTTGGAACATTTAGGATGTCCCCCAAGGTTCCTCAGCATGATCATCCAGCTACACGAAGACCAGCGAGGCCAAGTCAGACACTGCAACGACCTCTCGGAGCCCTTCCCAATAGGCACAGGTGTAAAGCAAGGCTGCGTTCTCGCACCAACTCTCTTTACGATCTTCTTTAGCATGATGCTTCAAAGAGCCGCAGTAGATCTAGATGATGACGATGGTGTATACATCCGCTATCGCACCGATGGCAGCCTGTTCAACCTGAGGCGACTAAAGGCCCACTCCAAGACGATGGAAAAACTCATCCGAGAGCTACTGTTTGCTGATGATGCTGCACTCGTCTCCCACTCGGTATCAGCTCTGCAGCATATGACGTCCTGCTTTGCAGAGGCTGCCAAGCTATTCGGCCTAGAAGTTAGTCTGAAGAAGACAGAAGTTCTCCACCAGCCTGCACCCCAGGAAGATTATCACCCTCCCTGCATCACTGTGGGTGAATCAGTTCTGAAAACAGTCCAGCAGTTCAGCTACCTGGGGTGCATCATCTCCTCAGATGCCAAGATCGATAAGGAGATTGACAACAGGCTGGCAAAGGCAAACCGTGCATTTGGCTGACTGCACAAAAGAGTGTGGAGCAACAAGCATCTGAAAAAAGGCACAAAGATCAATGTTTACAAAGCGGTTGTGATGACAACCCTCATCTACGGCTCCGAATCGTGGGTTTTATACCGTCATCACCTGCGACTCCTCGAGCGCTTTCATCAGCGCTGCCTTCGCACCATCCTCAACATCCACTGGAGTGACTTTGTGACCAACACTGAAGTCCTCAAGCGGGCGGAGGTTACCAGTATCGAGGCACCTCTGCTGAAGACGCAGCTGCACTGGGCAGGGCATATTTCTAGGATGGAAAACCACCGCCTTCCCAAGATTGCCCTGTATGGCGAACTCTCCACTGGCCATCGAAATAGAGGGGCACCAAAGAAGAGGTACAAGGACTCCTTGAAGAAATCCCTTGGCACCTGTCGCATCAACCATCACCAGTGGTCTGACCTAGCCTCAGATCGCAAAGCATGGAGACACACCATCCACCAGGCTGTCTCTTCCTTTGAGAACGCACGCATAGCTGGTCTTGAGGACAAAAGGAGATTGAGGAAGAATCGCACTGCTACAGCACCAATCCTAAATCAGACTTTTCCCTGCAGCCACTGTGGCCGGACCTGCCTGTCCCGCATTGGTCTTGTCAGCCACCAGCGAGCCTGCAGCAGACATGGACTATTGCACCCTTCTTAAATCTTCGTTCGCGAAGCCAAGCCGAGAGAGAGAGTTTGTTGAAAAGGATAGATACTAGAGTAGTACCTGATCCAACCTTTCTTAGATTTCAGAAGGCAGCCATAGAAAAGAGCAAGAGCCCAGTACCATCTTAAAGACTAACAAAATGTGTAGCAGGGGATGAGTAGCCACATTGGTCTGCAGTAAATGAGCTAGATTCAAGCCATCTAGCACTAGGGTTGCTACCTTATAGGTGGCAATGGGGATCTCCCACTACTACAATCAATTATGAAGATAACTTCCCCTGGAGAAAATGGCTACTTTGGAGAGTGGACTCTATGGCACTGTACCCCGCTGAGGTCCCTCCCCTCCCCAAGCCCCGCCCTCCCCAGGACCCAGCCCCCAAATCTCCAGGTATTTCTGTACTCTAGAGCTGGCAACCCTATATAGCACCTTAGACACTTATCTCCAATAAAGGGATCTTTGGCTCTCAAAAGCTGATACCCCCAAAATCTTGCTAGTCTCTGATGTGCTCTTGGATTCAAATCTAACTTTTCTTAGGGTGATTCTGTCTACCAGAAGGAGCGAGCCGTGGTTGCCCTCTGGAAAACAAATATGTGAGGTACTGTTCTTTGAAAGAGACCCTGCTCCTGGGGGGAAAGAGGGGAATCTATTCCTGTTCGTAAAGGATGTCCCCTAGAGAAGACGCACATCCCTGAATAACTCATGAAGCCTGTTGGCCTTTGTTCTAGTGAACATGTCCTTCGTTACAATCCGAGATGCTCATTATAAGAGCAAAAGTAGCTAGTTCAGGAGTGTTATCCTAAATCAACTATTCTTGTTGTAACAGGCCAGGAGTATGGGAGGGGTGTTTCTTTTCTTTCTTTTCTTTTCTTTTTGCTTTTAAGTTCCACCACCTTCATTCCTTGCTTCCTTTTGCAGCCCACTGTGTACTTGCACGGAATATTGGACTATTGCCTTTGATCTCATGCCTCCGATCACATTTCTGCATAACCAAAGCAGTGGCCGTACAGAGACCCCTTATTCTCTAATGAAAGCTACACAGCTTTCCCCCATACGGATGGGGAATAGGCAGTGTCCAGTCCCAGAGAGGCTAAGGTAGTTTTGCATTATTTTCAAAGACCAAATGACTATCATAATGAAGATTTGGTGGTAAGAGGAGAGAAGAACTCGAAAGTTGGTTTTAAAAGGCCTTTTCACTTGCTTGATTGCGTTCTAACATGCCTTTTTTACGTTGTTCAAATTGTTTTGCATAACAATTACTCATGGTCGTTTAGAGTGGGCTTATACGTTTAGACAGGCCTTCTCTTCAAGTTAGTGGGCGTGAAGCCGCGGATGACATTGCCCCAATTAATCCGCTTGACAAACTTGAAAAAAACATCCATAGTTCTTTGTTCTAGTGGAGACCATGGCCTGTGGAGAGATTACTCCCCCGTGCTTTAGGGCATAAGCCATCCTTCAGCTAACAGGAGTTGGGAGGAAACACGCTTGGAACATGCACATCTGTACTGGAAGCTACTTGGCCTTGTCTGCTTTCAACCAGAGGGTGCTGGACTTCCTGGGCCATTGGTTCATCTTGTCTGGAAATCTTGCATAAGACCAGCATGGCCGCTGGACAAGGATGGATAGCATTAAAGATTTCAGGTTTTCATGGCTGGCATCATCATTAGGGTTTGTAGAATCTTTTGGGCTCAAGTGCCGTGTTCTACTGGAACACGGCACTTGAGCCCAAAAGATTCTACAAACCCTAATGGATAGCATTGCCAACCTCCAGGTGATGACTGGAGATTTCCCACTATTACAGTGACCTCCAGGCAAAAAGAGAGCACTTCACTTGGAGAAAATGGCCGCTTTGGAAGGGGGACTCTGGGACATTAACAAAAGAACGTAAGAGAAGTCATGTTGGATCAAGCCAATGGCCCATCCAGTCCAACACTCTATCTCACACAGTGGCCAAAAAACCCAAGTGCCACCAAGAGGTCCACCAGTGGGGCCAGGACACTAGAAGCCCTCCCACTGTTTCCCCCTCGCAAGCACCAAGAATACAGAGCATCACTTGCCCCAGACAGAGAGTTCCATCAATACACTGCGGCTAATAGCCATTGATGGGCCTCTGCTCTATATGCCTATCCAATCCCCTCTTGAAACTGTCTATGCTTGTAGCCCCTACCACCTTCTGTGGCAGTGAATTCCATGTGTTAATCACTCTTTCAGTGAAGAAGGACTTCCTTTTATCCGTTCTAACCCGACTGCTCAGCAATTTTATTGAGTGCCCCGAAGTTCTTGTATGGTGAGAAAGGAAGAAAAGGACTTCTTTCTCTGCTTTCTCCATCCCATGCATAATCTTGCAAACCTCTGTTTTGCCACCTCTCAGTTGACGTTTCTCCAAGCTAAAGAGCCCCAAGCTCTTTAGGGAAAGTGAACCATTCTGCCAGTTTGGTGTAGTGGTTAAGTGTGCGGACTCTTACCTGGGAGAACCAGGTTTGATTCCCCACTCCTCCACTTGCACCTGCTGGAATGGCCTTGGGTCAGCCATAGCTCTGGCAGAGGTTGTCCTTGAAAGGGCAGCTGCTGTAAGAGCCCTCCTCACCCACCTCACAGGGTGTCTGTTGTGAGGGGAGAAGACATAGGAGATTGTAAGCCACTCTGAGTCTCTGATTCAGGGAGAAGGGCGGGATATAAATCTGCAATTCTTCTTCTTCTTCTGCCCTAGTAAAGTCTCTCCCCTCCCCAAACTTGCCCTCCGAAGGCTCCACTCCCAAAATCTCCAGGTATTCCCAACCTGGAGCTGGCAATCCTAAAAGTGGAAGAGATCCCAGAGCACATAGAAAGTTCACTTCCATGCCTTCCTCTCCACCTAAAGAGCATGGTGGAACATAAACCGGAGCAGGGAGGTGTCCCTCTGTTGCATTTTATCCCTCCCCGGCCCTTGTTTTGACCATCCTCCCTCTAGCTGTTCTCATCAGTTCCAGTGGAAGAAGCTGCTTCCTGGCTTGGAAAGCCCTTGTGCTCGGCAGCTGCCACAAGAACTAGCAAATTTGCCAGCAGGTGTTATTGCTCAGCTGCAGTGGAGGAGAATCTCAGGAGATTAGGAAGGCAAGTGGGGATGCGGGACACGGAGGGCGGGTGTATCCAGAAGGGGGTTGAGTAAGGTAGATGCAAAATGGTGAGCAGCCTTCAAAACACCAAAGGCTGCAGGGGACTCCTTTGCTTTGTCAAAAACGTCAGCCTGCCGTGCTTCACAGAGACGCAAGATGGCAAGAGACCGTATTCTCTTTTCCAGATGCTGGAAACCCACCCACCCCCATAAGATTTGCCTGCATCATTTTCCCCCTCCCCATCCTTTTTTTCATTTAGATTGTAAATGTGTAGAATGAAGGTTTGATTTCACGTGCTGAGCTTTCCTTTTCCTCCTTCTCCATCTTAGGGGCGCAAGCCTGGCTACTTCTCTTTCCTGGATCCCTTTTCTCCGGGTGTCTGGCTCTTCATGTTACTTGCCTACCTCGCGGTCAGCTGTGTCCTCTTCTTGGTGGCCAGGTAGGCAGAACCTGCTTCTTTTGCTCTCTTTTTTCCCCATCCTCACAGTGCCACCTACTGACATCTGCTAAGAATGCATGGGAAAATCTAACATGGGGTTCGTTGTCAGTTGTGCAGGGGTGAGAAAGATGTTGATGGGGATCTTTCAGAATAATTAGGACAGAAAGTTGCTCCAGAGGTTCACAGCATTCTTCCATTATATAGCTGGAGCAGAAGGGAATGAAATATTACAGGGGTGGCCAACGGTAGCTCTCCAGATGTGTTTTGCCTACAACCCCCATCAGCCCCAGCCAGCATGGCCAATGGCTGGGGCTGATGGGAGTTGTAGGCAAAAAACATCTGGAGAGCTACCATTGGCCACCCTTGAAATATTACCTTGCCTGCCTGCATCATATGCCTGGTCTCCCATCGCAGGGGTGACCAAAAGCAACAATATGGAGTACGTGTGGTTGATAACTGGTGGATCACCTTGCAGCTGCCAAAGAATGTTAGATTAGCTTAACCTTGGCTTCATCCAGTAAGATACAAATATGTGGGTTCTAGATTAAATCAAGCCTGAACTCTTCCCTAGAAACTAAAATAACTAAACTGAGGCTATCATACTTTGGTGCATTATGAGAAGACAAGAGTCAATGGCAAAGACAATCACGCAAGGAAGAGTTGAAGGAGGCAAAGAAAACTCAACATGAGATGGATTGATTCAATAGAGAAAGCCATTAGAGCCCTCAGTAGGAATGGGCACAAACTGGTTCACGAGCCAAAATTCAGCACAGACTTGGCCCAGTTTGGAGCCCCCAAACCGATGTTCAGGGAAGGTGCTTTCCCAAAACATTTCCTGGACTTTT
The DNA here is from genome assembly GCF_032191835.1 of Heteronotia binoei. Taxonomy (NCBI): domain Eukaryota; kingdom Metazoa; phylum Chordata; class Lepidosauria; order Squamata; family Gekkonidae; genus Heteronotia; species Heteronotia binoei. The sequence goes on from NC_083234.1 coordinate 13,291,678, forward strand.
GTCCATTTTGGTTCATCTGTTTGGCGAACCTAACAGCTGAGTGGCACAGGTCCACAGTTTACCTGTTAGGTTTAAATGGCTGCCAGCCATTTCACCACTTCATTTCGCTTCTTCCCACTTTGAAGCAGATGGTAGCAAAACTGAGTGCTAAAATGGCTGCCAGCCATTTAAACCTAACAGCAGGGTGGATTCACCCATCAGCTGTTAGGTTTAAATGACTGTGAGCCATTTAATCCTTTCTGGGAGATCCTTCCCCCTCCGGCTTTTTCCCAGATTGCCGCAATAGAGAGAAAGGAGGATCCAAACTGACTGGTTTGGTTCAGGATACGTTTGGTAACCACTCTGAACCCTGAACTAAACCGGAATTTTAAAGTTCATGCCCCATCCCTAGCCCTCAGTTTGCAAGACCTGAGCAAGGCTGTTAACAATTGGGCATTTTGGAGAACATTCATTCATAGGGTTTCCGTAAGTCCAAAGTGACTTGACAGCATTGAACACACTGATGTTATTAAGCAAGAAAGTCCAGCCAGGAATGCTCAGCATGGATTAGTTATATCTGAGTATGCTGTCTAAACAGATAACAAACAAAGTAGCAACACCAAAATCACCACCACTGTGTATCCAAACAATAAAGAATTCATAAATCCAAATTCGAAAAGTCTCTTCCTATTTTCTGAAGATACCTTATACACGGTACAAAAATTTCCAAAAGGGATGAATTCCACAACACAAATATCTGAACAGTTCTTTCACCAATGCTCCATACAGTTTTTACAGGGAAGTTCCTTGTTGAAACTTTCATTTACACCTGTGGCTCCCAACCTTTTTAGCACCAGGGACCAGTTTTGGGGAACACAATTTTTCCATGGACTGGGGGAGGGGGGCAGGGCTGGGGTTTTGCTATCCCAGGCTACCCCCCCCCACACCTGTGCCCCATCCCTGCCCCCATGGGGGTCTTTAAAAGGGGGAAATTGGGGCTGTTTCTGCCACCTTCCTGCTAAGTAGCCAGGGGACAGAAGGTCAATCTGCCTCCTTCTCACACTTTAAGACCCCCACCGATCAGCTGATGGAAGGGGAGGCAGCTTCGGAGTGAGGCTGCACTGCCTCTTTTGTCCACCCGGGTCCCAGGAGAGCGGGGTGGTGTGCCTTGCTCCATGGTCCAGTTGCTCGCAGGACATGGACTGGTACCAGTCCACGGCCCAGTGGTTGGGGCCCCCTGATTTAGAGCATAAGTTCATAGTCCTTCTCATTGTTGTGGCAAATCCAAATCCTCTAGAGTAACGGCTCCAAAGGCTCCAGTCTTCTCCTGACGTGCCTGTCGACTTTATGGGTCACGTTTCGCAGAAATGCTTGATCACAGAGCCGTTCTGCAGATTCGGCCTTTTGACGTCAAAACTAAGACTTCTTGCATTCACAAAAGGCACAAGCTTGTGGTGGTGATTTAGGTCTGAGACTAAGGTCAAAAGACACAAGTGGGGCATGTAGATTCTGGTAGGCTTTGGATGATCAAAGCCTGGTCCAACTGTGGGGGGGAAAGCAATCATGTAGTCCAGCGGCGGCCAACAATAGCTCTCCAGATGTTTTTGCCTACAACTCCCATCAGCCCCAGCCACTGGCCATGCTACCTGGGGCTGATGGGAGTTGTAGGCAAAAACACATCTGGAGAGCTACCGTTGGCCACCCCTGAGTGTAGTCCTTGACTTTAAGGTGCCATTCTGCCAAAAATACAAACAGTTTGTCTTTCCTGTAAAAGGCAAATGCCCAAATTGCCTGGTCTCTCACACACACCGGAAACACTGACAGCGAAATAGGCTACAAGAAACTGAACCATAAGATTAATTTATATTTGAGTTGAGCTGGTGCTGAGCAGAAGGAGCATTCAAAAGGGGGAACTTGGGAGATTAACATCCATTAAGTGCAAACAGCCAGCACATGGTTCTGTTTGGGCATCAGATCTATCGCTGGGGGGGGCGGAAACTAAGCTGGGTTCCGTCACTGTAGGCAAAACGAAAGATGAACCTTGTAGAGAAGATATCAATTTGATGGAGGAGGGGAGCAATAAACCAAGGATTTCCCGACATTTCAGATGGGGGCGTTTGATCCGTTATCTGCATTAGATCCTTCCCAATGCATCAAAAAATAAAACAGCTGAACAAGATTTTTAAGTCCCTCTAAAAACAGAGATACCAAACAAATGCAAATTTCCACTTAATCAGTGCCTTGAATGACAAGGACAGAACGTCCATCTGTTTCCTGGCCAATTATAGGAGACGTGAAAAGTGGTCTGTGATGCCAGCAGAAATCTCAGGAAAGCTTTCCAAATGATATAAATGTAATTTGAGGATGGAGCAGCCTGACGATCCAATCCTACGCTCCATCAGACAGTGGTGAAGGGTCTGCAGGCGATCCTGGCGGCGGCTGACACCAGGGGGCGCTCGACCTCAGTGTCGCAAGAGGGACAGGATACCACTTACAGCTGATGTAAAGTGGGGCGCAATCTTCTTTGTGCACTGCAGCATTTATTAGCAGCAGTGGATTGGGCTATAATGTCCACTCTGATGTACTGAAGGACCACTCCAAAACACATGATTTGGAACAGTGGCTCCCAAACTTTTTGGCACCAGGGACCGGTTTCACAGTAGACAATTTTTCCATGGACTGGTGTGTATGTGTGTGTGTGGGGTGGCGCTGGGATTTTTGCCACCCCAGACTGCCCCTGCCACCCATGCCCAGTCCCTGCCAGTTTGGTGTAGTGGTTAAGAGTGGACTCTTATCTGAGACAATTGGGTTTGATTCCCCACTCCTCCACTTGCAGCTGCTAGAGTGGCCTTGGGTTAAAAAGGTAAAGGTAGTCCCCTGTGCAAGCAACAGTCGTTTTCGACTCTGGGGTGATGTTGCTTTCATGTTTTCGTGGCAGAATTTTTACAGGGTGGTTTGCCATTGCCTTCCCCAGTCTTTTATACTTTCCCCCAAGCAAGCTGGGTACTCATTTTACCAACCTTGGAACGATGGAAGGTCAAGTCAACCTGGAGCCAGCTACCTGAACCAGCTTCCGCTGGGATCGAACTCAGATTGTGAGCAGAGGGCTCTGACTGCAGTACTATTGCAGGAGTTGTCCTTGAAAGGGCAGCTGCTGTGAGAGCCCTCCCAGCTCCACCCACCTCACAGGGTGCCTGTTGTGGGGGGAGAAGATATAGGAGATTGTAAATGGCTCTGAGTCTCTGATTCAAAGAGAAGGGCGGGGTATAAATCTGTAGTCTTCTTCTTCATGGGGGACTTTAATAGGGAAATAGACGGGGGGTGTTTCTGCTGCCTCCCCACTAGTTGGCTAGGCAGCAGAAGAGCAATCTGCCTCCCCCTCCCATTTAAAGGTCTATAAATGAGGAATAGGTTAAGGTTGCCAATCCGAGCGGACAAAAAAGGCGGTGTGGCCTTGCTTCATAAGAACATAAGAGAAGCCATGTTGGATCAGGCCAATGGCCCATCCAGTCGAACACGCTGTATCACACAGTAGCCAAAACACACACACACACACACTGGCTAATAGCCACTGATGGACCTCTGCTCCATATTTTTATCCAATCCCCTCCTGAAGCTGGCTATGCTTGTAGCCGTCACCATCTCCTGTGGCAGTGAATTCCACGTGCTCATCACCCTTTGGGTGAAGAAGTACTTCCTTTTATCCATTCTAACCTGACTGCTCAGCAATTTCATCGAATGCCCACGAGTTCTCGTATTGTGAGAAAGGGAGAAAAGGACTTCTTTCTCTACCTTCTCCATCCCATGCATAATCTTGTAAACCTCGATCATGTCACCCCTCAGTCGCCGTTTCTCCAAGCTAAAGAGCCCCAAGCGTTTTAACCTTTCTTCATAGGGAAAGTGTTCCAAACCTTTAATCATTCTATAGTTGCCCTTTTCTGCACTTTTTCCAATGCTCCAACACTGCCTCCCCAAGTGAGGCAAACACTGCCTCTTTCCTCTGCCTGAGTCCCAGATGGGCGGGGGTAGTATGGCGTCTCTGCCTTGCTGCATGGCCCAGTTGCTAGCAGGCCACAGACTGGTACCTGTCTGTGGCCTGTTGGTTGGGGACCCTTGATTTGGAAGGTTGTCCAAGCAACCGCAAGGAGAGCTGAAGGACAGAAGGAAGGGGGTTAAGACTAGGGAAACTGGGAGCCAGCACATTGTAGAACAGACAGACTTCAGTAGCACTTTTGAAACCAACAAGATTTTGGAGGTATAAGCATTGACACTCAAAAGTTCATACCTTGAAAATCTTGTTGTAGGTCTGTACAGTGCTTAGGGACTCAATTCCAGCTGTCTAGGCTCTACTGCATATCAACTTGGCTACCCTCTGAAACTAAGTAACTGCCCGTTCTTCAAAGATCTACTCTTGGTTATATTTTTGAAAAATGCACTTGTGTGAACCAACCCTCAAACTGGTTCAGATGCACGGGTTTGAACAGACTTGCTTCATAAGTCCTGAGAAGGTTCCCATCCAACATGTGCTATTAATCTCTCCCCTCAGCGTATTTGCAAGTAGCTCCAAATGGACTGAGAAGGTCTTGCTTCTGCAGCCTGTGTGGCTGAAATGGCAGCCTTTTGGAAGAAAGAAAGGCTAGACTTGAAATCAGAAAACCATTTCTCTGTAAGGGAGAAACTGGGATGCCAAAGGGATTAATCTCGAGGATTCTGATCCGATCATCATTGGCATATATTAAACCACGGCCCTTTGAGCAATTTCACCTTGCTGTTCCTTATAGAAAGCTCTTACTAGGAAGTTGCCTAGTAAGTCATTCTCCTCCCCGCCCCCCTTAAGTTTCAATTACATAGAGGGTTATTAAGGGCTCGTCTACATTATTGCCTGCTGCATCCGGTTAAAACAAGTTTTTCCTTCAAATGAGAATCACCCGCACTTCTTCGTCCAGCATCGCTGACGTTCTGCAGTATTCTTTATCCCTTAAGTGAAACAGGCACCAGGGATTTAGCACCATTTACAAGTGTGTTGATATTGCTATAAAGTTGTGGAACCATTATAAAATGTCAGCGCATGATCCCTTGAGCCCTGTGGCGTGGCTGACGTTGTGGAGTTCGCGGACTGTAATGTGTGGCTTTTAAAAGCCACTCGATAACGCAGCGATGGCCCATCTGGGTTGAGATATAGCGTCTCTTGATGCATCTCCAGCATGATGCTTAACCAAAGGTGTCAGCACTTATTTGTGCCACAGCGGAGATGAGGCTTCGGATAGGGCCCAATGAAATGTCAGCCAGATCAGGCGTTTCTAGCTAAGAGCCTGGATGCCTCTTCCCACCCCTGCCGCCGCTCCGTGCATTTGTCAGAGCGCTTCAGCAAGGATGGCGTTTTACTGTGTTTAAAAAAAAGATGAGAAACCCTCTTGCACCAAAAAAAAGAAAGATCCTCTTGGGATAAATAACTGTTCTTTTGCAGTCCTGAAAACACACACACAGAGAGAGAGAGAGAGAGACAAAGAAGCCATATAAAATCCTGTGTTTTAAATCATCTCGGCTAATCCCTGAACTATTTTCAAGCACATTTATCTAAGAGACGCAGAATTCCCTTTGACGTTGGCTTTATTGAGCAGTGTAGAAATTCCAAAATAATCCCACCACCCTCAGCATTTTTCTAAAGCCTTCCCACAGAGGCGCTCAGTGGCACTCACGGAGATGTTTCCCTGGAAAGGAATGGGAAGGCCCTTCCAGGTGACGGTAGTCTTTCGAGATCAGAACAGCTGTGGCCACAAGAAAAAACTGATTAAAATCTTTAAACATTCTTACCTGGTGTCCTAAAATGTCAATGGGGAGCCCACAGAAGCAGCCTTTCTCAGTAACTCAGGTATGCCCAAATAGCAGGACAGTGGTCTGAATAGCCTGGCTTAGCCCGATTTCGTCGGATCTCAGAAGCTAAGCAGGGTCAACCCTGATTATTAAGGGCTAGTCTACATTATTGCCTGCTGCGTCTGGTTAAAACAAGTTTTTCCTTCCAATGAGAATCATCCACACTTCTTTGTCCAGCATCGCTGACGTTCTGCAGTATTCTTTATCCCTTAAGTGAAACAGGCGCCAGGGATTCAGCACCATTTACAGGTGTGTTGATATTGCTATAAAGTTGTGGAACCATTATAAAGGAACAGGGGTCATTTTTTTAGAAAAAGAGGTGGTGGAGCTCATCCAGGGATTGTTATGCAGCTGCACTTACTCTTCAATGGACAAGGAGATGGGACTCTCAGAAGGAGGAGGTGGAACTCTCAGAAAGGTTCAGGAGCTGCGCTCCTGTGAGCTCCCGCTGAATCCGAGGCCTGGAAAGGAGACCACTGAGGAGGGCTGGAGTTGCTATGGAGAGGAAGGCAATGGCAAACCACCACTGTTTGTCTCTTGCCTTGACCACCCTTATGGGGTTGCCATATCAGTTGCAACTTGACAGTGCATTATTCATTCAGACAGACCGTTTTTTTGTAGAAAAAAGGCCCAGCAGGAACTCATTTTGGGCCACACACCCCGATGTCACCATTGTTTCACACAAGGAGTTTTTGTAGAAAAAGCCCAGCAGGAACTGATTTGCATATTAGGTCAACCCCCTGACACCAAGCCGGCCGGAACCGTGTTCCTGTGTGTTTCTGCTCAAAAAAGGCCTGCACTCAGGTATGCAACAACAGTACCCTGCCAAGCCTGACCTGTATTTTCTCCACATCTCCTGCAAGGGCCATCAAGTCTACATCTCCACTTCCCGTCCCCCAGATTTCAAGAGCAGGAATTTCAAGAGCAGACTTGGTGCATGGGACTCATATCTGCTTTTTGGGGGAGCTTCTCCACAAACTAAAACTAGACACTAAATCAATGAATTAGGAATAACATAAGAACATCAGAAGAGCCCTGCTGGATCAGACCAGTGGTCTATCTAATCCAGCATCCAGGCCCACACAGTGGCCAACCAGTTCCTCTGGACAGCCAGCAACACGGCATAGAGGGCCAAGGCCTTCATAAGAACATCAGAAGAGCCCTGCTGGATCAGACCAGTGGTCTATCTAATCCAGCATCCAGCCCCACACAGTGGCCAACCAGTTCATCTGGACAGCCAACAACAAGGCATAGAGGCCAAGGCCTTCATAAGAACATCAGAAGAGCCCTGCTGGATCAGACCAGTGGTCTATCTAATCCAGCATCCAGGCCCACACAGTGGCCAACCAGTTCCTCTGGACAGCCAACAGCACGGCATAGAGGGCCAAGGCCTTCATAAGAACATCAGAAGAGCCCTGCTGGATCAGACCAGTGGTCTATCTAATCCAGCATACAGTCCCACACAGTGGCCAACCAGTTCCTCTGGACAGCCAACAACCAGGCATAGAGGCCAAGGCCTTCATAAGAACATCAGAAGAGCCCTGCTGGATCAGACCAGTGGTCTATCTAATCCAGCATCCAGTCCCACACAGTGGCCAACCAGTTCCTCTGGACGACCAACAACAGGGCACAAAGGCCAAGGCCTTCATAAGAACATCAGAAGAGCCCTGTTGAATCAGACCAGTGGTCCATCTAGTCCAGCATCTTGTCCCACACAGTAGCCAACCACTTCCTCTAAAGGTCCAACAACAGGGCACAGAGACTAAGGCCTTCCCTGAAGTTGCCTCCTTGCTCTGGGATTCAAAGACTGCCTGTGAACATGGATGTTCCCTTTAGTCTACGGCTAGTGGCCACTGATAGACCTCCCCTTTGTGAATTGTCCAACCCCTTTTAAAGCTTTCTCTTAAAATATCCCTTATGGGTATCCCATAATTGTTAAAGAAATGCTGTGTAAGAAGTTTCATTTTCAACTCCTCCCTTCCCAACTTGTATGGGAAAATTGGGGGGAAAGCCATTCACAGTTGAGATTTCTGGATTCTGACAAGAATTTGACCATTGGATGCAAACCTGAGGGAGAGTGAACAGTTATGACGAAGACACAGTCAATGTGCCAGACCTTCTGCTGCAAGTTTGGTGTAGTGGTTAAGTGTGCGGACTCTTATCTGGGAGAACCAGGTTTGAATGCCCACTCCTCCACTTGCACCTGCTGGAATGGCCTTGAGTCAGCCATAGCTCTGGCAGAGGCTGTCCTTGAAAGGGCAGCTGCTGTGAGAGCCCTCTCCAGCCCCACCCACCTCACAGGGGGTCTGTTGTAGGGGAGGAAGGTAAAGGAGATTGTGAGCCGCTCTGAGACTCTTCGGAGTGCAGGGCGGGATATAAGTCCAATATCACCTTTTTCTTCTTCTCCTTCTCCTGTGAACCCATTTAAGAACGGGAATGGAATCCAAATAACAGTTTTTAAAATAATGCTAAATTATAATGTTTTGTCTTGCCGTCAAGTCATAGCTGACACAGTGACCTCTTACGGCTTTCAAGGGAAGAGATGTTCAGAGATGGTTTTGCCATTGTCTGCCTCCACATCAGGACTCTGATATTCCTTGGAGGTCTCCCATTCAAATACTAGCTAGAGCAATCCCTGCTTAACTTCCAAGATCTGATGAGATCAGGCTCTCCAGGTCAGGGCAAGGTTGTGGGTACCAGCTGCCAATTAGGTAGCTGTGAAGCTCAGAGACTTAGGGGTTTTATCCACACTGTTCCCAGTTGCATGTAGTCATAGAATCAAAGAGTTGGAAGGAACCTCCAGGGTCATCTAGTCCAACCCCCTGCACAATGCAGGAAACCCACAAATACCTCCCCCTAAATTCCCAGGATCTTCATTGCTGTCAGATGGGCCACCTAGCCTCTGCTTAAAAACCTCCAAGGAAGGAGAGCCCACCACCTCCCAAGGAGGAAGCCTGTTCCACTGAGGAACCGCTCTAACGGTCAGGAAGTTCTTCCTAATGTTGAGTCAGAAACTCTTTTGATTTAATTTCAACCCATTGGTTATGGTCCTACCTTCCAGGGCCACAGAAAATAATTCCACACCATCCTCTCTATGACAGCCCTTCAAGTCCTTGAAGATGGTGATCAGATCACCTCTCAGCCACCTCCTCTCCAAGCTAAACATGCCCAGCTCCTTCAACCTTTCTTCATAGGACTTAGTCTTTACGCACAAGTACAATTGGATGTGTTGTGCTTTTCCCAATGTAGATTGACGCCTTATGAGTGGTACAGCCCCCACCCTTGCTCCCAAGGGAGATGCAACCTGCTGGTCAATCAGTACTCCCTCGGCAACAGCCTGTGGTTTCCGGTTGGTGGGTTCATGCAACAGGGGTCCACCATTGCCCCGCGGGCTCTTTCCACACGCTGTGTCAGTGGAGTTTGGTAAGTAATCACACATGTCATCTTTCTTCCTTTCTTTGATGGTTCATCGTAGCTTTGACCAGGGGGGAGGGGTCAGTTTTCATTGAAGAGCTTTGGCAACTTGGCGCAGAGCAAAGCGACAACATACTGGTTATTGCTGTGCTATCAGAAATATCGGCCTTTGCTCCAGAGTGCTCAGGGTGGCATTGCATGGCTCTTTCCTCCTCCATTTTATCCTCACCACAGTTTTGCAGAGTGGGTTAGGCTGATGGAGAGTGGCTGGTCCACTGAGCTTCATGTAGGGTTGCCAATCTCCAGGGAGCAGCTTGTGATCTCCATGGGGATAGGCTGCGGTTCAGTGGGAGGGCATCGCTTGGCATGCAGAAGGTCCCCGTGTCAATCCCTGGCATCTCCACTTCATCTCCAATGGTCTGATTCAGTACAAGACAACTTCATGGGTGTACAAATAGTCTCCAGATTATAAAAATCAGTTTCCTTGTAGGAAATGACTGCTTTGGAAGGTGGAGTCTATTGCATTATACCCAATCAAGGTCCCTCCCCCTAAACCGCACCCTACCCAGGTTCACTCCCAAAATCTCCAGGTATTTCCCAACCCAGAGCTGACAACCCTAACTTCACAGCATAGTGATAAATAGGGATTATAAATCATGGTTCAAGGTATCTTTCAGGTATTGGTTCAGGTAGATATAGATTTTGGATATTGTTTGTCTATCTAAAATTGCCAAGCCCTGAAAATCTCAACAATATTTGGGAAAATATCCAGGATTTTCAGGACTGCCGATATACAAACTTAAAGAGCATTTAAAGGGATCACAGTCCCTTTAAATGCCTTCTGAGTGAACTTGCCAAGTAGAGAAGGCATTTAAAGGGACTGTGATCCCTTTAAATGCCTTCCCCCCCCCCTTTGTAATCAATGGAGGATGGGGCACCTTCTTCGGGACCTGACAGAATTGGACCCCTGGTCCAAACTTTTTAAAACTTGGTGGAAGGGGATTTGAAGAAGGGCACCAACAGCTATGCTGCAAATTTGGTGCCTCTGTGTCAAAAAACGGACCCCCCAGCCCCAGATGCCCCCGGATCAGTTATCCATTATATGCTATGGGGACCACTGACTATAATGGTCTCCCATACATGTAATGAAGCTGGAAAATATTCAGGTTTTCCAAATATTTCCTGAATCCCAATACCGTACTGGTATTGGGATCCAAGAATACCAGGAAATACCAATTTTTTTTTTTGCACACCCTTAATTTTGTTCTGTGTGTTTTATCTGTCTTTGTAAGCCTCCTTGAGCTCTATAAGGAAGAAAGGCAGCTAATAAATGTTTTAATTTTAAAAAAATAAAAATGGCAGAGTGAGGATTTGAACTCAGGTCTCCACAACCCTAGTTTAGCAATCTTACCCTATGAGACACTTTCTCCAGATCTGAAAGATCCTGTGGGTGATGCATGAAGAAGCCATGTATTTTGTAGAAAAATAGATGGTGGAGCTCATCCAGGATTGTTATGCAGCTGCACCTACTAGGCAATGGACAAGGTGGGAAGGAGGAGGTGGAACTCTCAGAAAGGTTCAGGAGCTGTGCTCCTGTGAGCTCCCGCTGAATCCGAGGCCTGCTTGCAACTAAGAAAAAGTACAGACGCAGGAAACTGCTTCTGAAATTGAAGAAAGAAAGGAGAGCCCAACAGGCTTGAAACAGTAAGTGCAAGAAGGAAGGTCTCCTGCCTCTCCCACAAGCCATGTTCTCATATGAAAACAGCACTGCGGGGAGAATCATTACACCAGTTTTGCAGCTCCGTGTGTAGTTTGGCTCTTAAGAGCAGAGCTTTCCAAAGTATTTGATTTACTCTCAAGCAGCGCTGTCTGTTTTCAAAACTATAAATATGGTTTTATGTATTCCACACGCCCGCAAGCTGGCTCTGCCAATGCGGCATCTACTTGTGAATTTGATATCTTGGCATCTCCACCTCTTTAAAGCAAGCTGGCAGTCTTTGGTGGCAGATTTTAATCTTGAAAGTGCATAAACAGCAAAGATCCAGAAGGCAGACAAGGATGCAAAGAGTTTTCTCTGCGGAAGGGATGGAGTTTCAGTGATCCGGACTGTTTTCCATCTCTCTGCTAACACTCCCTCTCTCTCAAGCCTCGTCGGTCACATTGCTGCACATCACCGTGCTGTTTTGTACCATCAGTCCCTCCAAGCTAGTGTTTCCTTTACAAAACCCAAGAAATACCCACCTCCCATCTCAAAACTTCGAAACAAATTATGAAAAATAATGGTTTGGATTCCGGGCTCCAGCTGTTCCAATTAAAAGGGGGTGCCAACCGATGTTCCCTCTCAGCTGCAGAGTCTGGTGAGCAAAAAATCTACTTTGTGAGCTACCGGGACTGAGGTTGTGAGCTCCTGGCAATAAAGTGGTGAGCTACTGCATCAATTATTGTACTCTGGGGTCATCCTTCCCGACTTAAGACAACAACGTGTGAGCTGGAGGCTGAAATCTAAGCTGAAACTCAGCTTAGAGGGGACGCTGGTGCCAACTGCTCTGAATGCACCCTAACCCTCTGGAGTCATTTTTATGGAAGTGCGAGAAAGAAAAGGGGTGCAGATGGAGTGGGGAACTGGCAACCTCTTATGTGAGCAGAAGTGCACACAATGGCATCTCTGAATCCAAACCTATATAAATATATTTCGTGCGTAATTCCGACTCCAAATGGAAATGTCCTTGATTGTATTTGTTTAACTCATGTCTACCCAGCCTTTCTCCCTGGTGGGGGGACCCAAAGTGGCTTACAGCCTCCCCCTCTCCTCCATTTTATCCTCACAACAATCCTGTGAGGTAGGTTAGACTGAGACGGTGTGGCTGGCCCACGATCACCCAGGCAAGCTTTCATGGCACGAGTGGGGATTCAAACCCAGGTCTCCCCAATACTAGTCCAACACCCATGCACCACACTGGCTTTCAATATAGAATTTAGAGGGAAGGGAAGGGCTTTTTTTGTAGCAGGATCTCCCTTGCATATTAGGCCACACACCCCTGATGGAGCCAGTCCTCCTGGAGCTTACACGACCTACTGTAAGCTCTTGGAGGATTGGCTACATCAGGGGTGTGTGGCCTAATGTGCAAAGGAGTTCCTGCTACAAAAAAAAAAGCCCTGAGGAAGAGTGTTTTAATCCGAAAGGCTTGCTGGCCAGTCTTGCTTTGAATTGTTGTTCGGTCATGTGTCCTGTATGATGCAGAGAGGGCAAGAGATGGGTGAGGAGCTTATTGGTTCCTTCAAGCACCGAATCCAATGCATCCCTCAAAGCTAGAGAGCATTCAGCTCTCAGCTAGAACTTAGTTGTTGTTGGGCTTTCCTGCCTTTAAACCACGGGTTTCCAAAGTGGTATCTCTAGGTGTCATGGGGCCTGCTGACTTCTTTTCAGATGCCCGCCAAGTGGGTTGGTTTTTTTTTTTTCGGAAATGGGTGGGGCCAAGAAAGGTTTTTGCTCAGCAAGTCTTCTTATTGACTACTGGAGATTGGCTTAGCTATGCAGATTTTTTTAAAATGTTCCTTTGGGAGCAGCTGCCATAACAGCACAAGCATCCGCACTGTGTGACTGAAATTAAGCTGCAGCATCCATTTTGATAGCCAGTTTGGTGTCGTGGTGAAGTGCACGGACTCTTATCTGGGAGAACCGGGGTTGATTCCCCGCTCTTCCACTTGCACCTGCTGGAATGGCCTTGGGTCAGCCGTAGCTCTCGCAAGAGGTTGTCCTTGAAAGGGCAGCTGCTGTGAGAGTCCTCTCCAGCCCCACCCACCTCACAGAGTGTCTGTTGTGGGGGAGGAAGATAAAGGAGATTGTGAGCTGCTCTGAGTAGAGGGTGGAATATAAATCCAATGTCATCGTCTTCTTGTTTCTGGTTCTGCCTCCTGAAGCAGTCATTTTGTGGCTGTACCCACCATGCCATCTTAGAATTCCAAAGGTGCCCACAGGCTCAGAAAGGTGAGGGATCCCTGCTTTAAAATATTGATCTTCTTGACACAATGAGGTTTTACACAGAAACCTGCCAGGAGAGCAATGCGTACTTGGCATCTTTCAGAACCAGCTTCCCCTTGCCAAAAGAAAGATGAGACAGTTCTTCTGGGGAGCCAAAAAAAGGTGCGGAGAAGCTTCATTTGACTTTGCCCTCTTTCTCCCAAAGGTGGGCCTTCACCTTGATCATCATCTCCTCCTATACGGCCAACTTGGCAGCCTTCCTCACTGTGCAACGCATGGATGTGCCCATCGAATCCGTAGACGACCTTGCAGACCAGACCGCTATCGAGTACGGCACCATCCACGGAGGGTCCAGCATGACTTTTTTCCAGGTGAGCGGCCTGCTCTCTTGGAACTGGAACAGCAACAAACAGGTTCTCATCCTGGCCAGATGAGACCTTGCTCACGTATCAGGCATACAGCAGATTTCAGTACTTTGGTTTGATAACCAATTGGTAGTCTCGGTCACTCTTATGCTGCTGTCACAGTTTCAGAGGGTAGCCATGTTGGTCTGTGGCAGTAAAGCTAGACTGGAGTCCTAAGCGATGGTGTTCAAGCTATATTCTCCAGAACTGGTCATTTAAAAACTGAGAACAGGTAGCAAGAGAGGAGAGCTCAAATTTGGATAGCATTTGGCGCAGAGTTTTAGCTGGCATCAGGACTCCTCAGGGTTTGCCTCTGGATGTGTTTTCTAGCACCACTGGGAAGCAGTATTGGTGGGGTGCCACTGAGCATGCACCGAGTGCTTCTCCCCATTAACAAACTGCTCTTGCCAGTCAGCAAACACCTGCAGGTGAAACTTCCAAATGAGATTTGTAAGCAGGCCTGATTTGTAATCAGGCGGGAGACTTGAGCGTGTTATTGTTGCGTTTTATTTTTTGCAACCTTGCTCAAAGGAGATCAGAGCAGCATACAGGGTTCTCCTTTCGTTTGCTTTCTCCTGGCAGTAACCTTGTGAGGTAGGCTGGGCTGAGGGAGAATGACTGGCCCAAGGTTGCCTACAGAGCCGGTCCTGTCACTAGGCGAACTAGGTGATTGTCTAGGGCGCCAGCCTTCTGCGGAGTCCCAAATTTGATGGCCCCCTTGGGACTCGGTGATATCGGTGCAGGGGGGAGGGGGAGGTGCCAGAAGTTAGCCTCGCCTATGCTGCCAGACTGTCTAGGGCCAGCCCTGGTTGCCCAAGGAGTTTCATAGCTGAGAGGGAGCCAAAGCTGGGTCTCCTTGACTTCAGCCTGCTTCAACTTGCATTTGTGAATGGAGTGCCAGACTTTTGTTTTGTCCTTGTTTCTGCTTAATGCCAGGTTCTTACTGATTGCCATATGTCAGGGCTGGATCTGGACTTAAAATCATAGGGTTGGAAGGAACCAGGGCCATCTAGTCCAATTCTCTGCACAATGCAGGAAATTCACAAATGCCTCCCCCGTGGCAGTGACTTCTGCTGTATGCCCAGAAGATGGCCAAAAAAAACCCCAAACAAACCCGCTCCAGGTTCCCTGGCCAAACTGGTTTGGAGAAAAATTGCTTCCTGACAAGTGTTCCCTCTAAGCTGAGTTAGTGTGAGCTAGCTCGCAGTTTTTTAGCCTCCAGCTCACACGGTTTTGTCTCAGCTCAAAAAATATGGCCCCGGAGCAAACTAAGTTATGCAGTATCTCGTAACTGTAATGCCAGTAGCTCACAGAGTAGAATTTTTGTTCACAAAACACCATGGCTTAGAGGGAGTATTGTTCCTGATCCCAAAGCGGTGATCAGCATTTCCCTGGGCACGTAAGAAAGGGCCACAAGAACTAGCCACTGATGCATCCCCTCCTGCCCTCCTTCTCATGATCTGCCTAAATTCACAGAATCAGCACTGCTATTACATGGCTATCTAGCCTCTGTTTGAAAACCCCCAAAGAAAGAGAGCCCACCACCTCCCGAGGAACCGCTCTAACAGTCAGGACGTTTTTGGTGCATTTGTGGTTAAGACAACAACTTGCATCTATTTGCGTTCATTTTTTTTTAATCCTGATTTTCTCCTCCATTGGGACTCAAAGTGACTTTAGAACACCATTACAGTTGTGATTCTCTGTATTCTTGTTGCTGGGGGGGGGCAACAGTGGGACGGCTTCTAGTGTCCTGGCCCCACTGATAGACCTCCTTTGGCCCCTGTTTTTTTTGGCCACTGTGTGACACAGAGTGTTGGACTGGATGGGCCATTGGCCTGGTCCAACATGACTTCTCTTATGTTTTTATGTGACACAGAGTGTTGGACTGGATGGCCATTGGCCTGATCCAACATGGCTTCTCTTATGTCCTTATAGATGGAACACTCTGTCTGGGGCAGTGATGCTCTGTATTCTTGGTGCTTGGGTGGGGGACACACAGTGTGAGAACTTCTAGTGTCCTGGCCCCACTGATGGACCTCCTGATGGCCCCTGGTTTTTTTGGCCACTGTGTGACACAGAGTGTTGGACTGGATGGGCCATTGGCCTGGTCCAACATGACTTCTCTTATGTTTTTATGTGACACAGAGTGTTGGACTGGATGGGCCATTGGCCTGGTCCAACATGGCTTCTCTTATGTTCTTATGTGACACAGAGTGTTGGACTGGATGGGCCATTGGCCTGGTCCAACATGGCTTCTCTTATGTCATTCTCTCCCCTACCCTTGCCTCATTCAACAACCCTGTGAGGTAGGCCAGGATGAGAGTTTTCGAGGGGACCAAGGTTACCAGTGAGCTTTCATAATAGAAATAGGGATTCGAACCAAAGTTGCCCAGTGACCTAGCCTGCCGCTCTACCCACAACACCACACTGGCTCTCAACCATACCTAGCAGCTTCTCGACAACTGGGGCTAGCGGTGGCCCTCAGAGGGTGTTGCCTCCCCTTCAATGGTTTACTCTAGGGATCCCCAATGTGGTGCCTATCAGTGGAGAAAACAACACCTTTCCTGGAAGCCACCAAGTATTTTTAGGCTGTGGGAAGAGCCAATTGGGGGTTTTGTCCAGCAAAGCTTCTGATTGGCCATTGGAGATTTAATGAGCCATGCTGGTTTTTAAAAACATTGTTTTTGGCAATAGCTGCCACTACAGCACAAGGATCTTTGCCATGTGGCTGAAGGTAAGCTGCAGCAGCCATTTTGTGTCTCTTTTAGCAGCCATAGGGAACACTTTCCCTATGAAGAAACGTTAAAACGCTTGGGGCTCTTTAGCTTGGAGAAACACTGACTGAGGGGTGACATGATAGAGGTTTACCTCCTGATGGCACTTGGGTTTTTTTGGCCACTGTGTGTCACAGAGTGTTGGACTGGATGGGCCATTGGCCTGATCCAACATGGCTTCTCTTATGTGACACAGAGTGTTGGACTAGATGGGCCATTGGCCAGATCCAACATGGCTTCTCTTATGTTCTTATGTGACACAGAGTGTCAGACTGGATGGGCCATTGGCCTGATCCAACATGGCTTCTCTTATGTTCTTATGTGACACAGAGTGTTGGACTGGATGGGCCATTGGCCTTGATCCAGCATGGCTTCTCTTATGTCCTTATAGATGAAATACTGTGTCTGGACAGTGATGCTCTTATTCTTGGTGCTTGGGGGGGGGGCGCAGTGGGAGGGCTTCTAGTGTCCTAGCCTCACTGATGGACCTCCTGATGGCACTTGGGGTTTTTTGGCCACTGTGTGACACAGAGTGTTGGGCTGGATGGGCCACTGACCTGATCCAACATGGCTTCTCTTATGTTCTTATGTTCATCTTTTGGCTGCACCCACCACACTGTGTCAGAATTCTAAAGATGCCTGCAGGTTCAAAAATGTTGGGGACCACTGGTTTACTTCATGGTTGTACACAATGTTCAGCCAGGATCCAGCCCTCCCAAGTGTGTGCCTCAGCCCTCGAATGCCCGTTTCCGGCCAAGAGCAGCAGTTGTCCCATTGAATCTGACCATGATCCCTGCCTCATCTTGGCTGCTCTTTTGCTCTTTTGCAGAACTCCCGGTACCAGACGTACCAGCGAATGTGGAATTACATGTATTCCAAGCAGCCAAGTGTCTTTGTCAAGAGCACAGAAGAAGGGATCGCGCGAGTGCTCAACTCCAACTACGCCTTCCTGCTGGAGTCCACCATGAACGAGTATTACCGTCAGCGCAATTGCAACCTCACGCAGGTCGGGGGCCTTCTGGACACCAAGGGCTACGGGATTGGCATGCCAGTCGGTAGGCAGTGAAGCAAAATTCTAGCTATTCCGGGCTGTCTGCAGAGGATCAGAGCATGAATAGGCTGAAAGAGTTTTAGAACAGATGGCAGCTTCATTCCACAGCCCTCCTGTAGGCCTCTTGGCTTCAAAGGGGTATCTCTGCCAGATCACCGCGTGTTCATGTATTCATCTGGGTGGCATCTCAGATGAAAGGCTTAAGAGCATTCTATTAATGCTCATTTTTGTACTTGGTCTACTCTTTGTTCAGCCTAGATTTATCTATTTCATTTCCTATACTTCTCTACCACTTTTCCACAATGCTCTGCGGTTTTCCAGTACAAGCCGATGCAGATAATTTAGAACTCATCAGGCCTTGGATTCAGCAGGAGCTCACAGGAGTGCAGCTCCTGAACCTCTCTGAGGGTTCCCCCTCTTCCTCCCCACCTACCTTGTCCATTGAATAGGAGGTGCAGCTGCATAACAATCCCTGGATTAGGAGAGCAGCCAGCCAGCCACACACCAGGGGCTTTGCCACGCCCCCAGCAGCCCGTATTAACCCCTGGAGAAGCCCGCACCACCCTTTCTTCACTTCTTATGTGATTTTGGGTGGCAGGTGACTTGCTGGCCTTTTGACTGGGGGGGGGTGCAGCTCAGAAGGGTCCCAGGCGAGCAAGGCCTGCTTGGACTGGCTGGATATCTAGGTATTCCAAGCAGGCCTCGCTCACCTGGGGCTCTCCTTTGTTGTATCGGGTTGCTTTTGGCTGGGGGGGTTGCATATGCTAATGAGTTATGCTAATGAGCTCTGTCACATATTTTTCTACAAAGCAACCACTGGAACTCATAAAAATGTAGACATGAATTAAAACCAAGTGAATACATTTTCTGACAGATAACACCTTAAAACCAACTCTGCCTAGGCAGCATTGCCATATAAGCTGCAAAGGGGAACAGGAGGGCCTCATCCGAGGCAGCAGCCCATTCTACAGAGATGGGGCCACCACCAAAAAGATTCTTGCCCTTGCAGCCACAAATCTGATTTCTCTTAGGGAAGGAAGTAATCCTGATTTGGAAGGTCTCAAGGAAGAAGAAAATGAGTAGATTCTTACTGATGGACAGTTGGGAAATTGCCAGATGGAACAATATTACCTTAGTCCTAAAATAGACATTGGGCTCTCTGTAACGCTAGCTGCATGATAGCTCCTAGGCAGTTGCTCCAAGTGTTTTTCCATGGGTGAACAGGAGCAAACAAAGAAAAGAATATGGGAAGGACAGTGATGTCGCAGAAGTACTTGTGCCCTACAACAAACCAGAATGCAAATAGAAATGCAAATAATTCAAGTGCTGAGAAAGAGGGTCTCTTGGGGGGAAAAAAGACATTTCATCTTGTAAGCCAGGCCCCTTCTATGATTTTGAATCAGTTTAAGAGCTAGAATCAAGTCCTAGGAGGCCTCTCCAATTAGATTTTTCAGCTCCTCCTCTCCTTCTGGCTGTTACTGAGAATGCCTGCTGGTGCTGAGTGTCTCCACTTTTTAAAATACGCCTGTACCTGTGTCCCTCTTTAAAGGCATATCCTTTTCTTTAAAGATACATCCTTCTGGGAGGAATGTGCCTCACATGTTTTGATCATTCGAATTATCTTCTTATGGGAATAGTTAGATTTGAGTCCTGTAGCATCTAGAACATAAGAACATCAGGCCAGTGGCCCATCCAATCCAACACTCCGTGTCACACAGTGGCCAAACCCCAGGGGCCACCAGGAGGTCCACCAGAGGGACCAGCACTCCAGAAGCAATCCCACTGTTGCCCCCCAAGCACCATGAATACAGAGCATCACTGCCCCAGACATAAGAATATAAGAGAGAAGCCCTGTTGGATCAGGCCAATGGTCCCTCCAGTCCAACGCTCTGTGTCACACAGTGGCCAAATAAACTAGGTGCCATTAGGAGGTCCATTACGGGAGCCAGGACACTAGAAGCCCTCCCACTGTAGCCCCCTAAACACCAAGAATACAGAGCATCGCTTCCCTAGTCAAAATGTTCAATCTATATGTTGTAGCTAACAGCCACTGAGAAGAAGATGATATTGGATTTATATCCCGCCCTATACTCTGAATCTCAGAGTCTCAGAGCGGTCACAATCTTCTTTACCTCCCCCCCTCCACTCCACAACAGACACCCTGTGAGGTAGGTGTGGCTAAGAGAGCTCTTACAGCAGCTGTTTGTTCAAGGACAACTCCTGCAATAGCTATGGCTGCCCCAAGGCCATTCCAGCAGGTGCAAGTGGAGGAGTGGGGAATCAAACCTGGTTCTCCCAGATAAGAGTCCGCGCACTTCACCACTACGCCAAGCTGGCTCTGCTCCATGCGTTTGTCCATCTCGGATACCAACAGGCTTCGCGAGTCCATCTCAGAGACCAACAGCTTTTGAGAGTAAAATTTTCTTTCACCAGATTTGATTCTGAAAGCCTGGAGGTTTTGTTTGTGTCTAAGGTGCCCCCGGACTCAAATTTTATTCTTCTGCTGCAAACCAACATGGTTATCTTCCTTATGGCTTGCGTTCCATAGTACTTTGTAACACAAGCTACAAAGGACCTACAAAGTACTTTGGAGCACAAGCCATAAGGAAATTCTCCAGCACAAGCTTGGCTCCAATTAATGTTAATTAATTCATTGATTAATACTTATATGACACTGAGTGTGTGTGGTGGGGTTAGCGTTTCAAAGGCAACAAATCAATAGTTCATGTATCTTTTTATTTAACCTCTGCTCTGCTATTAAATGACCTAATGGGTTTCTGCGAAACTGCATAACTGTGTCGGTCTTCAGAACTGAATGATGTTTCGGTTACTCGGGTTTTTTGCCATTGAGGTTATTTTCCCTGCCGTTATACAAAAGACGAGCACTCATTTTAAAGCACACTTTGTCTTTGAATGGAACAGACTGAATACGAACGAGGGCTTGGGGTGGAGCAGGATGGAAATGTTGGGGCTCTAGGTTTGATGCTTTCTGGACCTGATAAGACACTGTGGTACTTTCCAGTGTGTTGTGAGAACTGCAGTCAGAATCCATAAGGCGTTGGACAATAAGGAGGATGAGGAGCCGAAGAAAGGGCTCTAGTCCCTAGCAACCTTTGGAAAATAAATTATTTGCAGCTAGTAAATGTTGTTATAAAATGAGCAGAATTCTGTATCCTTCTCTGCCAGAAGTCCTTGGGCTCTTCTGCATTCTCATTTTTGTATGTCTCTATTGCTTTGGGTTTTTGTTTCTTTTCTGCATGTTTTGCTGCCTCTAGTGGTTGATTCAATGTAACATTGCTGTTTGTCTAATAAAAACCTGTGAGTTCTAGAAGAAGCAAAACATGTGGACAGAAGGGGACAGAAGTAACCAGAAGGGGATGAGCTGAATGCTCTTCTGCATTCTCATTTTTGTACGTCTCTATTGCTTTGGGGTTTTCTTTCCTTTTCTTTTCTGCACGCTTTGCTGCCTCTAGTGGTCGATTCAATATTACATCGCTGTTTGTCACATAAAAACTTGTGGGTTCTAGAAGAAACAAAACATGTGGACAGAAGGGGACAGAAGCAACCAGAAGGGGATGTGCTGAACACATTCCCTGCTTGGCCTTCCCCTATCTCAAGTGCCTCCCCCCAGACACTTTTCTCCAAGTAGGACTTCCTGTCAGAGCCCACCTTGGAGGTGAGGGGGAAGCTTGGTTTGGGGAAAGGTTGGGCCCTACACCTCTGATGTAGCCAATCCTCCAAGAACTTACAAGGCTCTTTTTTGTAAGCTCTTGGAGGATTGGCTGCATCAGGGATGTGTGGCCTAATATGCAAAGGAGCTCCTGCTAGAATTCTACCCCTGTGTATATCCATCTCAAAAACCAACAAGATTTTCGGAGCTTAAGCTTTTGAGAGTCACAGTTCCCTTTGTGAGATCTGATTCTGAAAAGTTGATCCCATGGAAATCTTGTTGATCTTTAAGGTGCTCCTGGACTCATATCTTGGTGTTCCACTGCAGACCAACATGGCTGCCTTCCTGAAACTTAAACCAGTATGTCCTGTAGAGCATAGGCCATAAGGAAAGGTGAGCAGAATGTTTAAAGGGCAAAAACCCTGTAGTCACACCTTAGGCTGAGTTTACAAGGGGGGAAAGCAGTAGTGGTGAGACAGAGACCTGAAATGTTAGACTGGACTAAACAACTTCAGGCTGTAGGGGGAAGATCACATGTGGGAAGAGTAAAAACTCCACACAAACGGCACGTGTAGAGAGAAGCCAGAACCTCTCTTCCTGCTAAGTTCATTCTTGATATGCATTAACATTTTGATACTGGAGCACATGCAAAGATGGAATCCACCATATGCAGTTCAAAGTGATACAATCAGTCCATTCCACTGCCCCATTTTTTATGCATGTGCAAACAGTGTTGCCAAACTTCAGGTGTTGCCTGGAGATCTCCCACTATTCCAGTTGATCTCCATATAGTATAGAGATCAGATCCCCCGGAGAAAATGGCTGCTTTGGAGAGTCAACTCTATGGTATTTGAGGAGCCTCCTCTCCCCAAATGCCTCTCCCCCTCCCAGGCTCTACCCCCCCCTGCCTTCCCAAAAAAATATCTCCAGGTATTTCCCCATCCAGGACTGGCAATCCTATGTGCGAACTGGGTGCATAGCTGCAAAAACAAATCAATCCAATAAACCACAAATCAGATCTGCTTGTTTTAAAGAAGCTAAAATGTACGTAAACGGGGAAAGTAAAGTGCACCACTGTAAAGGTCAGTTCTATAATAAACCGTATATGTGTGTATATATGTATACACACATACAAGCACCGTTTCTGCTCCCCTTTTCAAGCGTCTCTCTTGGCTTTGCAGGTTCAGTCTTCCGTGACGAGTTTGACTTGGCCATTCTCCAGCTGCAAGAGAACAACCGTCTTGAAATCTTGAAACGGAAGTGGTGGGAAGGAGGCAAGTGCCCCAAAGAGGAGGACCATCGAGCCAAAGGTAAAAGCACCAGCTGCCTCCCTTCCTGCGATATCCCCCCCGTTAATGAAGATGTACCTTGCAGGGGCCACCACTGATGAGAGCAATGGAGGTTCCTGGGCCAGGTCACCTTTGCAGCACACCGATTTTAGAATCCTTCCTTCTAAGCTGAAATATCTTTCTTAATAATGTGAGGAGGGAGGCGAGGCAGTGCTGCTGTGCCTCACGCGGAGTGTTTTTGCCTGGGGCAAAGAGAGTGAAAACAACTAAATGACAAATACTGGCGGCCATATGGATGGCAAAAATGGGCTTCTAATGAACGTCCGTGGTGCCACAGCAGAAAATAGATCACTCGAGGGACACCATCCAAATCCGGAGGTTCTTTAAAGGGGGAGGGGGGGAGGAACTCTATCGAAAGTGGCTGCTGGTTAATGGTCGAATCTAAAGAAACGTTAGAAATGGAAAGCCAAGTAGCAGAAACTCTAATAATAGCACTGGCGCTGAAGGGCAAGGCCTTGTGGGAGAGCTATGCAAAAAGCACCCCTAAAAGACGCGGCGCTAGGCTGATGTCTCAGCACCAGGAACAATTGCCAGTCAAAAGCTGTTGCTGAATATTTTTGGCACTTGCCCCAAACTCAAGCATGGAAGTGTTTTTCTCCACTCCTAGGGAAGCTAAAAGGTTTGCTGGCTGAGAGAAGGGCCTTTTAACCCTTAAAGGTAAAGGTAGTCCCCCTGTGCAAGCACCAGTCGTTTCCGACTCTGGGGTGACGACACATCATGACGTTTTCACGGCAGACTTTTTACGGGGTGGTTTGCCATTGCCTTCCCCAGTCATCTACACTTTCCCCCCAGCAAGCTGGGTATTTACAAGATCACAGAACAAAAGCCAATAGGGTTCCAAGCCCAACCCCAGAAATATCTGGGGACATTGGGGGTGGAGCCAGGAGACTTTGGGGGTGGAGCCAGTTAACACTGGGGTGGAGCTAGGGGGAGGGGGGAAACGGCGCTGGGGAGCGTGGCAAGCCGCCCTGTCTCAGAGCGGGCAACGCCGCTGCGCCGCTGCCGCCTCTTCTCCGCTCGCCGTGGCTGCTCCTCCGAGATGGGCTCAGCCTGAGCCCATCTCGGAGGAGCAGCTGTGGTGGGCGGGGAGGGGGCGGCAGCGGCGTGGCAGCCTCGCCCGCTCTGGGATGGGGCGGCTCGCCATGCTCCCCGGCGCCGTTTCCCCCCTCCCCCCGCTTCCGTTTTTTGGGGGAGCGGGGGAAGAGGGTGGAAATCCTGGGGTCCCTCGCCAGGGCGGGAGGGTTGGGAAGCCTAAAAGCCAAGCAGGCTTGTGGCCTCTGCTTCTGTGGAAGATCAAGCATGACGGAGCCTGGAAATGCAAACAAGACAGACCACACACGCTGGGCCCAGATGATCAGCTTTTGTTTGCATTGTGACGCGGGTCACAGTAAAGAAGCTGGTGCTAGTGCACGGGCTACACAATTTAATTCTGAACATAGGGAGAGATGAGAAAAACCTGCATGGGGGGCATTAGGGGGAGAAAATAATTTTTTCTCCCTGATGCCCCCAAATGTCAATGTTTTAGAAAAATTGGGAGGCCTTTGAAGCCAAATGAAGTCCACGTTTCCCATCCAGCTCTTTGGTTCTCTCCTCAAAATGTATGAAATATTCCCCCGTAACAAAATGCCAGAGATGCCAGCGATGCTCCCTCTAAGTTAGTGTGAGCTAGCTCACAGCTCTTTAGCTTCCAGCTCCCACATTTTTTGTCTTAGCTCAGGAATAATGGCCCCAGAGCAAGCTACTGTCATGCCAGTAGCTCACAATGCCAGTAGCTCACAACTTAATATAAGAACATAAGAGAAGCCATGTTGGATCAGGCCAGTGGCCCATTCAGTTCAACACTGTGTCACACCGTGGCCAAAAAACCCCTGGTGCCATCAGGAGGTCCATCAGTGGGGCCAGGACACTGGAAGCCCTCCCACTGTTGCCCCCCCCAGCACCAAAAATACAGCGCATCACTTACCCCAGACATAAGAACTTAAGAGAAGCCATGTTGGATCAGGCCAATGGCCCATCCAGTCTAACATTCTGTGTCACACAGTGGCCAAAAAAACCCAGGTGCCATCAGAAGGTCCATCAGTGGGGCCAGGACACTAGAAGCCCTCCCACTGTGCCCCCCCAAGCACCAAGAATACAGAGCATCACTGCCCCAGACAGAGTGTTCCGTCTATAAGAACATAAGAGAAATCATGTTGGATCAGGCCAATGGCCCATCCAGTCCAACACTCTGTCACACAGTGGCCCAAAAAAACACACCAAGTGCCATCAGGAGGTTCACAAGTGGGGCTAGAAGCTCTTCCACTTTGCCCCCTCCCCCCAAAGCACCAAGAATACAGAGCATCACTGCCCCAGACAGTTCCAATAATATGCTGTGGCTAATAGCCACTGATGGACCTCTGCTTCTCTGGTTCTTCCCTGTGGAACCAAAGGATCTGATTTTTTTTATTGCCACAAGCAACTTCAATGCCAGTAGCTCACAAAGTAGAATTTTTGCTCACAGGACCCCACAGCTCAGAGAGAATATTGGTTGCCAGCCCCCCCCCCCACAGCCACCTTCAAGGGATGGGGGCATAGGGTTGCCAGAAACAGGTTGGGAAACTCCTAGAAAAGATGGGGATGGACCCTGCAGAGGACAGAAACCTCAATTGGGTACAATGCCCTAGAGCTGGGGTGGCCAACGGTAGCTCTCCAAGATGTTTTTTTGCCTACAACTCCCATCAGCCCCAGCCATTGGCCATGCTGGCTGGGGCTGATGGGAGCTGTAGGCAAAAAAACATCTGGAGAGCTACCGTTGATCACCCCTGCCCTAGAGTCTACCCTTCAACGCATGCATTGTCTCTGGGGGAACTGTTCTCTGTAGTATGGAGACGAGCAGTAATTCTGGGGGATCCCAGGTCCCATCTGGAGGCTGCATCCCTAACAAGTACTGATATCATGTTGCTTCTAAGACCCCGCTCAAAGCCACTTCCAGACATTTGCCTTGAATCCCGGGCTTGTTTAGCAGACTGGATCACGTTACAGGCGTGTTCTTGAGTGCCTCCCTTGGCTTGAGCCGGGCGCCTAGAGACTTTCGAGAGCACTAATTGCTTTATCTTGACATCTCAAACGTACAATGGGCTTCAAAGGGATGAAAATAAAACTGATAAATTATGAAATGCCGACTCCCAACAGAGGGAGGAGGAGGCGGTGCCATCTGGAGAGCTGTCACTCAGCGGAGAGCAGAGAAGAGAGCAGGTTCTGACAAATCCCAAGCACAAAACCCAGCAGGTGGTCTGAGTTGAGTGCCTGGTGGTGGGGGAAGGGAATTCAGGAGCAGGTATAACTGAGGTTGTTCTGGTAGAGAATGTGGTAACTGCAGGGCTTTTAGGGTTTTTTTGCACCAGGAACTGCTTTGCATATTAGGCCACACATACACACACACACCCCCCGATGTAGCCAATTCTTCTGAAGCTTACAATAGGTCCTGTAATAAGAGCCCTGGAAGCTCTTGGAGGATCGGCTACATCACGGGTGTGTGGCCTAATATGCAAAGGAGTTCCTGCTACAGAAAAAGCCCTGGGTAACCGTCAGGGCTTTTTTTTTGTAGCAGGAACTGCTTTGCATATCAGGCCACACACACCCCCGATGTAGCCGATCCTCCTGAAGTTTACAGTAGGCCCTATACTAAGAGTCCTGTAAGCTCTTGGAGGATTAGGGTTTGTAGAATCTTTCAGGCTCAAGTGCCATGTTCTACTGGAGAGTTTTTCTTCCAGACGTTTCGTTCTCAGCTGCGGAGAACATCCTCAGTGGCGTTGCAGCCAGAGCAAGCGCTCTGACCTTCTTGGCTGCTGTGCATTGAGTGGGGCCAGGGCTGCTGGAGAGCTGCTATTTCTAGGCTGGAGGGGGTGTGGTGAAAGGGCAATTGGTTTGTGGATGTGCCCATTGTTTGGTGGGGCTTCCTGGAAGGGTAGTGATAAGGAAACTGGCTGTTGAATGTGACCATTGTTCTGTGTTAATTGCTGGGAGGGTTGGAAGGGGTGTGAAGATAAGGAAGATGGTTGTTGACTGTGCTGATTGTTCTGTGGAATATGCTGGTTGTTCTGTGACTTTCTGCAATTTATAGTCTGTAGGGTGTTTTGCAGAGCTGGGTACCAAGACTGGTGGATGAAAATGCCTTCTTCCTTTCTGTTAAAATTGTGCTGGTGTTTGTAAATCTCAATAGCTTCTCTGTTCAGGCGGGTATGATAATGTGAGACCGTAGAAAGGACTTCAGTTCTTTCAAAGTGGATGACGTGGTCTCTTTCTTGGATGTTCTCCGCAGCTGAGAACGAAACGTCTGGAAGAAAAACTTTCTCCAGTAGAACATGGCACTTGAGCCCGAAAGATTCTACAAACCCTAATGATGTTACCAGCTGTGAAAACCTGAAATCTTTGATCTTGGAGGATTGGCTACATCAGAGGGGTGTGGCCTAATATGCAAAGGAGCTCCTGCTACAAAAAAAGCCCTGGCAACCATGCAATAATTAGGACTGCTGCTTTTACTGTGCTTGTGGCAATAAAAAAAAAAAATCAGATCCTTTGGTTTCACAGGGAAGAAACTCTGATAACTGAGCCAGTTAGGAGGACTACCACCAAGGATAGTCCGATCTCGTCAAACCTTGGAAGCTAAGCAGGGTCAGCCCTGGTCAGTATTGGGATGGGAGACCACCAAGGAATACCAGGGTCGATGCACAGAGGCAGACAATGACGAATCACCTCTGTTCAGTTCTGTCCTGACTTGGATGGCCCAAGTTAACGTGATCTCATCAGATCTTGGAAGCTAAGCAGGGTCAGAACTGGTCTGTATTGGGATGGGAGACCACCAAGGAATACCAGGGTCGCTGCGCAGAGGCAGGGAAAACCCCAAATTACCGCTGAATGTCTCTTGCCTTGGAAGTCCTACGGCGTTACCGTATGTCAGCTGTGACTACAGTTCCTTCCTGTATTACAAATACTGGTTCCCAGGTGATTTGCAGAGAGCGAGAGCTATATAAAGGCCCTGCCTCTCGTAAATGCTCCATTTAGGTTTTCTACGGCTGCCTTCTTCTTTGCCATCCCCTGATCCCTTTACCTGTCATTGCTGTTCGAGGGGAAGTCTGTTTGCTTACAAAGGTGTGATTTACTGAGTGGCAGGTGTGCCCCAGAGATGCCGCCCTGAAAGAAATTATGGAGAACGACAGAGAGACATGACCTGCTATCAAAAGCAAACAAACAAACAAACAAAGCACGTCAACGATTTAAAAGGAGGATCAGTGAAGACTTGTGTCTGAAAAGCTTCAGGGAGATTGTCAATAAATCCTTCCTTCTCATGCTGTGATTTACTGCTCCAGAGGAGGGGACCAGAGATTTTATAGGCATCCCAGGTGATTAATAGTTGTACGTGACAACCCCAGCAGGAGCCGGTAGCCACCGCATGGTTCATAGTAATCAGTTCAGCCAAGAGAGCCAAGAGCAGCCAGGAACGCAGATGGAAGTGTTGCTTAGATACCTCCACCTACAGGCATGGGTCCCCAAACTTTATCTTGAGCTCAGCACATCTATCATATGCTCATTCCGGGACAATTAAAATAACAATTAAATGCCATCAGAATGCAGTTGATTTATGGTGACCCCCTTCGAAGGGAGAAGTAAAAGTTGAGGTACACATCTTCAATGTGCTTTGTCAGAAGGAGAGATTCAGTGTTTCACAGGCTGAAAATATTAGTGGTTTCACAGCTATACGAAATCAGGGTTGCCACCTGTGCGTTGGGAAAGACCTGGAGATTTGAAGGATAAAGCGTGGGGAAGGCAGGGTTTGGGGAGGGACCTCACTGGCGTACAGTGCCCTAGATTCCACCTTTCAAAGCAGTCATTTTCTCCTGGAGAATGGATATCTGTCAACTGGAGATCAGTTGTAATACCAGGAGATCTCCAGGCTCCACCTGGAAGTTGCCAACCCCAAATATAAAATACATAGGGACAGACCTTTGGGGCCGTGTCAAATTGATTACAGCCACCATGCTTAATGGTAGCCAGTAGTTCCTGTGGCCTAAACACTAAAATTCCTTCTGCTGTTCAGAGGCACAAAGCTCTTTCACGAGATGCAATAGGTATTTCAATGATGCCATGTTATGTACTATATTTACCCAAATGCAAGATTAGTTCCCCCACCACCACCCAGGGATGCCATAAAGAAAGAAAGGCAGCAAAGCACTAGAAAGAAAGTGAAGAAACTCATGTGGTTTTTCTTTAATCCTACCACTGATCTAAGAACATAAGAGAAGCCATGTTGGATCAGGGCCAGTGGCCCATCCAGTCCAACACTCTGTGTCACGTAAGAACATAAGAGAAGCCATGTTGGATCAGGCCAATGCCCCCTCCAGTCCAACACTCTGTGTCACATAAGAACATAAGAGAAGCCGTGTTGGATCAGGCCAATGGCCCATCCAGTCCAACACTCTGTGTCACATAAGAGAAGCCATGTTGGATCAGGCCAGTGGTCCATCCAGTCCAACACTCTGTGTCACATAAGAACATAAGAGAAGCCGTGTTGGATCAGGGCCAGTGGCCCATCCAGTCCAACACTCTGTGTCACGTAAGAACATAAGAGAAGCCATGTTGGATCAGGCCAATGCCCCCTCCAGTCCAACACTCTGTGTCACATAAGAACATAAGAGAAGCTGTGTTGGATCAGGCCAATGGCCCATCCAGTCCAACACTCTGTGTCACATAAGAACATAAGAGAAGCCATGTTGGATCAGGCCAGTGGCCCATCCAGTCCAACACTCTGTGTCACATAAGAACATAAGAGAAGCCATGTTGGATCAGGCCAGTGGCCCATCCAGTCCAACACTCTGTGTCACACAGTGACCAAAATACACCAGGTGCCATCAGGAGGTCCACCAGTGGGGCCAGGACACTAGAAGCCTTCCCGCTGTGCCCCCACCCCCAGCACCAAGAATACAGAGCATCACTGCCCAAGACAGAGAGTTCCAACAATACCTGTGGCCTCCATCAAATCACTTCTTCCTTTGCTTTCTGTTATGTATGTATGTGTTATGTATGTATGTTTTGTATGTGTTACCAAATGGTGTTCCTACCTGGCTCATTGGAGCCTGAAGGACTGTGCCTGGGGACTAAGGAATGATGGGCAGGAGGATCCAAATCCCAACTGCCCTGCTCCAATCACAGGCCCCCTGCTGGTTTGAATGACCCAAAATTGTTCTCTTTCATTGATCTGCATGGTTCCATCCCAGACTCTTGGCTTGATTCTATCATTATCCCAATTTACAAAAAGAGGGGGTTGGAGTTACCAGAAAATTCCCCCCCCCCATTAGTTTATTACCTTTAGGGGGCAAATTGTATGCCAAACATTTAGAACTCCGATTAACTGACTGGATGTGCCTAGATAACATCATAGGCCCTGAACAGATTGGCTTCTCCAAAGGCAAATCTGCTATAGACCATTGCTGTACTCTGGCCTTCCTTGCTGAAAAATATATGCATACCAGGACCAAAAAATGATATGCTGCCTTCGTTGACCTGAAGGGTGCATTTGATTCAGTAGATAGAGCCCAACTATGGATTAAGCTAGGATACCTGGGAATGGACCCTCGTCTGCTGTTTCTCTTGAGGAAACTTCATTACAATACCTTTTGCCAAGTGAAATTTTCTTCTAGTGGTGACCCGACTAGTAGAATCCCAGTGTTAAATGGGGTTAAACAAGATTGTGCGCTGGCCCCGCATCTTTTTAATTTATTTTTAACTGACCCGGCACAATATTTGAACCCTATTAATGGTCATCCGCCTAAACTAGCAGGCCGAGCAGTTCCCTTATTACTTTATGCCGATACTACCATCCGCTCTTGCACAGGTGTGGGCCTGCAAAGGTATTTGAATGCCTTCTATGACTACTGTAATTGTAATTCACTCTCTATCAATTATGCCAAATCTAAAGTAGTTGCCTTTGCAGATTGCTGGCACCCACAGAGATGGTTTATTGGCAACTCAACAATTGAACAAACAGAATTTTTTTAACACTTGGGGATCACTTTTAATCACAAGTTAAGCTGGGTTTCACATCGTAACAACACCGTCAACTTGGCTAAACTCTCGGTTGCTCAGATTAAACAGTTTTTCTTTGCAAGGGGCAACCAATTAGTTCCGGCAGCGATTAAAGTGTTCAAAGCTAAAACGCTAGCCCAAATTTCTCTATGGTATCCCTATATGGATCTCAGCATTTACCAGGAAAGCGGAGGGCATTCAAGCCTCGTTCTTTTGACAAATTCTTGATATGCCAAAGTGTGTGTCCTGCTTTGTTCTCTGCTCTGAAGTGGGTCAGTCTTTGGTGGAGACAAAAGCCTGGATCGCAGTGTTTAAATTCTGGCTCAAAATTCACTTTAGAACAGATCCTAACAGCCTTCTTGATTGTCTGAAAAGAGACCCATAAATCTCATCTTGGTCAGCAGTTCTTATGTCCAAACTTAACCAGTTGGGGATAGAGGTTGATGATTTTTTTACATCTGATGAGTCATATATCTTCAGACGTATTGAGATTGTTGGAGTTGGAGGAAACGAAACTACGCCCAACAGACCCTTATATTTGCTCTCCAGCACCCTTAGGTCTTTATGCTTTCTGTTGCAAAATGCCCCATTATCTATCAGACTTAACCACTCCAAGTCATCGCAGGGCATTTATGTCGGCTAGACTAAAGGTGTTTCCCTCCAAAGTTCTACAAGGGAGATATCATCGAGTCCCTTTAGGCGACAGACTCTGTTCCTGTGGAGCGAATATTCCCGACTCAATTCAGCATATATTGCTTGATTGTTCCATTTATCCTAACCTCCGCAAAGATTTATTTTGCAAGCTTTCTTTCTCCCCAGATTTGTCTATTCTGTCACCCCGTTATTATTTATTGAACGATACTGAGGGGGAGGTTAGCGAAGCTGTGGCAAAATTTTTGGCTGACATCCTTACATTTAAATCTGACCATGTATGAATGCATCTGTAATCTCGGTTTCGTTTTGATTTTATCTCCAGTGTTTAAATTTTATATTCTGTGTATTTTTATTCGTCACTGCTTATGCCATTAAAGGTTTGGTATGGTATGGAATGGAATGACCCAATAACATGCTAGTGTGGGAACCAAGTGTTGTTTATAGTTGACCCAGCGGGCCCCGTTCCTCAGTTCAGTTAGTGCAGCCACGCACCATGCTGTACTTAATAAAGAGCTCGTTATCACTACTACCTCGCCTCTTCGATGCCTAAGAACTCACTATATTATACTTTCAATGCCCTTCCCAGCTCACATACTCTTGTGTTCTTGTTCATTTATAATGACAGTGTCCTAGGAAAGGACTCTGCTGTCACTATTTATACCTAGCTGACCGAGTGGAAACTTCAGGTCTTCCCTGTGCTAAAAAAAGAACGTGGTTCTTTGTATGCTATAGGCAAAGAACAAATTACATTTTGGGGTCCCTGGAATGTATCTTGCCTAATGTTCTGATCCTAATTTCCATTCAATTCAAAACTCGCTCCACTATTCCATCAAATACATTCAGGGCTTTTTTTTTTTTGTAGCAGGAACTCCTTTACATATTAGGCCACACCCCACTGATGCAGTCAATCCTCCAAGAGCTTACAGGGCTCTTAGTACAGGGCCTACTGTAAACTCCAAAAGGATTGGCTATGGGGGGGGGGAGGGGAGGTAGCTAATATGCAAAGGAGTTCCTGCTATAGAAAGAGCCCTGAATACATTTGTAGTGCAGGATTGTTTCCCAGACATTTAAAGGGGCAGTTATTTATCCACACTTCCAGCAGGACTGGACGTTCATGTTTTGATAGCCAGCACACGGCTTTCCTTGAACTCCTGAGATCTGGATTTAACCCTGAACAGATGAACGTAAGGTATTTTCCTTCCAGTCAAAGTTAACAGGGAAAGAGATGCAGCCAGTTTGGTGCAGTGGTTAAGTGTGCGGACTCTTATCTGGGAGAACTGTAGGCTGGCTATCAAAAGCCGCGTGTTGGCTATCAAAAGCTGTGTGCTGGCTATCAAAACATGAAACCCTGTTGTGGGGAGGGGAAGGGAAAGACGATTGTATGATGCTCTGAGACTCCTTCGGGTAGTGAAGGGCAGAGTATAAATTCAATCCCCTCTTCTTCTCGATTGAACCACTGGTGTAAAAATAGCAGCATTGTGATATTATCTGATTGTTTTACTGTTTTAATATTGTTTATTTTATATTGTTAGCTGCCTTGAGTCTTTGTAGAATGGGCGGGATATGCAGCTAACGTAATAAATAAATAATAATGGCTCCTTAAAAGTTAAGTCTACAATATTAACATTGGTTGCTCTTTCTGTTGGTAGGCCTGGGAATGGAGAATATAGGTGGAATCTTTGTGGTTCTGATATGTGGTTTAATCGTAGCGATTTTTATGGCGATGCTGGAGTTCTTATGGAGCCTTCGACATTCTGAACACTCTGAGGTAAGAGGCTATGGGGGGGGGGAGGGCAAATTCTATGGTTTCAATTATTTTTTATTTGTCTTTGGTTATTCTACAGTCACTTTGAGTCCCAGTTGTTTACTGACTATTTCTTTCCTTGGTGTAGTGGTTTTGTAGATTGGTTTTATATTTCTTTTTTAGACCAGTTCTACTACTACTACTACTTATCATCACCATCTCTTTGTTTAGATATAGTTTTCTGGATTGTCATGAACTGCCCTAGGGACCCTTCAGGATAGAAGAATAGAACTTGCATTTCCTAGCAAATAATTATTAAGTTAAGCATGACACAAAAGCAGCGGGCGCCAGAACTAAAGTTTGGTGGTGGATTCTCTGTGTGGTTAAAATCCTGGATGAAACTGAATGCCATCCATGGTGACTAAAAACTCAAGAAAATGTGAAAGAGTAGAATGCAGAATAGATGATTGTTCAGGATACAGGCAGAAAGACTTGAGTATTCCAAGTGATACTGATAGACACTAGACTTTTCTCTGATTTTTAAGGTCGTTTTCAGAATTCTATATGGAAAGTACTTTTGTATATGAATTAAAACTATATGTACATACTTTCATGAGTCATGCTCAAACCACAGAAGTTGCTACCTGTCCATATGCTTGAAAAGCATTATTGGCTGTGCCTTCCCAGTGTAGAGAATTGCACAATGTGAACTGGTCATGATTCTCACAATTCAGGAGGCAACCATATTGGTGGAATCAACTGCCGGAAGAGGTTAGGGCCTTGCGGGACCTCGCCCAGTTCCGCAAGGCCTGTAAGACAACTCTATTCCGGCAGGCCTTTAATTGATCTGGAATGACTGATATGGTGTGACTGATGTATATCTCATATATACTGAACGTCATTTGAAGTGAGATAATACCAAATATGATTAGCACCAGTTTGTTTTAACTGTTTTAATTGCTTAACTGTACAATTGTTCTGATTTTGCTGGTTGTGAGCCGCCCTGAGCCTGCTTCAGCGGGGAGGGCAGGATATAAAATTCAATAAATCTAAACCAAGATGGCAACTATAATATAGTGCGGTGATGGCGAACCTATGGCACGCGTGCCAGAGGCGGCACTCAGAGCCCTCTCTGTGGGCACGCGCTCTCCCTTGCCCTTCCCTGTACATGAGGCTTGGCTCCCTCTGCCGCCACCCTCGCCTTCGCTCCCTCCTCGAAGCTGCAATGCAGCAACGCACCGTAGCCCCCCTCCTCCTCAGAGGTGCGCCAAGCCGCACTGCGCTTCGCTCCCCCTCACTTGACACACTCTCCCCTTTTCTTTTATCACAACGAATCTATGAGGCGGGTTAACTCAGAGTATATTACTGGTCCAAGATTTCCCTACAAGCTGCCAGGGCAGAGTGGGCAGACATTAGCCTGGAGATGAGGCGGCTGAGAGGTGATATGATCACCATCTTCAGGTACTTGAAGGGCTGTCATATAGAGGACGGTGTGGAATTGTTTTCTGTGGCCCCGGAAGATAGGACCAGAATCAATGGGTTGAAATTAAATCAAAAGAGTTTCCGGCTCAACATTAGGAAGAACTTCCTGACCGTTAGAGCGATTCCTCAGTGGAACAGGCTTCCTTGGGAGGTGGTGGGCTTTCCTTCCTTGGAGGTTTTTAAACAGGGGCTAGATGGCCATCTGACAGCAATGAAGATCCTGTGAATTTAGGGGGAGGTGTTTGTGAGTTTCCTGCATTGTGCACGGGGTTGGACTAGATGATCCTGGAGGTCCCTTCCAACTCTATGATTCTATATGAATCAGGACCTCCCAGATCTGATTTGGACACCCTAATCACCAGCTCCTACCAAACACACCATATTTTAATGTATTCTTTTTTCCTAATGGCAAACTAGAATGATGTTTATAATGTATGTTACACGTTCAAAAGTAAATTAGGTGGACAGGAACACCTCTGGGAAAGGCATGTTCTCAGTTTGACCCAGACTTGCAAGCAACAGAGCAATGAACAGGCTCCATTTATTGCCTTATGACACTCTCACCATCATTCTCCCATTCTGACATGTGAATGCTTTGTTGGTTTCCTAAGCAAATCCTATCCAGACCAAACGTTCTTTCTGTTTGTTAATTTCACTATGAGTTGTTTTTTTCTAAACTAAAACCTCAGTATTCAGGTTAAATTGCCGTGTTGGCACTTTGCAATAAATAAGCGGGCTTTGGGTTGCAGTTTGGACACTCAATCTCTAAAAGGTTCGCCATCACTGATATAGTGGGTTCAACGCATGGCAGAGGCTAAGTGGTAGTGAAACATCAGCTCTTTATTAGGTACAGCATTAGTTGGGCTGCACTTCAAGACTGAGGAACGGGGCCAACTATATACAACTCAGGGTTCCCGCTCAAACATGAGATGGACATATATGGACATATGAAGCTGCCTTATACTGAATCAGACCCTTGGTCCATCAAAGTCAGCATTATCTACTCAGACTGGCAGCAGCTCTCAAGAGTCTCAAGCTGAGGTTTTTCACACCTATTTGCCTGGACCCTTTTTTTGGAGATGCCCGGGATTGAACCTGGGACCTTCTGCTTCCCAAGCAGATGCTCTTCCACTGAGCCACCATCCCTCCCTAAATGCGATTAGGTCATTCAAACCAGCAGGGGGGCCGTGATTGGTGCAGGGCAGCAGAATCCAAATCCCATTGTTCCCAAATCCCCAAGCTCCATTCGTATGGCTCGAATGAGCCAGGCAGGAACACCCATTTCAGTCTTCAGTTGAATCCTCATGGCTAACCAAGATGGCTGCCTAACTGCTGCTGTTATGTTTAATTTGTGTTTCCCGATATACTGTCTGCCAGGTTTTTTGCTATCAATTTCACATTCAAGCAAAGCCTTAAAGATTATTACGCACTCTGCTGATTCCCCAAAGTGTGTGTGTAGAGGGAGAGGGATAGACCACTGCAGTTTCTCAAGCAAGAGTTCAGGGTGTGAAACAGTAGTAAGCACTTTAGCAGGATAGTTTTGTCACATATCTTCTCCCTCTGACATTTTCAGAGGGTACTAACTATATCTGTGGTATGAGACTTGAAATAGCTTGTTGTAAATTACCTGTCAAATATTTCTCTAATCAGTCTGAATTTGCCCATATTAACTTACAGCCTTCAACTTGCTGATATTTCTCAACTCCTTAGCGCACTTGTTGAAATATAGCTACTGTTTCATCTATGAATGAAGCAGTAATATTTCAAATTTGACAGATCGTGTGAAAGTTTCAGTCAGTGCTATAAGAAACTATTTTATGATTATCTCAACAGTATAAGCAAAGAAGTCAGCAGAAATAGCAAACATAAAGGACAACAGAGTTTACATTTCTATGAGACTCCACTGTTAACCATTGTGACTACCTTAGTATATGATTAATGAAGAGCCATGACCTTATGTTGAGATGGATTTCATTTTAATCAACATTGCTTTTAAAAATGATCAGTCCAAGGGTTTTTTCTCCATCAGTCATGTGAACCTCAAAAGATTATGCTATTGTTTCTTCTCTATCGGTTTGTCCATTTGAATCATAGAACCATAGAATCATAGAGTTGGAAGGGACCTCTAGGGTATGAACCTAGTTTTGGTACCAACCTAGATGCATCACGTTTGTATGTATTTAAAACATTTTAAAACTAAATTTGGAATAATTGGAGATCAATTACCATCAAATGTTATCTTTAAAAGCTGGGACTGGAATTGAATTAGGGGTACTTTTTGGAACATTTTCTCCTGCTGCAAAATGAGTTTGCATTTTGTGGAGGAGCCCTGCAAAGAGAAGGCGCCCCACCCTTGTCACACTCTTGACTCGTTGGTCTCCAAGGTGCAGCTATGGTACCTCTCTGTTTTCCCTTGTAGGGACAGGTGTCTAGCTGTTCTACTGCAGACCAATACCCCTGACATACATACAGATCAACCATGCATCTCACCCATAGCTGGTATCCATACAAAAATCTTCACAGTCCCAATGCCCTGAAGGTCTCAAGCTGCCAGTTATTGTTTGAAAACAGCCTTTTGTCACCATCGTTCAACCAATCCAATTGGCCTATGTGATGACATCACTGAGGGCATATAGATTTTGTTCGGACTTCGGGCAACATCTCTTTAGGTAGAGCTGCCCTTAGTTCTACAGTAGGTTTCTTCTCAGTGATAGCCAAGTGTGAGTGGCTGCACGGTGACACAGTTAAAACAAGGATTTCAAAAAGAGGGAGGGGAGTCAAAGCTAGATTCAATCGAGGTGGCAAACATCAGTGAACGCACATGAGAAGGTAAGTTTTTGCCTGCTTTTCTAGAAACGTTCCAGGTTACCCAGGAACGGCTCATCCACTAGGCAAACTAGGCATTTGCCTAAGGTGCCGGGAGGGAGGGGGCACCAAATTGGGCTCCCCCCCCCGGTGCCCAAGGCAACCGCCTAAATTTGTCTCCCTACCCACTGACACCTCCAGCCCCCTCCCTTCCACCACACTCCTGCCACCGCCCTCCCCCCTGAAGCTCGCTGCAACAACGCTGAGCCCTACTACCGGCTTCTCGCAGCCACATCTGCGTGTTTTGTGAAGAGACAGGTGGAGAAGACTTCGCTCCCCCCTCACTTCCGGTTCTGGAAAGGAGGGGAGAGAAGCCTCCTCCATCCGTCTCTTTACAAAACGCACAGACGCGGCTGCGAGAAGATGGTAGTAGGGCTCAGCGTTGTCATGGCGAGTTGGGGGGGGGGTGAGCGGAGCGCAGCAGGGGGTGAGCGGAGTGTGGTGGGGGGCAGCCTGCCTAGAGTGCCATGTGTTGTACAGCCGGTGCTAAGGTTACCCTCCACAAAAGCCTCTTCTTTTTTTGTGTGCCAAAAAAAATTCACTGGAAAAAAAAACTGCTAACAGATCTTAGCCACTGTATTATAATTACCAATGAAGGGCTGATTCCACACTAACCTTGGCATGAGCCAGGCTTCCGTTTGTCTCCAGAGCAAGCTAGAGATTTTTCACCAGTTGTTCCGCGCCACCATTTTGTGCGGGGAAAACCTGTGATTAGCTACACCACAGCATAAACCTCTGTTTTTTCAGCTTTACATTGTGGCATGGCAAATCACGGGTTTTCCCCATGCACAATGGCATGGAGCAAGGGGTGCGAAATCACTAGCTTGCTCTGGAGAGAAAGGGAAGTCTGGTGCGGAGCAAGGTTAGCGCAGAATCGGCCAACGTTTAGGAAACCAGCATTTTGAAACGGGGTTGCTAGCTTGAAGATACCTGGAGATTTTGGGGATGGAGCGTGAGAAAGGCAGGGTTTGAAGAAGGGAAGGACTTCAGTGGGGTATAATGCCATAGCGTCCACCTTCCAAAGCAGCCATTTTCTCCAGGTGAACCGATTTCTGCTCTCAGAAGGTAATAATAGCAGAAGCAGAAGATAATAGCAGAAGATTTCCAGCCACCACCCAGAGGTTCCAAGGAAATCTTTTATGTTGTTGGTTTCCCGTGTGACCTCTCTCATGGTATGTTGTTACCATCCAGAGGTTAGCAATAAATGCATAGATGTGGATGGAGAAAAATGGGTATCACTAACAAGGAAAGACCTTTTGCTTAAAGACTTAATACCTTCAATTGACCTGAGAGCAGTTCATTCAGTGACATCATGGTTTGAATGTGTATATGTTGAAGAGACACCTTTAAGAAGCTCTTTTGCATTGGAATCAGCTTGGCTCTCTTAGGAGACATTTCAATAGTTTGGTTCCAGTATTGCAAGACACTGCTTTAAAGAATTCATCTCCTTCCTTTTAATTTTAAAACCCCCAAGATGGCTGACAAGTGACAACTAAAATCATAATATAAAGCCAGCAACAACACCTGTTTAACGGTGCTTGAGGTGTAGACGTACAGTAATCCATCACAAAGGAAGAAGGAGATAAGATATTTGGGGGGGGGGGGGGGGGTGCACAAGATCCATCTGTTTCATTTTGTGCCAGTGTCAAAGACACTATCTGTAAAATATTATGTAGATGGTGTTTCTTTTTTTATGAGTACCAATCCAATAGTAGTACAGAGAACACCTTCAAAGTACCATAAGCAAACCCAAACAGATTGCTCTCTCAGCCCCACCTACCTGTAGTGTGTAGTGCTTAAGTGTGCAGACTCTTAGCTGGGAGAACCGGGTTTGATTTCCCACTCCTCCACTTGCAGCTGCTGGAATGGCCTTGGGTCAACCATAGCTCTCCCAGAGATGTCCTTGAAAGGGCAGTTTCTGGGAGAGCTCTCTCAGTCCCACCTACCTCACAGGATGTCTGTTGTGGGGGAAGAAAATAAAGGAGACTGTAAGCTACTCTGAGACTCTGATTCAGAGAGAAGGGAAGGTATAAATCTATGGTCTTCTTCACAGGGTGCCTGTTGTGGGGGAGGAAGGTAAAGGAGATTGTAAGCCGCTCTGAGACTGTTGAGATTCAGAGTATAGAGGAGGATATAAATCCAATATCATCTTCTTCTTAGTTCTCTGAGGAATTGCAAAGATGTATTATTTAAAAACACACACACACACACATTTTGCTACTTTTCCTGTTAGTGACAAATTATTATGGGGGAAGAGCCATGGCTCAGTTGGTAGAGCATCTGCT
Organism: Heteronotia binoei; assembly: GCF_032191835.1. NCBI lineage: Eukaryota > Metazoa > Chordata > Lepidosauria > Squamata > Gekkonidae > Heteronotia > Heteronotia binoei. Next base: position 13,331,266 of record NC_083234.1, read on the forward strand.
TGACATGCAGAAGGTCCCAGGTTCAATCCCTGGCATTTCCAATTAATGGGACCAGGTAGTAGTAGATGGAAAAGCTCTCTGCCTGAGACCCTGGAGGCCTGCTGCCAGTTTGAGTAGACAAAACTGACTGTGAGGGGGGCTGATTCAGTATAAGGCAGCTTCATATGTTTAAACTTTGGGAGGGAATCTATGAATGGGTAAAGTGTGTGGACATGAAAATGTGTTTAAAATATTTGTATCCTACAAACACACAGGATACTAAAACAATTGGCCAGTACATCACCTGCCTCAGCGACAAGGCAACAGATAAGTAACCTCTGGCAACAAGTAAAATCAAGAAGAGCAACAAAACAGTAAAAAGAAGAGCTGTGAAAACAGCAATGTGTGCAGTAAAAAGAACAGTAAAGAAACTTCTGACAGTGGAAAGCACTTGCATGGAATGAAAGTCAATGTGGGCATTGTTGTTCGGTTCTGCAGAACATGACAAACTAGTTGGTAAATACGGTCAATCAGTACAGAACAGCCTATTTATATTAGTATCACAAAAATAAGTTATACGTAATTCTTGAGATTATGCGCAGTGCCGCTTTGAATTTTTTTATTGTTGATTTCTGAATCTGACAGGGAAATGTATTCTTTTTTGCACTTCTCTGGGATATTTATATGATGACTACAATTTTCACTTCATGAAGAGAACATGTGGTTATTATAAATGTCTTGTTTGGGTGGAATCATTATATGCATTTCTGTTTATAGAAGAGACATTTAATTTTTTTTAAAAAAGATGTGAATTAGACATAAACCACACACCACTAAATTATTAGAACAGCAAAAGAGCCCAGGGTGAGTCCCCTGTGTGTTTCATTACTCAGCTCTTAGACCTTGTGAAACATTCAAGGTTTCTCGATTCTCACTGAGATGATAAAATTGTGCTCGAGTGTGTGCAATTTCATACTGGCTGAGTGTTAGATATTCTTAGAGGAAAAACATATTATTTAGCAGAGATCAACATTAGCAGAGCAACAAGAAAGAGGCAGAAACCCTGCGTGCTTTAAGAGTAAGATTGCTTTTACTTAAACTAGCAATGGGGAAAGGGTATGCTGGGATCAAAATAACCGACACTAATTTCTACATCTTTACTGCTAGAGAGATATACTAGGATTGGCATTTCTTCCCTAACCAAAGATGGGAAGAACGGCCATAAAATGCAAAGTTACAAATACATTGATTTCCAATCACAGCACTAGATTTAAGTTGATTTAACTAAAGCCTCCTACAAGATTGAGGGGGGGGGGACAGAGTAACAGACTGGTTACAATGAATACAGGTGACTTCCCGTTGACCAATGAACACAGTTAACTCTATAATTACTGAAGTGTTCCTAACTTGCTAAAACCCAACACTGAGTGTTCCTCCCTATAGAAAATGCTGTGTGTTCAGAAAACTGGCAAGTGCTAAAAACCTTCTCCCTAACATCTACATATTTGTTACATGTAGGAGTTTATGTTTGTTTTGCATGAAGTCCAAACATAAGGCTACTTTACCACTTCAATAAGAAGCAAGGCCAAGTGTTGCTGAGGTTTACGATGCGAGGGAAAAAAACGGGGTCATTGATTCCAGCTCTGATAAGACAGCAGCAATTTCAATTCAAATACAGATATAAGAAGTTTTGCTAGAGTCTGGAAGGATAATCAGCTATCAAATCCGTGTAGAAACATTTATAACTGTGCAGGCTTCAGCTAAAGATTCTGAGATATCGAAGAGACGAAAATGCCTTGGGGACCAGAGGGTTTTCAGAAAAGGTACTGATGTTAAGACCCAGCATTTGGAATCTGACATTATGCTTATTTCCTCTCCCTAGGTGTCTGTCTGCCAGGAGATGGTGACCGAGCTGCGAAGCATCATTCTCTGCAAGGACAGTTTCCACCCTCGTCGGAGGCGAGGGGGGATCATACGAACTCGTCCCGTTATCCAAGAAGAGCGGAGAGCTCGCACCACCACCACACTCAGCAATGGCAAGCTCTGTGGTGGGGGCGATCCGGATCCGCTGGCACAGAGACTGGCCCAAGAGGCTGCTTTGGTAGCTCGAGGCTGTACCCACATCAGGGTGTGTCCCGAATGCCGGAGGTTCCAAGGTCTCCGGGCACGGCCTGGACCCGGGTCCCCTGCACAAAGCGACGAAAGCTTGGAATGGGAGAAAGTGACAAACAGCAGCGAGCCCGAGTAAAGGCAGCGGGGACGCGACAGAAGCTAATGTTCCATTTTACAGAACATGAGACTTGTACACAGTGTTGAACTATTTTTAAATTAATAAAGCAGTTCCCCCAGCTTCCCCAGGGCGAATCAAAGCTTTGGGCTGGGGGATGAGCCCAATGGGAACTTTTTGTTACCTGTCTTGTGTGAGAGTGTCTCATCTACCTACATTTGGAAGCCCTCTGGAGGAAACCCCGCCCCCCCCTCCCCGGGCCAGGTTTTGTCCTGCGAGGGCCTTTTCTCAGCTGCTTCCCATGCAGAAACCAGAGAAAGGCATAGGCAAGGCTATCTGGAGGATGTAACCAGAGTCACAGTATGGAAGATTCACTATCCTAAACTGGGTGATTAAGACAACGTTGCCACTGTACGGACTTCATAAGAGGGGGTTTCTTGGGAGGGGGGAAGGGGAAGGTAATCGATTTTGTTTTGGTATTTCCGGACCCAGAGGGGTTTGGTATCTCCTAAGTTCATGGGACAAATTCATTGGTTCTCAAAGGGGAAGTTGCCGATAAGAGGGGAGATCTCAGGGGGACAGTTCCCACATGGATGAAGACACTGACAAAGGAAGTCCACTCAAGGAGTATATCAATACCAAAAAAAAACTAACACCAGTTGAACTCGAGGCCTTGAAACAGAAAATCAAGGGTCCTGTCTTTATTTTATTTTTTAAAAAATATATTCCCTCTTACGTTTGTGTGTGTGCGTGCATGTGCAATTGCACTGGTTTTAAGAAAACGAACCACTGGCAAGAAGACGTGGGGAAGAGAGGGGCGTTTGCCTTCTCCCACCAGTAGAGGGTGGTAGAACTTAACTCTCCCAGGTTGTCAGCTTCTGAACACCATCTTAGCACCGTCTTAAGAAGGCATTCGCACAACTGGAGGCTCGTCGTCATGATGGGCTCAGTCGTTTTTTTTTAGAAAGGTACCGAACCCCCCACCACTTAGATCCATTTCTGATCCACTAGTCTAGTTGTTCCAGTAGAGATCAACACAGCTACCCTCTGAAACTAACTTCTGATCCAGACGCCTTCTTGTATCTGAGAATCTCTTTGCTACTAAAAGCCCTTGAGTAAAGGTCCCTTGGGCTCAAAGTCCAAGGCATTTCTTTAAAAAGGTTCAGAGGACAGAACTAGTCAATGGTCAGGAAATCCTTCTTAGAAGCAACTCTGCAGATGTGAGGGTTTTTTTTCCCATGGGAGAGTTTAATTTCCTGATTTCTATGCAATTTCTGATTGTAAAATAAGAGGAAGAAAATCAAAAAAGAGGGTGACAAACAAACATGGTCAAAGGATATCCTGTTGGGGGGGGGGGTTGTTTGTTTTTTGAATGTACTGAATAAAATATGTCCTTCTATAAATATAGAGCTTTTCCCTTTATACCCGTGATATCAGAGGTAGCTGGTGTCCCAGATCACCGGGGAAAAGACCTGTAGTTGCCTATGGCAAATGCAATGTATTAAATCCTTTCTGTTCATATTGTAGTAGTTTGCTGTAGTATTGCTAACTACAATCTTAAGACAGTATTCAGCCTTCTGACACCCACTGATTTCAATGGGTTGAAGCAGGGCTTTTTTTTGAGCTGAAACGCACAGGAATGCAGTTCCGGCTGGCTTGGTGTCAAGGGGTGTGGCCTAATATGCAAATGAGTTCCTGCTGTGCTTTTTCTACCAAAAAAAAAGCCCCGGGTTGAAGTGCATGTAACTCTAAAGGTAGTTGTAGATTTTCCAGGCTGCAGAGCCATGGTCTTGGGTCTTGTGAGATCTTACGTTTCGCCAGCAACTGTGACTGGCATCCTCAGAGGTATAACCCAGAAAACTGGAGTTCTCTGTGTCGAAGTGAGAAGAAGATGGTAGGCAGGTAATTTATGTCTACTCAGGAAGGTGGGGTAGGGCTGAGTCATTATCTTGTAGGAGCTTCCCAGGCTGTGACATGCTAATGGGAGAGCTTTCCTGAGAAGGTTCTTTTGTATATGGATTGGCTATTGAAATTCTAATCTTATCTGTAGTGCTGTTGTAAGCTGTAGTGTATTTTGTGTTTTTCAGGACTGGAAGCCACTGTTAAACTCTCTTCCTTCCTGTTGAAATTGTGTTTATGTTTATGGATTTCAATGCCCTCCCTGTGTGATCTAACACGGTAATTAGATGTGTTGTCCTGCTCTGGTAAGACCTCATCTGGAGTATTGTGTTCAGTTCTGGGCACCACATTTTAAGAAGGATATAGACAAGCTGGAACAGGTCCAGAGGAGGGCGACGAAGATGGTGAGGAGCCTGGAGACCGAGTCTTATGAGGAAAGGTTGAAGGAGCTGGGGATGTTTAGCCTGGAGAGGAGGCAGCTGAGAGGTGATATGATCACCGTCTTCAAGTACTTGAAGGGCTGTCATATAGAGGATGGTGTGGAATTGTTTTCTGTGGCCCCGGAAGGTAGGACCAGAACCAATGGGTTAAAATTAAATCAAAAGAGTTTCCGGCTCAACATTAAGAACTTCCTGACCATTAGAGCGATTCCTCAGTGGAGCAGGCTTCCTCGGGAGGTGGTGGGCTCTCCTTCCTTGGAGGTTTTTAAACAGAGGCTAGATGGCCATCTGACAGCAATGAAGATCCTGTGAATTTAGGGGGAGGTGTTTGCGAGTTTCCTGCATTGTGCAGGGATTGGACTAGATGACCCTAGAGGTCCCTTCCAACTCTATGATTCTATGATTACAGTGTCTTGGAATAAGATACTGTGTCCTGTTTGAGTTAGGCTATGTTCAGCCAATGTTGATTCTTCAGGTTGGCCAAGTCTGCAGTGTCATATTCTTTTATTCTTGTCTGGATGCTACATTGTGTGGTCCCAATGTAAACCTGTCCACAACTGCAGGGTTTGCAGTATACTCCTGCAGAAGTGAAGGGGTCTCTTCTGTCTTTTTGCTGATTGTAGCATCTGTTGTATTTTTCTGGTGGGTCTGAATACTGTTTGTACATTGTGTTTCTTCATAAGTTTTCCCATCTGATCAGTGATTCCTTTGATATATGGCAAGATTCCTTTGATATATTGTGGGAGACTGTTTTTCTTCAGTTGTTCGTTTAATCACTCTTCTGATTTCATTCTCGGAGTAGTCATTTGCTTGAAGTGCATGGTTTAGATGATTTAGTTCATCATTGAGAAAATGTAGTTCACATATATGCCTTGCATGGTCTACTAAAGTTTGATTATGCCTCTTTTTTGTTGAGGGTGGTGATTGGAGTTCATTTTCTGTAGACCTTGTGACCTAATTGAAGGTTAGCTTTGTGGATGACCATGATGTCTAGAAATGGGAGTTTACCCTTGATTTCTTTTTCCATGGTGAATTGTATGTTCGGGTGGATATTATTGAGGTGGTCTAAAAACTCCATCCATTCTATCTCACCGTGGCTCCAAATAATAAAGGGCTGGGTTCTACAAACCGAAAACAGACTGTAGGTTTGTGGGGTGCAGATTCTAAAGCTGTTTTTTCAAAATGTTTCATGTAGAAGTTTGCTATAACCAGGCTGAGAGGACTTCCCATGGCAAAACCATCCGTTTGTTCATAGAATTCGTTATCCCATTGGAAGTAACTTGTTGTCAAACAGTGGTGGAATGAGGCTACTAGGTCCTCTAGAAAAATCTGATTAACAAGTGCAAGTGTGTCTTTTACCGGAACCTTGGTAAACAGAGGTACCACATCAAAATGGATGAGTATGTCCTGTGGCTTGTTTCAGAGGACTGGTTTTCTGGGTTATACCTCTAAGGATGTCAATCACAGTTGCTGGCAAAACGTCAGGTCTCACAATACCAAGACCACGGCCATGCATCCTGGAAAATCTACAACTAATGAACTCCGGCTGTGAAAGTCTTCAACAACATACTGCATTTAACTCTGTTTAGGATTTGAGCCACTGTGAGACTACACTTAAGCGGCTAATGAACCATACGGAGAACGGGGAGTCAAGGAGAAGGATCCACCGATGTTCTTCCAACTTATTTCATGATTTACTTTAACACATAAAATCCAGTTCTCTAGCGGAGAACTGCAACAGAAATGGAAATAATCTGACAGCCAACAAATAACACACAAAGAATCTTAGCTTTCTGGGTTTTAGATATTAATATTGTAAAGGAGATGTTGCACACACACCCCTAGTGCTGCAGCTACCGAGAGAAGCCTTTGGGAAAAGAAAGAAGATAAACAATAGCCTATCCATACAGAAAACCGCTTCCTAACTCCAGGCAACTCCAAATGAAAAGAGAGAGTTTGGGGTTGATATTTTTGATTTTCTGAAAGCATTTGGCATCTAGCATGCATTTCACTCCACACACCATTCTCCTAAGCTTGTTATGGAAACCAACTAAGAAACATATAACCTGTGCACATCTGGTTCAATGAGGAACACAGCCTTTATTAAATTTCATTTCAGGATATGAGACCTACCAACACGAATGGACACAACTGTGTCTGTCTCAAACGCTAGCAAATATTCCGACTCTGATCCCTAGACCATGAATGCCAGTGCCGACAAACCCCTAGACCTCTAGAACAAAGTTTCGAGTCCAGTGGCACGTTTTAGACCAACAAAGTCTAATTCTGGGTATAAGTTTTCATGTCCATGCGCAGGGCTTTTTTTGAGCAGGAACGCACAGGAACACAGTTCCGGCTGGCTTGGTGTCAGGGGGTGTGGCCTGCTATGCAAATGAATTCCTGCTGGGCTTTTTCTACAAAAAAAGCCTTGTGTGAGACAATGGTGATGTCAGGGGGTGTGGGCTAATATGCAAATGAACTCCTGCTGAGCTTTTTCTTCAAAAATAGCCCTGTGCATGCATATACCCAGAATTAAACTTTGTTGGTCTTAAAGGTGTCACTGAACTCAATATTCATTTATTTATTTGTTATATTCAGGGCTTTTTGCAGCAAAAACTCCTTTGCATATTAGGCCACCCGCCTGTTACGTAGCTTACAGGGCTCTTCTTACAGGGCCTACTGTAAGGTCTCGGAGGATTGGCTACATCAGAGGTGCGTGGCCTAATCTGCAAAGGGCTTCTTGCTACAAAAAAAACCCCTGGTTGTATTCTATTTTTCTACTGCCCATTTCCTACAACGGGGCTCAGGGCAGCATACAACAGCACATTAACACACGCATATGAGATGAAAACATTTTTTTTTAAATCATATGCGATTAAAACATTAAAAATTACAATATGTTTTATGGGGAGGGACGGTGGCTCAGTGGTAGAGCATCTGCTCGGTAAGCAGAAGGTCCCAGGTTCAATCCCCGGCATCTCCAACTAAAAAGGGTCCAAGAAAGTAGGCATGAAAAACCTCCACTTGAGACCCTGGAGAGTCGCTGCCAGTCTGAGAAGACAACACTGACTTTGATGGACCAAGGGTCCGATTCAGTATAAGGCAGCTTCGTATGTTCATATGTCTTCAGCCCAATGTGACTACCAACATGAATCTATCTCCCTAAAGCACTGTCGTTTCTGTTCTAGCCACATCGTGAAAACCAAGAATCTGCGTCTCTGAATCTCAGCAACTGTAAATGACAAACCAGCCTCTGCAAGTGAAGCTATACTAGTTTTTTTTCAGGCAAGCTGCGAGAGTACATGTCATGGGTATTCCAGTAATATGGCGGAACCGACTGACAGCACTGGCTTCCAGGGCAGGGAGACCCTGTTCTACAGAGCGCTCTCCACAAAAAAGTTTTGATCTGTCTTCCCGTTTTCAAACGTTTGATGTCATATCCCACCTTCTTGACAGCGACAAGGGGAACCCTTCTGAGCGTGACTGCATTTTGTTGAAAGGCCAACAAGCTTTCACAAGCAGTAGGGAAGTCATCAAAAGAACACAGGCCTTTTCATATTTATTTACAGGCTACCCACAGGAAAAACAAAGAGGCTCCCGCGAATAATTGAATCTGAGCTTCCTTTCGCAGGAGTGAATAAAGAGAAGTCAGACAACTAATGAAATCTTTAAAAAAAAAAAAAAAAAGCTTCAAAGCTCTGGAAAACACTGGAGGAACCCATGTCCATGGCTGCTTTGGCACATGTCAATTTAAATAACTTTTTTGTGGTGTTGTTTCATTTTTAAAAATTGTTAACTCTTCGTTGTTATAGCGGCTGCATATACTTTTCATTATTAGCTTCTGTTCTTCATCTTGTTTCTCTTCTGTGATACAGCTCATCTCCAGGCTACAGAAATCAGTTTCCCCGGGGGGGTGGAATTGATGCTTTGGAGGGTGGACTCCACCCACTGAGGTCCCTGTCTTCTCCAGGCTCCACCCCCAGATCTCCAGGAGTTTCCCAACCTGGATCTGGCAGCCCTTGCCCTCATGTCCCACTGGTGGATAGGGGGCACCTGGCAACAATATGAACACAAAGATCTGGGGTCAGGGGTAGAGGCAAGAATCCCAACACTCTAAACAGCTGTCCAATATGAAAGATTTCATTCAGCCATTTTGTACTCGCGGATTTAAAACCAGAAAGGGGGGAGGGATGCTATTGGGTGCTCCAAAGAGCTTTCTGACACAACCGTAGGCATGTGAGTTGCTGATTATTTTCTATGTGGCCTCTTTGGGATCATGATCCATCATTCAGACAAGTGATCCCTTTAGGGGCGTATAGGAAGAATTACCTCATTAAGAAGACAACATTGGATTAATATCCCGCCCTCCACTCTGAATTTCAGAGTCTCAGAGTGGCTCACAATCTCCTTTATCTTCCTCCCCCACAACAGATACCCTGTGAGGTAGATGAAGATATTGGATTTATATCCCGCCCTCCACTCCGAAGCGTCTCAGAGCGGCTCACAATCTCCTTTACCTTCCTCCCCCACAACAGACACCCTGTGAGGTAGATGAAGATACTGGATTTATACCCCGCCCTCCACTCCGAAGAATCTCAGAGCGGCTCACAATCTCCTTTACCTTCCTCCCCCACAACAGACACCCTGTGAGGTGGGTGGGGCTGAGAGGGCTCTCACAGCAGCTGCCCTTTCAAGGACAACCTCTGCCAGAGCTATAGCTGACCCAAGGCCATGCTAGCAGGTGCAAGTGGAGGAGTGGGGAATCAAACCCGGTTCTCCCAGATAAGAGTCCGCACAGTTAACCACTACACCAAACTGGCTTAAGAAAATAAGCAGCCGGACTCTAAACCCAGATCACATTGTTCTGCTGATCAGCAATTAATCCACGGAGGCTTTCCTCCATGATTTTATCTCACTTCACATTTTTGCACATCAAAGGAAACCGCACTTAAATTCTGCACGTCACGCTACTACTAAGAACGCGGGCACAGGGCCAGTAAAGAAGTGGCAACACGAGCGATGTACCTAAGGAGTGCATAAATAGGCCTTGAAGAGTTTTGCTTTTCCAATGAGCTGTCAGGCCTGAGTCACCATAGTACTAAATATTGTGTGCGATGAGATGCACAGAGATCGTCAAAGGGAGTTACAAATCAGTCCTCATTTTCCTCTCTCTTTTTTATTATTATGTCTTTGGGCCTCCTTCCCATGACTAAACATTTTGCATCCAGCTCTGTGCATCCAAGTTAATTTTTTTTTTTTTTTTTGGTCATTTTAATCAGTCTTCACAATAAAAATGCAAACAAATCCCCCTGCCAACGGATTAACAGGACCCACTTCGGGTGAGGGAGGTGCCTTTGATACCACAACTCGCCTGTTCTCTTTGCTCCACTTGCTGGCACTGGGGAAGCAGTTTTTTGGTGGCCTCTTTCCTTTGACCAGCCCCACTCACATGCAAATGAAGTTCAGGGGTTTTGTCATTTCAAATGCACTTTCCCAGAATGCCTCTCTATTGATAAAACGGGGGGTAATTCTAGTAAGATATCTCTCCAGATCCCAGTGGGAGCGGAAGATTAGATCAATTCGAATATAATTGCTTTATTCCTTTTAATTGTTCAGCCACACCTGCTGTCCATTACGAGCCTTCGGCTTCCGAGAACCCCAAGAGGCACCTGAAGTGAGGATTTCAGATTCCTCTGTAGCTAATTCCCTCCCTTGTTCCATATTAGAATATTCGTCCCTGGGGCGTTGCCAAGTTCGGCTCTTATGCAGGTTAGGTGAGACTCCAAAATGATGACTAAGATACTTCGGAGCCCGTTGTTCTAATGAATGTTTTATGAGTTTTGATTTCCAAGCTAGTTAATTTGCAATAGCTCTAAAGGGATATTATTTTCCCCTTAGGATCCAGCCCCGGAGTTGACTTCTGGAGGCATTAATGTATTGATGAGGGTCGCAAGCTGCCTCCAAGCTCCATGGGTGCCATTACTAAGATTTCTGGTTCTATTAACTCATCCCAGAATCGCTTCGCCGTTTCAGAGTTTATGCGGAGAGAGAAAGATCACGGTAATAACAAGGGAGGTGGGACCAACCCTCTATTTAGGTCAGCGGCGCATCTAGCCAGAACAACTACTTAACCATGTTTCGATGGGGTTTTTTTAAGAAAAGACGGCACAATGGGCTTTTCACACGGTGAAAGAACATACAAGCTCCTTTCATTCTTTTCTACTCTGTTTAGTTATTTTTAACAGGATGCTCATTTGCTTCTTCTACCAGTTCACTTCTAGGACCTTAACAGCAAATGCAAACCAAGTCCTCTTTTGCTACAGTTGGCAGCAGCGTCTTCATTTGAATAGATTGTCATGGTTTTATGCCAGCAGAGACTCTGATTCTGTGTAATTAGGACTGGACTCTAAACCCAGACCAAAATAATTGTTAATTCACTGTGACCATAACAGTTTGGTCAGGTGAAGTAAATGGTGAACTTAAGCTACAAGTTCTGGGGTTCAAATCCTTTCATTCCAACTGGATAACCACAGGCGTATCACTACCTCGCAGCTTCAGTCCTCTGTCTACAAAAGAGAAATTATAAACAGAATTTTCATAGTGATAGAATGCTAAAAACATGATTACCTTAATTATTCTCAGAATCAATTCTCTATCTGAAACAAAGTAGGCTTAACTTCCATCAGAGACCTGCTGCAAGGATGGATCAGAAAAGTGGTGCAGAGTGGTAAGCTGCAGTACTGCAGCCCAAGCTCAGCTCACGACCTGAGTTCGATCCTGGCAGAAGCTGGGTTTCAGGTAGTTGGCTCAAGGTTAGAACATAAGAACATAAGATGTTGGATCAGGCCAATGGCCCATCCAGTCCAACACCCTGAGTCACATAAGAGAAGCCATGTTGGATCAGGCCAGTGGCCCCTCCAGTTCAACACTCTGTGTCACATAAGAACATAAGAGAAGCCATGTTGGATCAGGCCACTGGCCCATCCAGTCCAACACTCTGCATCACATAAGAACATAAGAGAAGCCATGTTGGATCAGGCCAATGGCCCATCCAGTCCAACACTCTGTGTCACATAAGAACATAAGAGAAGCCATGTTGGATCAGGCCAATGGCCCATCCAGTCCAACACTCTGTGTCACATAAGAGAAGCCTTGTTGGATCAGGCCAATGGCCCATCCAGTCCAACACTCTGTGTCACATAAGAGAAGCCATGTTGGATCAGGCCAATGGCCCATCCAGTCCAACACTCTGTGTCACATAAGAGAGAAGCCATGTTGGATCAGGCCAGTGGCCCATCCAGTGCAACACTCTGTGTCATACAGTGGCCAAAAAAGAAAAGAGGTTCACAAGTGGGACTAGAAGTCCTTCTACCCCCAAGCATCAAGAATGCAGAGCATTACTGCCCCAAACAGTTTTAATAATATGCTGTGGCTAATAGCCACTGATGGACCTCTGCTCCATATTTTTATCCAAACCCCTCTTGAAGCTGGCTATGCTTGTAGCTGCCACCACCTCCTGTGGCAGTGAATTCCACATGTTAATCACTCTTTGGGTGAAGAAGGACTTCCTTTTATCCGTTCTAACCCTACTTCCATCCTTCAGAGGTTGGTAAAATGAGTAATCAGCTTGCTGGGGGTAAAGTGTAGATGACTGGGGAAGTCAAAGGCAAACCACCCCATAACAAAAAGTCTGTCAAGAAAACGTCATGATGTGTCATCATCCCATGGGTTGGTAATGACTCGGTGCTTGCACAGGGGACTACTTTTACCTTTTTTACCATCACACCAGCTTCCACGCTGCCAGTTGTCCCAACTAGAGATGTAAAATATCCAAAAACTTTTATTCTGGAAGGGGGAGAAATCGGAGGGGATAAATGGAAATTTTTTTGGGGGGGGGGGAAATACCTAATATTTACTTTCCGATGAACCAAAAAAGTTAATAATAAAACAATATAAAATTATCAAAGATTTCAGGTTTTCATGGCTGGTAACATCATTAGGGTTTGTAGAATCTTTAGGGATCAAGTGCCGTGTTCTACTGGAGAAAGTTTTCCTTCCAGACGTTTCGTTCTCAGCTGCGGAGAACATCCTCAGTGGCGTTGCAGCCGGAGCAGGCGCTCAGACCTTCTTGGCTGCTGTGCATTGAATGGAGCCAGGGCTGCTGGAGAGCTGCTATTTCTAGGCTGGAGGGGGTGTGATGAAAGGGCAATTGGTTTGTGGACGTGCCCATTGTTTGGTGGGGCTTCCTGGAAGGGTAGTGATAAGGAAACTGGCTGTTGAATGTGACCATTGTTCTATGTTAATTGCTGGGAGGGTTGGAAGGGGTCTCAGAAAGTCTCAGAACAACCAGCAAATTCCACAGAACAATCAGCACAGTCAACAACCATCTTCCTTATCTTTAAACCCCTTCCAACCCTCCCAGCAATTAACACAGAACAATGGTCACATTCAACAGCCAGTTTCCTTATCACTACCCTTCCAGGAAGCCCCACCAAACAATGGGAACGTCCACAAACCAATTGCCCTTTCGTCACACCTCTCCAGCCTAGAAATAGCAGCTCTCCAGCAGCCCTGGCTCCGCTCAATGCACAGCAGCCAAGAAGGTCTGAGCGCCTGCTCCGGCTGCAACGCCACTGAGGATGTTCTCCGCAGCCGAGAACGAAACGTCTGGAAGGAAAACTTTCTCCAGTAGAACACGGCACTTGATCCCGAAAGATTCTACAAACCCTAACAATATGAAATTGATTAGTATATAAAATTGTACCATTTGCCATATTTATAAAATTTAAAAAATATATATGGCTTAGTTTGCTATAATAAAATTTACACGTTCCATGTCCAGAAGAAGCAGTCAACCTCTGCATCCCAATGCTAGGAGGTAGCATCAGGGGAAGACTTTGGCCTCTGTGCCGTTGTTGGAGTCCAGAGGAAATGGTTGGTCACTGTGTGAGACAGGATGCTGGATTACATGAACCACTGGCCTAATTCGACAGAGCGGTCTCCTTATGTTCTTATGAGAGTTGTAAGATGCTGCACCCTAAGCACATGTACCTTAATTTTGCCATCTGAGAGGTATAAAAAAGTAAAAAATGTAAGGCTGAAACAAACTGTATCGTAAACAAAGGAAACTCGACAGAAATTTTCTTCTAAAGTCACAAAAAGAAGAAGATGATGAAGGTACTGGATTTATATCCCGCCCTATACTCTGAATCACAGAGTCTCAGAGTGGTCACAATCTCCTTTGCCTCTCTCCTCTCCCTCCCCCCACAACAGGTAGGTGGGGCTGAGAGAGCTCTCCCAGAAGCGGCCCTTTCAAGGACAAGCTCTGTGATAAGTATGGCTGACCCAAGGCCATTCCAGCAGGTGCAAGTGGAGGAGTGGGGAATCAAACCCGGATCTCCCAGATAAGATTTGAAAGTAGGACTACCAGCATACTCAGCTATCAGGTAATTTGTAATGCTGAAAACAGTGAACTCTTTAATAATGTATTGTCATTAGACATGTTACAGCATATGAATTGTTGGCAATATATTCTTGAAAATCTGTTGTAGATATCTACAGTACAATATACCGTACATAAGAATAATTGTTATCTACTACTGTAGACTATACTGTATACAGATTTTCACACTACACATTTTGAGCAAGACCTTGCTTTTAAGAACATTTCAGTCATTCTGAAAGGGAAAGAAAAATGCATATGATGGGGTGGATTTTCAGCACACCCCTAATTTTCCCATATCCCATTAGAAAAATATTTAAGTCCTTTGGGAGAGAAACAGGTTCTTTCACCTTTTGGGGGGGGGGCGGTCCCCGCTGCCTTCACATTTCTCTTCCTAAAAGGTCTATGGGAAGCCATACAGCAGGTGCTGGCAACCTGAAAGCCACCTGAAGATACAGCAATATCGAGGATAAGCAGGTACGGAAGAGCTGATCAGAATATGAATATAATAAATGAATGTCTGATGCTTGCAGTGACTGATTTCCCACAGGTCACAGATCTCACTTTAGAGCCAGCACCAAGAGGCGTTTCTATGCCAGGAGTCTCCAACATAAGAACATAGGAGATGCCATGTTGGATAAGGCCAGTGGTCTATCCCAGGGGTGTCAAACATGCAGTTTGGGGGCCGAATCAGGCCCCCAGAGGTCTCCTATCAGGCCCCCGAGCAACTGGCTGTCATTTGCTTCCTTCTCCCTACATCTTGCTTCCTTCTGCATAACGGCTTGCTTTGCAAGGCTTGCTCAATTGCACAGGAGCTACAGAGCAAAACCTCTATTTTCTCTATTAGCTGAGACTCCTTCTTTGAGGAGGAAGGGGGGAGTCGGAGCTTGTTTTTCAGGCTCTCTCAATTGCACAGCAGAGCTACTGAGCCAATCCTCTCTTCCTTCTATTGGCTGAGGCTCCTTTTCCTCCTGGTCCCCTGGGGAAAGAAGGAAAGAGCCAGACCTTCCTTTGCCCAGTTCCCTGGATCCCGTGGGAGCAATACAAAGAAAGCACCTGTAAGACCAATGAGTGCTAATGTTTTAAGCATGTTTTTTAAGTTTTTTAAAAATATATATTTAATTGTGTTTGCCTGAGTCCTTTATAAAGTTTATATCTCTGCTACCTAATCTTAAATAGGTACACACATGGCCTAGCCCGACATGGCCCAGCCCAACAAGGTCTCATTTATGTCAGATCCGGCCCTCATGACAAAGGAGTTTGACGCCCCTGGTCTATCCAGTCCAACACTCTGTTACACAGTGGCCAAAACCCAGGTGCCATCAAGAGGTCCACCAGTGGGGCCAGAATTCCAGAAGCCCTCCCAAGCACCAAGACTACAGAGCATTGCTACCCCAGACTCTGCTCCACATGTTTATCCAATCCTCCCCCTTGAAGCTGTCTATGCTTGTAGCCATGATGTCTACCACCATCTTTCCTGGTTCCCACCAAGTGTTTTTAGAAAATAGAGGGGTCAGGTTGGCTTCTGCCCAGCAGGGCTTCTGACTGGCCATTTTAGAATACTTGGTTGTGCAGATTTTTTTTTTTTAATCGCTTTGACTGCTCCTGCCAACACAGCACAAGGATCTTCCCTGCGTGACTGAAGGTAAGCTCTGTCTGTGCAAGAAAACATCTGTAAACAATATGTTCCTTTTAAAAGGCATCCTGTTAAGCAGCATTTCTGCCTGTAAAGCTGAAAGATTACTCTTGAGAGTTATGCATAAACTTGCTCGGCGTTTTTTGGGTTGACTATCCCCTCCTATGGCAGCAACATTTTGGCCGCACCCACCATCCAGTGTCAGGATCCCAAAGGTGGCTGCAGGCTCAAAAAGTCTGGGGACCCCTTGCTCTATGCAGTCAGAGAGCACAAGACCAAATCTGACGATTCAGCTGCTAAGTTCCAGATCACCGTGAAGAGGATTCGTTTCTAAGAAAATGACGTAGAAATGTTGCTAAGGTTAAACGTGACGGCAGAGGGTGGATTAGAAAGCACTTGGAATGTTTAAAGGCCTCCGATAACGCGTTTAAGAAACACCGAATACGAATGTTAGAATAAAGCTTCTAAGAAAATCTGCCTGAAAAAAGAGAGACTATGACAGAAGGACCAAACGCTTTATTTGAACTTTGCGCTAAAGACACTAACAGAGCAAAATTTCTGCAAGGGAGGAGGAGCCGAAGCCCTTCAGTTCTGACTCAGTTCTTGTAAAGAAACTAGGGTTGCCAAGTCCAATTCAAGAAATATCTGGGGACTTTGGGGGTGGAGCCAGGAGACTTTGGGGGTGGAGCCAGGAGACTTTGGGGCGGAGCCAGGAACAAGAGTGTGACAAGCATAATTGAACTCCAAGAGAGTTCTGGCCATCACATTTAAAGGGACAGCACACCTTTTTAAATGTCTTCCTTCCATAGGAAATAATGAAGGATAAGGGCACCTTCTTTTGGGGCTCATAGAATTGGATCCCCTGGTCCAATCGTTTTGAAATTTGGGGGATACTTTGGGGAGAGGCACTAGATACTATATTGAAAATTTGGTGCCTCTACCTCAAAAAACAGCTCCCCCAGAGCCCCCGAAACCTCCAGATCAATTCCCCATTATACCCTATGAGAAGACGTTTCCCTCTCCACCCCCCTCCCCCCCCGCCCCCCCCCTTTCTGGGAAATCTGATGCAGGAGACAGAACTCACTCACCTCCGGAGGTGCAAAGGCACATGGTCCTTTGGGGGCGTGGCTGGGCTCCCCTCCCTTCACCGGCCAGCTGACTGGGGGCGGGAAGCAGCCTGAGAAAACGGAAGAGCTCTGGCTGCTGCGATCGGGGCTGGGTGGGAAGGGCTGCCGTTCTCCCCCTCCCCCCCCCCGCTTTCCCTTTTATGGCCAGCGGGAGGAGGAGGCTCCAAATCGGGGGTCTCCAGGCCTAGCGGGGGATTTGGGACCCCTAAAAGAAACAAATCAATGTGCATAAATGTGTGCCAGTTATGGAAAAACCTAAAGAGCCATAAATCCCCTTAGAAGGCAGTGGATCCAACGTGATTGAGTGTATTTTGAAAGCACCAAGCAAGGCGTATAGATTGATTTCTCAAAAAGGCCTAGCGTTGGCACAGCAGCCACCGGCTCTTTCAGAGCTCAAAAATATCTCTAGTTCCTTGCTTAAGTGTCAGCGACATATTTTATGCCAACTTGGTGTTGCTCTTTTTTTAGGTGCCAGCCATTTGCAGGACTGAATAACTCTTTCGGATTCCCCAGCACCAGACTCAGATTTATGGGCAGAGCCGTAAGGCAGAGGAAGAGCACATGCTTTGCATGTATAAAGTCCCGCGTTCAATCTCTATCCTTCTAAATTGGAGATATCAAAAAGCAGAGCTGACAGAGACTGTGGAGTACTGGATGAGATAGACCGGTGGTGTTACTTAATAAGGATATGAGTCTTGCTGGATCAAGCCAGTGGTCGACCTAGTCCAACATCTTGGCTCACACGGTGGCCAACAAGTTCCTCTGGAGGGCCAAAAACAGGGCACAGAGTAGGGTTGCCAAGTCCAATTCAAGAAATATCTGGGGACTTTGGGGGTGGAGTCAGGAGACTTTGGGGGTGGAGTCAGGAGACTTTGGGGGTGGAGTCAGGAGACTTTGGGGGTGGGGCCAGGAGACTTTGGGGGTGGAGTCAGGAGACTTTGGGGGTGGGGCCAGGAGACTTTGGGGGTGGAGCCAAGATCAAGGCTGTGACAAGCATAATTGAACTCCCAAGGGAGTTCTGGCCATCACATTTAAAGGGACGGCACACCTTTTCAATTCCTTCCTTCCATAGGAAATAATGAAGGATAGGGGCACCTTCTTTTGGGGCTCATAGAATTGGACCCCCTGGTCCAATCTTTTTGAAACTTGGGGGGTATTTTGGGGAGAGGCACTAGATACTATACGGAAAATTTGGTGCCTCTACCCCACAAAACAGCCCCCCCCCCAGAGCCCCAGATACCCGCTGATCAATTCTCCATGATTTTCTGTGGGAATAAATCTCCATAGGGAATAACAGAGTTCCCAGCAGACATTTCCCTCCCCTCCCCCCGCTTTCTGACGACCCTGAAGCAGGGGGAGGGTCTCCAAACCGGGGGATCCCCTGCCCCCACCTGAGGACTGGCAACCCTAGCACAGAGGTCAAGGCCTTCCCCTGATGTTGCTTCCTGCTGGCTCTGGAATTTAGAGGTTTTCTGCCTCCAAATGTGGAGGTTCCCTTAAGTCACTATGGCTTGCCGCCAGTTAGACCTATCCTTCACAAACCTATCTAGTCTCCCTTTAAAGACATCTATGCTGCGGCCATCACTACATCCTCTGCAGTGAGTTTTAATGACTTATAGAGTAAATAAATATTTCCTTTTGTCTGCTCTGAATCTACTGCACATCAGTTTCACTGGATGCCATCAAGTTCTAGTATTTTGGGGAGAGGGACAAAAAGTTTTGTCTGTCCACAAAAAATCCTGTCTGTATAATTTCATAAACCTTTATCCTGCCCCCTCACCCCCAGTCCCAGACTCTTCAGTCTTTTCTAAAAGAAAAAGGGTTCCGGCCAGTTAATCACCTTGATTGTTCTCTTCTGTACTTTTGTCCCTTTTGAATACGGTACTAGAACTGCTCACAATATTCCAAAGAAGGTCACAAAATCAGCCAGTATCATAATGCCCCTGTATAAATCGATGGTGCGGTCTCATTTGGAGTACTGTGTGCAATTCTGATCACCGCACCTCAAAAAGGATATTATAGCATTGGAAAAAGTCCAGAAAAGGGCAACTAGAATGATTAAAGGTTTGGAACACTTTCCCTATGAAGGAAGGTTAAAACGCTTGGGGCTCTTTAGCTTGGAGAAACGTCAACTGCGGGGTGACATGATAGAGTGTTACAAGATTATGCATGGGATGGAGAAAGTAGAGAAAGAAGTCCTTTTCTCCCTTTCTCACAATACAAGAACTCGGGGCATTCAATGAAATTGCTGAGCAGTCAGGTTAAAACAGATAAAAGGAAGTACTTCTGTAACGTACTCGAAGCGGAGACGAGAGTAGGGCAACATGGTTTATTAGGAGCACGTTGCAAGAGGGAGAACACGCGGGCCGGGTCCCACTTATATACAATCCCCGGTACAACCTACAGGGTTGGTCAGGCCAATCCTGACCCGTTGAACTTCCCGCCACAGCTGTTGATAGGCGGGGAAATTCGCGCCCTGCGCTGGGGCTTCTGGGACGGCCCAGTTGCCCCTGCGCCCGGTCGCATATTATTTACTGATACACTACACCCCTCCCCCCCTAGTTAATGAACATAGTCTTGCAGATATGCGGGAGGTCGGCGCTCTCTGGTGGACCGTCTGAGGAGGTCCTGTGGGGGAGGCGCCGCCACCGCATCTGATGCTGCGGGGGCCCCTGGTGCGGACGGTGGCGGACGGACTGGTTCTTCGGCACCTTCGGGCTCTGGCGGTTCCGGTGCTACCTGGGCCGGTGTTATGGGTGATGGGGCCGCGTCCTCCGGTCGGTCCCCGGCGAGCTCCTCCCCGGCGCTTGCCTCTTCTGTGTCCGCCAGTTCCTCTGGTAGCGTGCGGCGCCTCAATTGGTCTATGTGCCGCCGTAGTACCTGGCCCCCCTCAGTTGATATGTCATAGTGGCGGGACCCGGTGACTCGTAGCACTCGGCCCGCCACCCAATTGGGCCCCCTTGCGTAGTTCCGGGCGTAAACCGGGTCGCCCGCGAAGAAACCCCTGACTGCGTCCCGGACCTCGGGGCTCTCGCGGGTGTCTGACGCCCGGTCAGGGTGTAGTCTGTCCAGCCGGGTTATGAGCTTTCGTCCCATGAGGAGCTCGGCCGGGCTAACCCCGGTGACCGGGTTGGGGGTGATCCTATTGTCGAATAGGAATGCCGCTAATCGGTGGTCCCAGTCTCCCTGTACAATACGGCCCAGGGCTTCCTTGGTGGTGCGGACCATCCGCTCTGCCTGACCGTTGGTGGCTGGGTGGAAGGGGGCCGACCTTATGTGCCTAATAAGGTATCGCTGGAGGAACGCCTGGAAGTCTGCGGACGTGAAAGCGGCCCCATTGTCCGAGACTATGGTGTCCGGGATACCGTGTGTGCTTAAGACCCTGCGTAATGCTCGGATTGCGGCTGCGGACGAGGTGGACCCTACGGGGATGACCTCGAGCCATTTGGTGTAGGCGTCCACAATTATCATGAAGATCTGCCCCTGGAATGGCCCCGCGAAGTCGAGGTGGAGTCTCGACCATGGTTTCCTGGTGGACTCCCACCTAGTGGCGGGGGCGCTGGGAGGCTCGGGCCGCGACTCCTGGCACGTCTGGCACCTGCGGACCCAACTCTCTATTTCCTCGTCCATTCCCGGCCACCAGACGTAGCTTCTGGCTAGGGCCTTCATACGTACTATGCCAGGGTGGGTCTCATGGAGGGATTCTAGAATGCGTCTTTGCAGCGGGGGCGGAATCACCACCCTACTACCCCATAGTAGGCACCCCTTGTGGGCCGCTAGTTCCTCCCTCCTGACCTTATAGGGTTTGAAATCTTCCCCCATGTTCCCCTCTGGCCACCCCCTCACCACCCAGTCGAGCACCCGTGCAAGTGTCTTATGTTTCTGGGTGGCCTTGGCGACCTCCGCTGCGTGAAGGGGCGGCTCTGGGAGGCTCTCCATCAGCATGACCTGGTGTGCGGGGGCGGGGTCTGGACCCATTTCCGGGAGCGGCAAGCGGCTGAGCGCGTCAGCGTGACCCATAGCCTTGCCGGCCCAGTGTACCAGTGTGTAAGTGTAGGAGTTGAGGAATTGATTCCACCTCAACACGCGCTGTGACAGGATTTGGGGGGTTTGTCGATCTGGGGCCAGCAGACCTAAGAGGGGCTTGTGGTCCGTGGCTATGGTGAACCTCCGCCCATACAGATACTCATGGAACTTGCGGACCCCCGCCACGATCGCCAGAGCCTCCTTGTCTATCTGCGCGTAATTGCGCTCTGCCGGTGTCAGTGTGCGGGAGTAATACGCTACCGGCACCTCCCTCCCGTCCGGGAGTTGGTGCCCCAGGACTGCTCCCACCCCATACGGCGACGCATCGCAAGCCAAGATGACGGGGAGGCCCTCGTCAAAATGGTGGAGCACCGCGTTGGACACCAGAACGTCCTTGACCGCCTGAAACGCGGCGGCTTGTCGTTTTCCCCAAACCCAAGGGGCTTTTTTATCCAGTAGGCGGTGAAGGGGCTCTGCCAGGGCGGCCTTGTGGGGGAGGAAAGAGTGATAAAAGTTAAGGACCCCCAAGAAGCTTTGTAGCTCCGCTTTGCAGGTGGGGGCCGGAGCTTGCACGATGGCCCGTGTCTTTTCTTCCGTGGGGTGGATTCCCGCTGCGTCCACGGCGAACCCCAGGAACTCCACCCGCGGCACCCCCAGCAGGCACTTCTCCCTCTTGACTTTGAGCCCCGCAGCCTGGAACCGGCGGAGCACCTCTCTTAGGCGGTTGCCGAATTCTTCGGGGTCCGGGGCGGCGACTAAACGTCATCGAAGAACGGCTGGACTCCGGGGATCCCTTTAAGGAGAGCGTCCATTATACTCTGGAAGATCCCCGGAGCGACGCTTACCCCGAACTGTAGCCTCCTCACCCGGAAGGCCCCCCTGTGCGTTACTATCGTCTGGGCCTCGGCCGTCTTATTGTCTACCGGGAGCTGTTGGTAGGCCTGGGCCAGATCCAGCTTCCCGAAGATTTTAGACCCCGCGAGGGCAGCCAGGACGTGGCTCACCACCGGCACTGGGTAGGGGTTATCCTGCAGTGCCCGGTTTATCGTGCATTTGTAGTCTGCACAGATCCGCACCTCCCCGTTTGGCTTAAGTGGGGTTACGATGGGGGTCTCCCAGGGGGCGTAGTCCACTGGCTCCAGGACTCCCTGGGCTGTAAGGCGGTCTAGTTCGGCCTCTATTTTGGGCTTCAAGGCGAACGGAACCCTCCTTGCCTTGAGCCGAATCGGCCTGACTGTGGGGTCTAGGGGCAGTGAGATGGCCGGCCCCTTGTAGCTTCCCAGGGGCCCGTCGAATACTTCGGGGAACTCTTTGCAAATCTCCCCGAACCCGCTGGGCGTTAGGGTTTGCCGCACCCCCTCCACGCGTATTCCCAAGGGTTTGAACCAATCCAGCCCTAGCAGGGTGGCAAGTTGGCGCTTTACCACCAGGATGTCCAGCGGCCCGTAGAAGGACCCCCTCTCGACTTGCACCCGCGCCCACCCCGCAACTTGCACCGGGTTCTTCTGAAAGTCCCGGAGTATGAAGTTCGCCGGCCGTAGTTGCAGCCGCTGCCGGGGGCACAGTTCCCTCAGGGTCTCCTCCGCTATGAGGGAAATGGAGGAACCTGAGTCCACCTCCATTTGGCAGGGGTTTCCTTCGATGAGGACTGCCACTTTAATTTTATCGGGGGTGGCGAGGGGCAAGTTCAGTACCTGTAGGGACGTGGAGTCTGCTGAGTGGAACTCCGCTGACTCGTGGTGCGTGGTCGGCCTCCAGCGGTTGAGCTTGGCCCGGCAAGCCCTGGCGATGTGGCCGGTCTTCCCGCAGCTCCGGCAGTCCCAGGTCCGGTACTGGCAGTCTCTCCGATCGTGGGAGTCGCCGCAGCTGGCGCACTTGGTGGCCGGAGCCCTCTCCGACGCCGGTGGTCGATCGGCCGCTCGGGGGCGTTGGGCCGCTCTGTTGGGTGGGCCGGCGGGGCGACGCAGCTGGTAGGCTTCTCTCTCCTCCATGCGGTCGTGGTCCAGCTCCTCGTGGTGGACGGCGTCTGACCGGGTCTTGGGAAAGGTCCTGGAGGTCCTCTCGAACGCCACCGCTTCGCTGAAGGCGCTCTGGAGGGTGAGCTCCTCTTTGGCGAAGAGCTTCTGCTGGAGCCTCTCGTCGCGGAGGCCCCACGTGAACCGGTCGGCCAGGGTGTCTTCCAGCTGGGGGAAGTTGCAGTTCCCGGCGATCTTGCGGAGGGCTGCCAGATAGTCGGCGGCCGATTCTCCTGCCGCCTGGTCCCTCCTGTGGAACAGGAATCTGCGAGCCACCCGTGAGGGCTGCGGCAAGAAGTGGCCCGTGAGGAGTCTGATGATCTCCTCGTAAGATTTCTCCGCCAGGCGGGCGGGCGCCGAGAGACCCTTTGCGATCTCGAACGTGGCAGGCCCGCATACGCTCAGGAGAACATCCCTCTTTGCTCCGGCGTCGGTGACCTTGTTGGCCCGGAGGTAGAACTCGACCCGTTCCGAGTAGGACTCCCAGCCCTCTGGATTAGCAGGGTCGAAGGCCTCGAGGTAGCCGGTGATTCCGCCCTGGTTGGCCATGGTGGCGGCGGCGGTCATGACCGGTCGTTCGTTGCCCAAGATCTCCGTCGTAGCCGATAAGGCTAGAATCCCATCCTCGTCGCCAGTGTAACGTACTCAAAGCGGAGACGAGAGTAGGGCAACATGGTTTATTAGGAGCACGTTGCAAGAGGGAGAACACGCGGGCCGGGTCCCACTTATATACAATCCCCGGTACAACCTACAGGGTTGGTCAGGCCAATCCTGACCCGTTGAACTTCCCGCCACAGCTGTTGATAGGCGGGGAAATTCGCGCCCTGCGCTGGGGCTTCTGGGACGGCCCAGTTGCCCCTGCGCCCGGTCGCATATTATTTACTGATACACTACAACTTCTTCACCCAAAGGGTGATTATGTTGGACTGGATGGGCCATTGGCCTGATCCAACATGGCTTCTCTTATGTTCTTATGTTCTCTGTGTGTGTGTCTTATGTGTCATCAAATCACTTCAGAGGTCCTATCTGGGGGGTTTATAATATTGGCTACTTTTATTTTCAATCCCTTTACTAATAATGCCCAACATACAGTTTGCCTTTTTCACTGCTACAGTGTACTAGGTTGACATTTTCATTGAGCTATCCACTACAACCCCAAGGTCTCTTTCCCTCTCAGTCTCAGCAAGTTCAGATCCCGTTATCATATACATATGGGGTTTTTTGTTCCATTGTGCATCACCTTACATTTACTTATAGTGAACTTCAATTGCCACATTGCTGCCCACTCATCCAATTTTGGGGGTCCTCTTGGAACTCTTCACAATTGGCCTTATTTTTCACCATATATATATTAAACGTGCTCCTAATAAACCATGTTGCCCAAATTAAATAGCACTTGCCCCAATATCAAGAGTTGTGGGACCTTCACTGCTTGCTTTCCTCTACTGAAAGAACTGCCCATTTATTCCTGCTATCTGCTTCCTGTCATTTAACCAGTTTTTAAATTCATAAGTAGGGATGTTAGCCTCCACGGGATCTCCCAGGAGTACAGCTCGTTTCCAGACTACAGAGATCAGTTCCCCTGGAGAAAATATATGTTTTGGAATGTGGACTGTGACATTATACCCCACTGAAGTCCCTGTCCTCCTCAGGCTCCACTCCCAAATCTCCAGGAGTTTCCCAACCTGGAGCAGGCAACTCTACGAGGCCCCTGTCCCCCACTGATGGCTGGGGGGAAGGACCTGGCAACCGAACATAAGAGGTTTGTCCTCTTGTCCAGCAACTGCTAAGTTTACTCAAGAGTCTTTGGAGAGGTACCTTGGATGGGGGGTTAATCAGGAGACCTACACCATTAATCATTACGTTGAACAACTGAAGATGCCTAACCAGTAAGGCTGCCCCTGCTGAAATAACCTCAGCAAATCATTTGCAATAAGGAGATAAAAAATACTGACGCTACCTTACAGGATCGTTATGAATAGTACAGGGATAACTTTAAACCAGGGGTGTCAAACATGTGGCCCATGGGCTAGATTAGGCTCCCGGAGGGTTCTTATTAGGTCCACAAGCACGTCACTGTCATCTGCTTCCTTCTCTCTCTCGCTGTCTTCTGCATCACAGCTTGCTTTGCTGGGTTTGCTCAATTGCACCAGAGCTACAGAGCAAGGCCTCTATTTTCTGCATTGGCTAACCAGCACATGAAGCAACTTATGTACAAAAGCTCACAATGCCCAGCCATTTCATGTTTTCCCCGGGCTTTAAGCTCAAAGCATTGGCCATGAGATTTCAGTAATAAATGTCAGTAAATCAAAGTAGGTTTTCAACTTACATACACACACACACACACCCCTGAACAACACCTGAACAGCATACTCAAGATTGCCACAGCACAGACATTGTCTCCAGATTATGATGTAATAATTCAGAGCAAGAGGTGTCAGTTATCAGAGACTGTTAAATAAACAAAATATTGCAAGAGTGCTTATCTTTTAAGCATATTTTAAGTTTTAAAAAAAATCTTTAATTCTGTTTCTGTGTCCTTTATAAAGTTTATATCTCCATTACCTGGCATTATATTTGATGAGACACATGCCCTGGCCCAACAAGGTCTCATTTATGTCAGATCTGGCCCTTATAACAAATGAGTTTGACACGCCTGCTTTAAACAAACCCAAAAGCCCCGCACGGATGCGGAGGATGGTATTTATTTGATTCTGCTTCATTTATTGCAAACAATAATCTTCCCTAGAGTTGTCAGATCCCTTCTTGATAGAAAGTGAAGTTAATTTTGTATTTTTATACTAAGAATCTAATCCAATATTCAAACTGCTAAGATGCAGGATACAAGGAAGGGAATCAATGTAGACCAGGTCTCCAGATGATGTAAATAAAGCATCGCCCCCCCCCCCACACATTTGCACTTTGGGAGGGATATGGCCTTATTTCTCTGACATCCTATTGGCTTCTTGAAGCTGTGTGTTGCTTTATTTGGGAAAGAGAACGTTTCTCGTCAGGGCTTGTCAGCGCTCCTAGGTAACATTGATGAGTTTAGCACTTCAGCTTTTCCGGGCTTAGCTCTCAGCGAACAGAGGCTGGATGTAATTTATTTCAAAGCCGAACGGGAATGCAAATGAATGCGGGGAGAAAAGATCGCTCTGATTCCCAGGTGGATGTTAAGATGACTGATTTGTCTGTTCAAATTGTACTGTTGTTCTAGGTTCTGTAGCCTTTACGGCATTTATGAGCAGAGTCAGAAAAGAAGCCCCTGTTCTCATTTGCAGGACGAAACTAGGACAATTACAGGCAGGCAGGCCCCAGGTGGGTTTCTTTTGACTGTTTATCTGTTGTGACAGGTTTTGTTTTTAGACTGCCTGCACAGAGGTCAGAGTGAGACTCCTGAAATGCAAGCAATAGCGTCTAAACTGATGCCCCCCTCGAGGGATGCAAAATATTGGTGTGACACTGGTCAAAAAGCTGCTCCGCAAAGGTGACACTAGTGACCCCCATAAGTACCAGTAGTTTTTACGCTGGGAGTACAGTCACCTCACTTACTAATAGTTCACTGTGACCTTTTCAAGGTTGGTCTGGTTCAAGATTTAGACAATGAAGTCTTCCCCGTGTCTCTTCAGATTGTGGGTGTAAAATATCCAGATGCAAGGCAAACCCACAAAGAACC
Organism: Heteronotia binoei; assembly: GCF_032191835.1. Taxonomy (NCBI): domain Eukaryota; kingdom Metazoa; phylum Chordata; class Lepidosauria; order Squamata; family Gekkonidae; genus Heteronotia; species Heteronotia binoei. The sequence goes on from NC_083234.1 coordinate 13,357,733, forward strand.
GAGCCCTTTCCTTTTAATCCATTTCGTTCTGGTTCTGTTTAGGCACAGAAGGATTTGGGGTTGGGTCTCTACTGAAACCAGGAAGCACGGTTGTCAGATCAGAAACCCATCAACCTCATACCTGCCAGAAGCTCCTCCTGTCCTAGGCATCTGTGTGCCTCAAGTGACCCTGAAAGTTGGTCAGGTAGTCCAAAGCTCAACATGAGGAAGAATTTCCTGGCAGTTAGAGCAGTTCCTCGGTGGAACAGGCTTCCTTGGGAGGTGGTGGGCTCCCCTTCCTTGGAGGTTTTTAAACAAGAGGCTGGATGGCCATCTGACAGCAATGCTGATTCTGTGAACTTAGGGGGGAGGTATTTGTGAGTTTCCTGCATTGTGCAGGGGGTTGGACTAGATGACCCTGGAGGTCCCTTCCAACTCTATGATTCTAAGGTGTTTGGAAGAAGGCTAATATCGAGACTCACGTCTATTTTGTTTGTATCTCCTAATTATGAAGGGCCATGATTGTGATTCTGAATATTTGCTCACTAGGTTGCTCGCTCATGCCTTGAAATAAATGGAGCTTGATTCCAAATAATGTCGTAAAGATTGAGGGCAAAAGCCGCTTGGGGAGCACTCATGCCTAGCCCTCTGTGAACAGCCACCTTCAATTAACAGTTTAGAGGAAAAGCAGTCAGAGATAATCAGGAGGGATGCTTATACATTCTTCCATCATAGAATTCTCCACAGAATATTCCGTTGTAATTCAAGTTATCCACGTCATAGAGCAGAACAGTAAATGTATTTTTTTGCCCGTTTTCTATTGGTGTTTTCTAGATTTGGGACAGAGAGATGATGACGATGATGACGACAATGATGATATTGGATTTATATCCCGCCCTCCACTCCGAATCTCAGAGCAGCTCACAATCTCCTTAACTTCCTCCCCCACAACAGACACCCTGTGAGGTGGGTGGGGCTGAGAGAGTTCTCACAGCAGCTGCCCTTTCAAGGACAACTCCTACAAGAGCTACGGCTGACCCAAGGCCATTCCAGCAGGTGCAAGTGGAGGAGTGGGGAATCAAACCCGGTTCTCCCAGATAAGAGTCCGCACACTTAACCATTACACCAAACTGGTAAGGAAGGAGAAGAGTTAGCGTTATACTTCTCTCTTAACTTCCTGAAGGAGTCTCAGAGTAGCTTACTATCGCCTTCCCTTCCTCTCCTCACAACAGCCATCCTGTGAGATAGGTGAGCTGAGAGAACTCTCTCAGAGCTGAGACTGACTCAAGGTCCCAAAAACTATATCGCAAAACTATCTCACCCCCTACTTCCTCACTTGACTGCCCCCTTGCCAGCCAGCCCAGCCACTTGCAGAGCCACTGAGAGGAGAGAGCCAGTTTGATGTAGTGGTTAAGTGTGCAGACACTTATATGGGAGAACCGGATTTGATTCCCCACTCCTCCACTTGCACCTGCTGGAATGGCCTTGGGTCAGCCATAGCTCTGGCAGGAGTTGTCCTTGAAAGGGCAGCTGCCGTGAGAGCCCTCTCAGCCCCACCCACCTCACAGGGTGTCTGTTGTGGGGGAGGAAGATAAAGGAGATTGTGAGCTGCTCTAAGTCTTTGATTCAGTGAGAAGGGTGGGGTATAAATCTGCAATTCTTCTTCTTCCTGGCTTATGCCCCAGCTCCCTTTAGCTTGGAGAAACGTCGACGGCGGGGTGATATGATAGAGGTTTACAAGATTATGCATGGACGGGATGGAGAAGGTAGAGAAAGAAGTACTTTTCTCCCTTTCTCACAATACAAGAACTTGTGGGCATTCAATGAAATTGCTGAGCAGTCGGGTTAGAACGGATAAAAGGAGGTACTTCTTCACCCAAGGGGTGATTAATATGTGGAATTCACTGCCACAGGAGGTGGCGGCGGCTACAAGCTTAGCCAGCTTCAAGAGGGGGTTAGATAAAAATATGGAGCAGAGGTCCATCAGTGGCTATTAGCCACAGTGTGTGTGTGTGTGTGTGTGTATATAAATTTTTGGCCACTGTGTAATACAGAGTGTTGGACTGGATGGGCCATTGGCCTGATCCAACATGGCTTCTCTTATGTGACACAGAGTGTTGGACTGGATGGGCCACTGGCCTGATCCAACGTGGCTTCTCTTATGTTCTTATGTGACACAGAGTGTTGGATTGGATGGGCCATTGGCCTGATCCAACATGGCTTCTCTTATGTTCTTATGTGACACAGAGTGTTGGACTGGATGGGCCATTGGCCTGATCCAACATGGCTTCTCTTATGTGACACAGAGTGTTGGACTGGATGGGCCACTGGCCTGATCCAACGTGGCTTCTCTTATGTTCTTATGTGACACAGAGTGTTGGATTGGATGGGCCATTGGCCTGATCCAACATGGCTTCTCTTATGTTCTTATGTTCCCTTCCTCCCCTACCAGCCTGCAGGACTGCCATCTCCACCTGCCTTGCACATGTGGCAGAGGTTCCCACTCCTGAGCCTACCTAACGGCCATTCCAAAAGGGATGCTCCTTCCTCTCTCTGGGAAGCATTTAAGACCCACCTTTCCAAGGAGAGGGTTTCACATTTTTCTGCAAATTACCTGTCCCCGTTCTTTGGGTTTTTCTATCTGCACAAGGGCCAGGTTCAAAATTAGATACATGCTGGATTTCACGTGTAGAATACAAATGGAGCTCACAGAAATCCACAGCGAGTCACTGGAAGAAAGTGGAACAGAGCACCTGATGAATCAGAATTGCAGAACGACTATGGAACGGGTAGAACAAAAGTGACATTTGTCCCACCGTAATATTCAGTTGAGCTAAACTCTAAGCGAAGCTAGATTCAAAACAGGGTTCTGAAGCAGAGAGATGTCAAAGATTTACTGCCGTTGCTATGAGCTTGAATGACGGAATTGTAGAACAGTCCTGGAATGGACACTGACCAAAGTCCCTACAGAAGCTGCAGATGCTGAGCACTTGGCAGGGTTTGCCATGTCAGAGCAGCATGGTTAATGAGGGACTTTTGCACCTTTAACTCTTCTCTTAATCCTCCGACAAAGCGAAAGAATCCTTCTCTTGAAGCTTATTAAAGCTCCAATTTCATTTCTCATTACTAAATCATGAAATTGGGCAAAAATGTTTAAATTAAGTGAAAGGAAGAGAGATTTGAGAAAAGATCTAGATCTCTTTGAAGAATTGAGAAATAATCTCCAAGGGGAAGAGAGATGCAATTTGCTGAGATGCATATATTCATTCTTCTGCAATCATTTCCCCCATCTGCCATTTCAAGTTTTTTCTAAAATTTTAAATGTGAGTCATTGAGGAACAGAGAATTTGAAATTTGTGATCTGCCCTGAAACCTTAGAATAGCATGGAATATGAATCAGGATATGTATAAGGGGGATAATGAAAGGCATAGCATGTTTTTTAAAGACCCACTGGAATGTATTGCCAGAGGTGAGCTGCATAAAGAGAATACAGGGTAAATTGATAAGAAGGAAGGGGGGGAATGAAGAGCGTTTGTGGAGAAAAAGAGCAGGAAAAGAAGTCATGGAGTAAGAAAGACAAGACCTCAACTATAATAGCTATGAACAAATTAAAGAGGCATCAAGATGTAAGGATGTGAGTTTGGGTATAACTGAGCCACAAACATATCTGAAGAAATACAGGGGTGGCCAAACTGTGGCTCTTTCACACATATTGTGTGGCTCTCAAAGCCCCCGCTGCCCGGTCAGTGTTTCTCTCTTTAAATCACTTCTCCAAGTCAAGCCAGCCGGTGGCTTGGAGAATGCATTGAAAGTTAAAGTTGCTTTCTTTCTACCTCTTCCTCACCTCCCCCCTTCCTCCCTTCCTTCCTTCCTTCCTTACGGCTCTTAAACATTTTACATTTATTCTATGTAGCTCTTACATTAAGCAAGTTTGGCCACCCCTGCCTTAGCAATAGCTTCAATAGTGTTCCTACTGCGGGGGGGGGGGAGAGATTCTTGGGTTTTGCACCGTTTAGAGGGGAGGATTCCTCCATAGGAAACAATGGAGGACAACTGGAGGCACCTTGTTCAGGAGCCCATGGAACTAGACCCCTTAGTCCAATGTTTCTGAAATGTAGGGGTTATTTAAAGGACAGGCACTAGCAGCTCTCCTGACATTTGATGCCAGTACCTTTAAAAATACTTTTACCAGCCCCCTAGAAAGATTCCCCGTATGGAAAAATGGAGCCAGACAATATTGGAACCCCCCCCCCAAAAAAAAACAAACCCTGAACCCAGGAAATCAGGAATGTCAATATTTTTTGGCTCCCATATATCTAGATCCAAAAAATACCATTTTTAAAAAAATGCTGCACACCCATATCAAGAAGTATTATTCCTGTTCTCTGTGAACAAAGGACAACAGATCACAGCCCAGGCAACAAAGTGTTTTCTGATATGCAGCATCTTTGTATTAATTAAAGGAGAGGCTGACTGGAAAGCAGTTTCTACAAAATTTCCCAGTGTCAGATGTCTTAAATCAGGGAAGCACAAAAAAAGCAGGTGAGTCATCAAAGATCTTGTCTAGAGATAAATGGACCACTTCGCGATGATGCTTGGCTCTGTGTAACTGTCCTCAGGACAGAGAGGGGGCATTCTGCCCCCCGCTCCTGAAATTTCTCCATTACATCCTACAAAATTACTGGCATTTACAAGCATATGGGGGTGTCAGACTTGGAACTTCAAAGTAAAACGGACCATAGTTTGTAGCAGCTTAATCCATTTATTTGAGAACTAGTTGTCTAGGACAAGGACAAGTTGAGATTGATACAATTCAAAGCAGAGCATTGCCATTTTAACCTCTAACATCAAAAGCTAAACAATAAAACCATTCTCACACTTTTGGGAGGCAATAGCCGGTTCTCAGGCCTCCTTATCTCTTTCTCAAGGAAGGAACCCTGCTGGTTACCTTGAGGCTCACTATCTTCAAAGCCCTGTTACATTTGCTAGTGCTATGCAAGGAATTCCCATGGGAGTTAGTAATTTGTTGCAACAGTGTTTGAAATGCAAGCTTTTATTCACAGGGTTAGTAGGAATATTCAAAATGGAGTTAGTTAGGGCAAGGGAACATGAACAGTAAGAGGCACATTAAACAGGCAAGTTCCAATCTCTGACAGGGGGGAATCTTCCCGGTAGCATCCCACATGCTTGCCAACTTCCAGGATCCAGTGGAGGAATTTCTTGCGTTTGCAAGCACTCGCAAATAAAAGTGGGATGCAACAGAAAAATGTTCGAGATGCGTGTGCAAGAATTCCAATGACAGCAAAGTTCTCACCACCCTTGGGGTTAATACAGCAGTTATTGGGGTTAATACAGCAGTTTAGCTCGGTCACAGAAGTGTGATGCTGAGTGCAGTAAATAAATCTCCCCAAAACTATATTGCGAAAAAGGTTAACTTACATTTATTCAGGTAGAATACAGTTCACATTCAGGTTGAGTCACAAGGAGAAAACAAAGCCTAATCGAAAGAGTACTTTCCCTATCCCAAATGGCCAGTTTGTCCGGCATCATTTGTGTGGGAGTATGAGGATACTGTATCTCCTGGAGACACCTGCAGAGATATGTGTCTCCATGGAAGGCCATGTAAAGTGAGGGAGAGGACAAGCGAGAGAAGAGGTCAGAGAGTTCCCAGGTTAAGACAAAACGAGGCATCCAGTTCAAGGAGATAACACCTGTACGCAGAGTGGTGTAGCACTTCTCCAAAGTCCAGGTATGCCGAGTTGCTCGCTCCAACAACAACCACATCCCAGGAACACAGGGAAGTGTTGGGGAAAGCCCTCTGCATTGTGACCAGTGTTCCCTCTAAGATGAGTTAGTGTGACCTAGTTCGCAGTTTTTTAGTCGCTGGCTCACACATTTTTGTCTTAGCTCAGGAAGGATGGGCCCAGAGCAAACGAGCAGCCAGATTGCTCACTCACAACTCCAGTAGCTCATGAAATAGAATTTTTGCTCACAAGATTCCACAGCTTAGAGGGAGCCCTGACTGGGACCCGTTCCCCAGAAGCTCCATGGTGGGTCACAGCAGGGATGTAGCTGGGGTGGAGGGGGGGGGGCAGAATGCCAACTCCCAATGTGGAATTAGTGTTTTGGTCTTCCTCCATTACCACCATCATCCACCAGGAAACTCTTTGTTGCATGTTTTGGTCTTCCTCCATTACCACCATCATCCACCAGGAAACTGTTGCATGTTTTGTTCTTCCTCCATTACCACCATCATCCACCAGGAAACTCTTTGTTGCATCCTAATAGGAGAGCAGGGGGATCAAAACATCCGCTCTTAGCTGAGGGCACCTTCAGATCACCTTCCCCCTCCAAGATGCTCCTCACCACATCCTAGCAGGAAGTGAAGAGAAGTTTGGGAGGGGTCAGCTAGGAGGATTTAGCCACAGGCTACACAACATCACTCTGAAGGAGCTGGGCATGTTTAGTCTGGAGAGGAGGCGGCTGAGAGGTGATATGATCACCATCTTCAAGTACTTGAAGGGCTGTCATATACAGGAGGGTGTAGAATTGTTTTCTGTGGCCCCAGAAGGTACGACCAGAACCAACAGGTTGAAATTAAACCAAGAGAACTTCCAGCTCAACATTAGGAAGAACTTCCTGACTGTTAGAGGGGTTCCTCAGTGAAACAGGCTTCCTCGGGAGGTGGTGGGCTCTCCTTCCTTGGAGGTTTTTAAACAGAGGCTAGATGGCCATCTGACAGCAATGAAGATCCTGTGGATTTAGGGGGAGGTATTTGTGAGTTTCCTGCATTGTGCAGGGGGTTGGACTAGATGACCCTGGAGGTCCCTTCCAACTCTATGATTCTATGATTTATGTACCCTAAAACTGAACATTTCATTTTCTTTTGTTAGTGGTCGATAAATTAAGTAAGTTAATGTTGAGTAAGTTAATGTTTCTTGTTCATACTTGAATACATAATATATAATGTAAAATGTACCGTTCCAGAGTTAAAATAAGCGTATGTCTTCATCTTCCCTGCACAAGTTTCTGAACTGTTTATATTGACTGCGAGGTTAGCTGTGTGCGAAAACGGTATATGTCTGAATAGTCTCTAGGCCTTTCTATCTTCTCTAACATTTAGGTAGGATGGTGATTCCCAGGGTTCTCTCTTTCACAAATAGGACAAGTACTAACTCAGCCCATCCTTGAGAGAGCCAGCATGGAGTGGTTAAGAGCAGCAGGCTCTAATCTGGAGAACCGGGTTTGATTCTGCACTCCTCCACAGGAAGCCAGCTCTCAGAGCTCTCTCAGCCCCACCCCCCAATAAGTCCAGCCTGCCAACTCATGATGCATAACTTTTTAAAGAGAATTTAAGACTGCCAAACAATCTTCGGATCTCTTGGCTATACCACATACAATATATGATAATTATTATTAACTAACCCATCTTCCAGCTGTTTGAAACTTAGATTTCTCAGAACCAATGCAAAAACATCACCAGGCCCTCAACAAGAAACACTTGGGGACCAAACTGGACATTACAGCGGCCACAGATTACATCTATTGCTGCCATAACATCTAGTTTGGCCCATAGAAGCTGCCCCAACTTGCAATAAAGGTAAAGGTAGTCCCCTGTGCAAGCACCAGTCGTTTTCGATTCTGGGGCGACGTTGCTTTCACAACGTTTTCTTGGCAGACTTTTTATGGGGTGATTTGCCATTGCCTTCCCCAGTCATCTACACTTTCCCCCCAGCAAGCTGGGTACTCATTTTGCCGACCTCAGAAGGATGGAAGGCTGAGTCAACCTGAGCCAGCTACCTGAACCAGCTTCTGCTGGGATCGAACTCAGGTCGTGAGCAGAGGGCTCCGACTGCAGTACTGCAGCTTAACCACAGGGCTGCTTAACTTGCAATAATACACCCTTAATTTACAGCAACACGAGGCCCTCAGTTTCCACTGAACTATTCAAATGTCTGATTTCTATGTAGGACAGGCTATTGTCAAGTTGTAGAACATGCTGTTCCATTGTAACTTGCCTTGCATCCATTTTATTGGAGAAGTGGGACTATAAGCAAAAGATGATATTATTTTCAAAGCTGCTAAGATGATTAGCGTGCTCTAAAGTAAATTTGAACCGCCTGTCTTGTTACAAAACTGAGGAAGCCGTGCTTGGCATTTTCCTACTCCGAAACCTGACATTGCTCCAGATCACCGGTGCACATAAGCATCCATCCACATTTAGTCCTATAGTGAAAGCCAATGCCTACAAATAAATGCTCATAATGAATAGGAAAGCCCCTGTGGGTGGGGAAGGTCTACACAGCTACAATGCCTGTTTATACTTCTTTGATCTGGATATTTGTGAACAAATTCCTTACTTTGTTCATGCACCAAAGCACAATGTGGAAAGTCATTACTATTCCGGTTTTATAGATGCAAAGCTGAAGATCCCTATTCCATGCTCAACACAGCATTCTCTAGACCACGCTAACTCCAGATATATAACACACAACATCTCTTACAAACAGCACTGACTTTTCAATTTAGTCTATAAACGCTGAAAGCAGGAGGTGCAGAAAACCGCTCTGTTGAAATGTCAGTTAATGGGACATCATCAGCTCCACTTAGTCTTTGTGCCTTTGCAATTCTGAATAGCTTAGGTGAGTGGCGCAAGAGCGGGAGGGTTTACTAGCTGATTCTGAATGCAATGGGGTTCTTTATCTCTGTGAAACAGAAACCAAGAAAACACAAACAGACACAATGACCTCTAAGGAACGCAGAAAAGATGGCAAAAAGGCCATTCAGAGGAATGCAGATTAAGTGCTCTTTAATGGGAGATTACTGGGTCAACGCTTGTTTAAGGTCAACATTTTAGAAAGAGGAATAATACCAGCAGTATAGAAACGCAACAATAAAGAAATGTGTATTGTCTTAAGTAAAATCCAAGTTTGGAAGGGATCTGTGTACATAGATTATGATGCTTTCAAGCGCTAGCGTTTGAGAATAGCTTTTGAAAGCAGGGGTGAAGAGCCTCTGAGGAACACAGAGCTGGTTTCTCACCTTATAGGTCCCACCAGCCATATTTAGCAACCTGTGCTGTTCAAAACAGGGAAGATGGTGTGAAAACTGCATTGCACACATCTTGTTGCATGACTGGGGGCCACATGATGGCTTTTATTGATGTGACAGTACGTCTTCCAATACAGACCTCACTTCTTCTAGGGCAGCACAAGGCATTGAGAAAAGGCTGAAAAGCACTGCCAGGTTGGCAGACCGCTTTTGCCACTTGCAAGCAGTTTTCAAATCAGCGAGCTCAGCTACCCACCCTGCTTGTAAGCAAGCCCCTTGTCAACCTTGTCTAGATGTTCTGTGGTAGCCTGACAAAACAGAAATACGTCATCCTGACTGCCTCATTTAAAAAAGGTAGTCCCCTGTGCAAGCACCAGTCGTTTCTGTCTCTGGGGTGATGTTACTTTCACAACATTTTCACGGCAGATGTTTTACGGGGTGGTTTGCCATTGCCTTCCCCAGTCATCTACACTTTCCCCCCAGCAAGCTGGATACTCATTTTACCGACCTCGGAAGGATGGGAGGCTGAGTCAACCTGGAGCCGGCTACCTGAACCAGCTTCCGCTGGAATCGAACTCAGATCGTGAGCAGAGGGCTCCAACTGCAGTACTGCAGCTTTACCACCTTGCACCATGGGGCTCTTTGGATTGCCTCATTACAGAGTGGCAATACCAGCACAGCCGCTGCTTCCTTCTGTCTGCCCTGTTCTTGACTAAGTGTGGGTAGAAAGAAAATGACGGTGGATGGAAGACGCTATCCCCTCTGTCCTGCAAAGAACACCAAGGATTCAAAGTTACCTTTTGTCGCATCTTCAGGAAATCAGGTATCCGGAGCCCTGTCCTCTGTTCTCCTCACAAGGCAGCCGCTGAAAATTTCAGCCTGGATGGTTATGCCGGCTTCAGCAGCACTCTGTAGGTCAATTCTGTGAATGATAATTTTCGGTATATGAGTAAATTCGCAGGTTGTCAAAGACCGACTATCAACAACGGCATATTGTTGATAGACCTGCCACTTCTGTGCATGGCAAGGATTTTCAGCTGTTGGCGGCTGCATGATGGGCAAAATTTCAACAGGGAACACTTTCCCCATCTCCACAGCCATCACCAGTTCAGGACAAGATTTGTGTGCTCAAATTCTTCCTGTCATTCACTGCTAAAAGGGACAGGAGTACTTGCCAGGGAAAAAAAGAACGTAGAAATCCTATTAAAATGGGAGCTGATGGGGGTTTTTTGTCCTAGCACTGTGTTCACTCTTTCAGCTTAGACCAAAGTCAGTCATACATGCGTTGTAAAGCACAGAAAGGCCAAAATGTGACTGAACATTCCTGCAACAAATTTAGAAACCCAATAGAAGTATATTTAAAACTGCTTTTCAAGTTTGCACACATCCAAACCCTGAAAGTCATGCATTTCGATCCATCTTTCCAGGTTTTTCACATGTGCTCAACAATAGTAAGAGGGATAAAAAGCAATTTAAGTGGCAACTATGAAGTCAGCCTCAGGGGGATTTGGGCTGACCTGACAATGTCTTTTAAACGTACTTCTCGTTTATTTGTTTTCCAAATTAAAGATAATTTTGTGAACTTGTTAAACAATGAAAACAATCAATTTTCAACTATTCTATGTCCTAAGGGGATTAATCCAAAACACAATATAGTGAGAAGAACAGATTTTTCCCACCAGTGGAAGGCAAATGTAAATTACCATCTGGGCCTAACTAGTTTAACAGCTGATTTACTTCATAATTTATTAAAGCTGTGTGTGTGTGTGAAGTGCCATCAAGTTGCTTCTGACTTATTGCAAACCTCTGAATTGACCTCCAAAACATCCAGGTCCTAGAAACTGAGAACCATGGCTTCCTTGAATTTGAGTCAATCCATTATTATAAGAACATAAGAACATAAGAGAAGCCAACGGCCCATCCAGTCCAACATTCTGTGTCACACAGTAGCCAAAAATTTTATATATACACACACACTGTGGCTAATAGCCACTGATGGACCTGTGCTCTATATTTTTATCTAAACCCCTCTTGAAGGTGGCTATGCTTGTGGCCGCCTCCACCTCTTTTGGGTCTTCCTTTTCTTCCTGCTGCCTTTTAACTTTTCCTAGCATTATTGCTTTTTTTTCCTTAGTGACTCTCATCTTCTCATCACATGACCAAAATTCAATAGCCTAAATTGAGTCATTTTAGCTTCTAGGGAGAGTTCAGGCTTGATTTGATCTAGAACCAACTTGTCTTTTTGGCTAGGGTTCCAAGTCCAATCCAAGAAATATTTGGGGACTTTGGGGGTGGAGCCAGGAGACTTTGAGGGTGGGGCCAGGAAACACGGGGGGGGTGGAGTTGTAAGCAAGATTGGAACAAGAACAATTGAACTGCAAGGGGAGTTCTGGCCATCACATTGAAAGGGACTGCACACCTTTTCAATGCCTTCCCTCCATTAGAAATAATGAAGGATAGGGGCACCTTCTTTGGGGGCTCATAGAATTGCCCCCCCTGGTCCAATACTTTTGAAACTTGGAGGGTATTTTGAGGAAAGGCATCAGATGGTATGCTGTAAATTTGGGGCCTCTATCTCAAAGAACATCCCCCCCAGAGCCCCAGATACCCATGGATCAATTCCCAATTATTCCCTATGGAAATAGTTCTCCATAGGGAATAATAAAGTGCCCAGTAGACATTTCCCTCTCCCCCACCGCTGCTTTCTAAAGCTTTCTAAAACTTTCTAAAGCGGGGGGAGGACCTCCAAACCGGGGAATCTCCTGCCTCCCTCTCTCTCTCTCACACACACACTTACTGGGTCTGGTTTCGCCACAACTTTACTTGCTCTGAAAACAAAAGCAAAACAAACTAAGGGTCTGTGCTCTGACAAAACTGCTGCTAACCCTTCCCCACGAAGCACTTCCTTTTTCCTGCTCAACTTTAAAGGCACCCATTTTAAAAACGGACCTGTTTGCAGGTTTCTAAACCTGTAAAACCGGGGGGATCCCCCGCTGGGACCTGGGGGTTGGGAAGCCTACTTTCTGGCTGTCCATGGAATCTGAAAATTCTCCTACACCACATTTCAATACGAGAACATACTTTATGGGACAACCTGCCCTAGGAGCCCTTACCACGGCTGCCATTATTTGAGCAAACCCACCCTGGTTCCAAGCTCAGTTAATGGTTATGCCAGCCTGGTTTACCCGCACCTGCAGGCTGCACATGTATCAGGCTCAAAGCTTCATCCTCCTCCCCTGAAGAGCCATAAGCCACTACTAGGTTTGCAGAAAAAGGCAAGTATACCTCCGCGAAAGACCAGTCTCAAAAATTAATACAACAAACAGTACATAAATATATGGTGAAATCAATCACGGAATCAAAAACAGAACTCTAACCACACCCACAACCTAGGGTTGCCAAGTCCAAAGCAAGAAATATCTGGGGACTTTGGGGGTGGAGCCAGGAGAATTAGGGGTGGAGCCAAGATCAAGGCTGTGACAAGCATCATTGAACTCCAAAGGGAGTTCTGGCCCTCACATTTAAAGGGACGGCACACCTTTTCAATTCCTTCCTTTCATAGGAAATAATGAAGGATAGGGGCACCTTCTTTTGGGGCTCATAGAATTGGACCCCCTGGTCCAATCTTTTTGAAACTTGGGGGGGGGGGTATTTTGGGGAAAGGCACTAGATGCTATACTGAAAATTTGGTGCCTCTACCCCAAAAAACAGCCCCCCCAGAGCCCCAGATACCCGTGGATCAATTCTCCATGATTTTCTATGGGAATAAATCTCCATAGGGAATAACAGAGTTCCCAGCAGACATTTCCCTCCCCTCCCCCCGCTTTCTGACGACCCTGAAGCGGGGGGGAGGGCCTCCACACCGGGGGATCCCCTGCCCCCACCTGGGGATTGGCAACCCTACCACAACCCCAAGTCTCACAAAAGGCAAATTAATGCCAGTTTATCCAAAGGGAAGGTCCAGGCAATGGCAGAGGTTGATTCTTCCACGCTCCAATGCTTCTTCACAGGTACATGATGAAAATAATCCAGTGCAGCAAGGCACACACAGAACACAACACAGTTGTACTTGATGCCCTGTTTCACATAAAAAACTTCTACAAGCTGCGCAAAAAGACATCAAGTTTAACATGCAGTAATGTAGAAGAACTTAAGAAAATCCAATTCAAATATAATACTACATACCTTCAAAATGTCATGATGCAATTTTCATAGAGAGCAAAGCTCCAGAATTCTTAGCAATGGTAAGAGCAATGATCAAGTCACACGGTAATAAATACATACAGGTGCCACGTAGCTAAGAGTTCCTTAAAGTTACAGACTTCCTATCCAAGATAAATTTTTCAAAAAAAAACCCCCCAATATTTTCCTTTAAAGAAAACAAGACAGATCCCAATTTAAGCTATTGGGGGATGAGGGTCTTAAGTCTGAATGTCCAATGCATCTCTTGTCTCAATAGCCATTCATTTGCATCCATTTTACCCTGAAGCCAGACAAGAAATTTCTCAAGGAAGGACAAAAAATCTTAAAGAATCAGCATCACATCTAAAATCACAAAAATGTTCCACAAGAGGAGCTTCAGCCACCAAATTCTTAATACGAGAGTTGTGTTCATAAGAACATAAGAACATAAGAGAAGCCATGTTAGATCAGGCCAATGGCCCATCCAGTCCAACATTCTGTGTCACACAGCGGCCAAATATATATATATATATATACACACACACATACACACTGTGGCTAATAGCCACTGATGGACCTCTGCTCCATATTTTTATCTAACCCCCTCTTGAAGGTGGCTTTGCTTGTGGCCGCCACCACTTCCTGTGGCAGTGAATTCCACATGTTAATCACCCTTTGGGTGAAGAAGTACTTCCTTTTATCCGTTTTAACCTGACTGCTCAGCAATTTCATCGAATGCCCACAAGTTCTTGTATTGTGAGAAAAGGAGAAAAGTACGGTGCTTCTTTCTCTACTTTCTCCATCCCATGCATTATCTTGTACACCTCTATCATGTCACCCCGCAGTCGACGTTTCTCCAAGCTAAAGAGCCCCAAGCGTTTCAACCTTTCTTCATAGGGTAGGTGTTCCAGCCCTTTAATCATTCTAGTTGCCCTTTTCTGAACTTTCTCCAATGCTATAATATCCTATAATATCCTATAACAATGTTCAAGGACACGTGTTCTAATGACACGTGTCGTGCTTCCCAGGTATAACTTGGAACATGGGCAGAGAATGCCATATATACATTGTTTGGTTGAACAGGTCGTCGTGTCTTTAAGAATAACTTTAAAGCCCGTTATGGGTCATCCTCCTCTCCTGAAGTGCCGTAAGGCACTACTAGGTTTGCAACAGTGCTGCTCAGCACCAAGGGGGCCCCTTCTTAATCCAGCCCCCACAAGAAGAAGAAGAATTGCAGATTTATACCCCGCCCTTCTCTGTGAATCAGAGACTCAGAGCGGCTTACAATCTCCTATATCTTCTCCCTCCACAACAGACACTCTGTGAGGTGGGTGGGGCTGAGAGGGCTCTCACAGCAGCTGCCCTTTCAAGCACAACTCCTATGAGAGCTATGGCTGACCCAAGGCTAGGGTTGCCGATCCCCAGGTGGGGGCAGGGGATCCCCCAGTTTAGAGCCCCCCCCCCGTTTCAGGGTCGTCAGAAAGCGGGGGGAGGGGAGGGAAATGGTAACTGCTGTTATTCCCTATGGAGATTTATTCCCATAGAAAATCATGGAGAATTGATCCGCGGGTATCTGAGGCTCTTGGGGGGCTGTTTTTTGGGGTAGAGGCACCAAATTTTCAGTATAGCATCTAGTGCCTCTCCCCAAAATACCCCCCAAGTTTCAAAAAGATTGGACCAGGGGGTCCAATTCTATGAGCCCCAAAAGAAGGTGCCCCTATCCTTCATTATTTCCTATGGAAGGAAGGCATTGAAAAGGTGCACCGTCCCTTTAAATGTGACAGCCAGAACTCCCTTTGGAGTTCAATTATGCTTGTCACAGCCTTGATCTTGGCTCCACTCCTAATATCTCCTGGCTCCACCCCCAAAGTCCCCAGATATTTCTTGAATTGGACTTGGCAACCCTACCCAAGGCCATTCCAGCAGGTGCAAGTGGAGGAGTGGGGAATCAAACCCGGTTCTCCCAGATAAGAGTCCGCACACTTAACCACTACACCAAACTGGCTCTACAAGAGAAGGTGTGGGCTCTTCAGGAAATGACCCTCCATCCCACTCAGTGCCCGCTATAATATGCTGGAGCCCCTGGTCCCCAGCACAAGTGGGCCTACACAGTTTGTTATCAGCTCTGGTTAATTATTATAAGAGATGAGGAACCTTGTAACCGTTTATTGTATTTTATGAGTATTTTGATGTACACTGCCCTGAGCCCTGTCCTGTTGGGGAAGGGAGCCTAAAAATTGAAATAAATAAATATTTATAAATATTATTATATTAATATTATTATATCATTTATTTACACTAAAATTAAAATGGCTTACCCTTAAGCCAGTTCATCATATAGGGGAACTTTTTACTTATAAGCCACTTTGACCATGCCTTCAAAGCAGTAGCATAGAAGTTTCCTAAATAAATAAATAAACTTGTTTTGTATATGACACAAATCAAGACAAACCTTTACTGGCAGCTAGAACCTACATTGCAAATAGGTGAAATCTAGCACAGAACTGTCCGCCCAGGGTATCCTGAATTTCTGGAGATTCTATTAGAGCAAAAAAATTAGACCCATCCTAAAAAAAAAAAAAAATCCTTGAATTTTTATTGTTTCGACAAGTTTTGTAAAGCAGCAAAGTATGAATACACAAAGAATCTACTGATCTGGGAATTTTCCAATTAGCTTTTGAAGAGTATTAGGCACCCCTAGAGAAATGCCATCTGTACAACTGAGATTAGAAACAGACATTTTACTGCTGAAATGAGAATGTATCAATTATGTATTTAACTTTTAGGATGAACCGAACTCATTCCCCAAGGACAGACTTTTCAAGATTTGTTTGATGAGCAATCGCAGTCAGGTCTTGCTACACAGACTTATTGGTTGTCAAGAGCTGTTTCTATAGTTTTTTCAGTTAATTGTTTTTTGGGGGGGAGGGGTTAAACCACCAGCTGCTAAAATGCATTTAAAGAAGAGATTGTGTGGCAAATTTACACAGTGGTATCTGTAGTATCAGATCTAAAAACTGTTCCCTGGTATGCGGTGATAAAATACAAATATGGCTTTGAACAAAATTAAGATGATTTAAATAAATTTTCATTTAAGGGAGCATTTACTTTTCTCCATATTACTCAACTGAACGTCCTACCTCTGGAAGGAGTGGAATAAATCTCCATTTCCTGCAGGACGTGAATACTGGTTGAATCTGCAAAAACTTGAGTTTATAATGGTGGACAAATAGGAAAAGGAAAAGACCAAAAAGTGCTTCAGCACTGGTGAAACTGTGGCAAAATTATATCAATGCTGCTATTTGTACAACTGAATTTGTATGATGTATTCTATCTTGGTGTTTACTTAAGACAATTGCCTTGATCTTTCTTTAGTGTTTTCTTTTTATTACAGGTCTGATTGACTTTTTTATCAATTCCCAGTGGGGTAGTGTTAGTTTTCTGCAACCAGCACAAATTGTGTGTGTGTGCTTGCACATCTAACAAAGCACAGGGCTTTGACTCACAAACACCTATACTGCAATAAATTTATTAATCTTTACATGCCACAAGTCTATTGTAGCTTCCTTCTCCCTTCATGTGTAGAGCATGATTGAAGGTTTTAAAAAGATAAAAGGTGGTCCCTTGTGCAAGCACCAGTCGTTTCCCACTCTGGGGTGACTTTGCATCATGACGTTTTCACAGCAGGCTTTTTACCAGTCACCTACACTTTCCCCCCAGCAACCTAGGTCCTTATTTTACCGACCTCAGAAGGATGGAAGGCTGAGTCAACCTTCAACCAGCTACCTGAACCCAGCTTCTGCCGGGATTGAACTCAGGTCGTGAGCGGAGCTTGGACTGCTGTACTGCAGCTTTACCACTCTGCATCATGGGGCTCCCAATGAAGCTTTTGAAAAGCCATTAATCTAACTTCAACTCACCATGATGTCCAAATGCAGGTGCCAGGGCAAACGAACGTTTGTTTCCCCTCCCGCTCCCAAACCAAGACTCTATATGAAGATTTAACTCAGATTTACATTTGCAATCCTATGCAGATTTACTCCAGTCTAAATCCAGTGATTTCAATGGCTTCAACTGGAGCAACAAAATGGTACTGTTAGAATCTCAGTTAGAGGGAGGGGAATAAATTTAACAAAGGGGCCTGCATTTTTATTGCTCACTTCATTGCTTGCTTTCTAATTGTCCCATTTCATATTTGTAAATAAATAGCCCAGAAGTCTCCCAGTATTTTTGAAGCTTCTCCTCTGAAGGTAAACAAGCTCATGGTGTTGCCCCAGCATTTTCTACTATTTGAAAGATGAGACAGTATCAAAAATATTATAAATCCATATATAAATCCACACACACAAATGGCAAAAAAGTAGAACGTATTCCATGAGCGTGCCGCAGAATTACATAAACTAGAGAAATGTATGTTTGACTGAGTGACTGAAATAATACAGGTATTCATGAGCCATGTGTTAATTTCTGTGCGTACATATAGGGTTTTCAAAGTAAGAGATGATCAAAAAGTACGTTACCATTGCCTTCCTCTGTGCATTATTAACCAGGTTAGTTGAAGTGGTAGTGCCATTGTCTATGAAAGATCATCTGCGAGTGTCACCTTCCACTACTGCTACAGCCCAGAAGCTACTCTTCAATAATTCCTCTGCCCCCCCCCCCAACAGCATTGAAACAGGATCTAAGACTGTTAACTGTGTATGGAAAGAGAAATGCCAGATGTTCAATTTAGAAGGAAGAGGCACTAGAAATCATATTGCAAATTTACAATGGTTACTGGAGCATGCAAGAGAAATTCTGAAGAAAATCAGCTTCTGTTTTGATAGATTATAGCAGAGCTTTGGACTCTGAGGATCATGAAAAGTAATGGTTCTTTTTAAAAAGAAATGAGTGTGCCACAACATCTGATTATTTTGATGTGCAATCTGTACTGTGTGGAGAAGAAACTACTGTTAGGATAGTGTATGAAAAAACAGAATGTTTTCCAGTTAGGGTTGCCAGGTCAGAAAATATCTGAGGACTTTGGGGGTGGAACCGGGAGATTTTCCCATTCCCTAAAATAAATACAAATACAGCAGTACTGTTCCCCTGAATAAAATAAAAATAAAGCAGTGTTCATTTCCTCATCCCCCAGCAGTTGCACATCCACTAAATGAAAATGAAAACACGCACACACAGCAGCAGCAGCCATAATAAACAATTTGCAATCCCACACTTATGGGAATTGTTGAATGTAACCATCTGCTGTATTCAACCAAGTTCTTCAGACTAATACAGGGAAACCAAAGGTTCTAGTTTACTCTTTATTCTCATTTTACTGTGCAAACAACTTCCGAAATGAATGTAAAACAAACGGAGGGACTGTGCTGGTTTCCCTTCCTTTCTCATAGCTCACTGGAAACATCCAAGTGACTCTGATGGCTTGCCCTGCCTCCATTCAGCCTGGCTCCTACAGAGATTTTAAAGGCACACACACCTTTCAAAAATCAAGCAGTTCCCAAGCTTCTTCTATCCCTCTTAGGTGGGAAGACAAATGGTGGCTGTTGGGGTGGGGCTTCCCCCACCAACCAACTGGCTGGCAGTGGGGTGGAGCTTGCAAAACCGGGGGAACCCGGGGTCTGGCATGCCTATCTCCAGTTGGCAAAGGTGTCAGACAAGGATGTATTTTAACTCCCTGTCTGTTCAATCTGTATGCAGAACATACTGTAAAACAATCTAGATTAGATTTAGAGAAGGTGGAATCAAAAATGGTGAAAGGAACATTAACAATTTGAGATATGCAGATGATGCCACTTTACTGGCAGAAGATAGTGAAGACCTGAAATGACTGCTGATGAAGTTAAAGCAGAAAGTGCCTAAGCAGGATTACAGTTTCACATCTAGAAGATAAAACTAATCACTACTGGGGAATTACACAATTTTCAAAAAATTGAAATGAAGATTTTCTATTTCTTGTTTCCATCATCAACCAAAAGGGAGACTGCAACCAATAAATTAAGAGACTGAGTCTGGGAAGGACAGCCATGAAGAAGCTGGAAAGGATTCTTAAGTGTAAGGATGCGTTGCTGGTGACCGAGATCAAGGTAATTCATACCGTAATATTCCCCATTACTATATATATAGGTCTGAGAGCTGGACAGTGAAGAAAACTGACAAGAAGAAAGTTGATTTATTTCAAATGTGGTGTAGGAAGAGAGGTTTACAGATACCATGGCCACCAAAAAGAGCAATAAGTGGGTTCTAGATCAAATCAAGCCTGACCTCTCCCTAGATGCTAAAATGACTCAACTGAAGCTATCATGTAAGAGTCACTGGAAAAGACAATAACGCTACAAAAACTTGGAGGCAGGAGGAAAAGAGGAAGACCAAAAAGGAGATAAATTGACTCAATAAAGGAAGCCCTGGCCGGCAATTTGCAAGACCTGAGCAAGGCTATTAAAGTATTTTGGAGGTTATTAATTTATAGGATTGTGTGGGGTATTTGAGAGCATGTGTGTGCTTAATAAACCTTAACCACCCACTGCTCTTCATGAGATATTTTAAGAATGCATGTATTATATAACTGATGTATATTCAAGTACATGTACCTATCATCTTCAAGTGTTTTTCAGAGTATTCTAGAATAACCTTTTAAATGTTTGTGTGCACAGAGGTTCTGAGAACCTGGATCCACCAGGACCTCAGGAATTTTGGATCCCTGGTGATTTCTGGATGCTGGAAAAGACTGCTTTATTCGCAGTCATAAGCGCCTTTAAGGAAGAGCTGCTCATTAATCAGTAGATAGATCCAGGTGGGTTGCCGTGTTGGTCTGAAGCAATAGTACAAAGTAGGAGTCCAGTAGCAACTTAAGACAACCAGTTTTATTCAGAATGTAAGCTTTCATATGCATGCGTACTTCAAAGTATGCATGCATGCAAAAGTTTACATTCTGAATAAAACTGTTGGTCTTAAAGGTACTACTGGACTCTTACTTTGTTTCATTACATCTGTGTTTTCATTCTATTTCTCAAGTTTGTTCTCTCTTTGTCACTGTTCTGGTGTGTTTTACTTGTGCCCCTTTTTGCACATTTTCATACATCAGTTTTTTTGTGCATTTTTTTTATACTTCAGGTTTTTTGTAACTACTTTTGGCTAATTATTTCAAACAGGGATTTGAAATGAATTTTATGCAGTTACAGTCCTATTGTTTTACAGTTGTTTTCAGTGGTAAATTGGAAAGATGCTGTAAGTACTTTGCAAAAGGCCAGGAGATACATTAAGAGAGTATTATGTCTAAGTGGATGAGAAATCTTGAGGTTAAAGGTTTTTAGTTAAATGTTTCCATTTCTGCCTTCTTCAGTAAGAACTAGCTTTGATTACATATGCATGAATGTTGTATATTCTCCAACTGATTACTAGCATAAAATCCAATTTTTGGAAGGGCAGACTACATTGTGTGTGTGAAGGGAGCTTTGACTCTCAAAAGCTTTATACCCTGAAACTCTGGCTGGACTCTGTGCTATTGCACTTGAATTTAACAGTAAATAAGTGTGTCTAAGTAGTATATAAGTACAAAAAAATTGCTGGGGACAACAAAACTGAGGCTTAAAGGTTAAAAATTATGGCTTCTGCCTTCCATAACAGTAGCCTTTTAATGGGATTCTTTGCATATGTATAAAAGGTTGTGCTTCCTGTAACTGATTTGATACATCTAAATTGCATGAGGTTAAGAAAACAGACGACAAAACAGAGGTTTTTATCTTTACATATTTTGGCATCAGCTTTTCTTATGGTTGCCAACTCCAGGTTTGGGAATACCTGGATATTTGAAGGTGGACACTGAAATTTAGGAAGGGGAGGGAACTCATCTAGTCCACCTTCCCAAAGTAGCCATTTCCCCTAGAAGTGGAATATATTTAAAATAAATAATAAGCAATCAATGGAGCCTGCAGATAAACTGTAATTCCAGATCTCCAGCCTCCACCTGCAACTTGGAAACCGTAGTTTTTCTCCATAACTGTGGGTGTTATTGGATTTTTTATGTGCTTGTGTATTAAGTGCGTGTTCACTGCATATCTCTTCCCAAGTTGTAGAAGGACAGTATTGAACACGAGTGATTTAAATGTGGAATTCGCTGCAAGAAGATGTAATGACAGCCACAGGAATAAACAGCTTCCAAAGGGGATTAGGCAGATTCATGGAGAAGTCTATGAATGGCTACTAGCCATGGTAACTGTGGGGAACCTCCACATTAAGAGGCGGCTACTAGCCATGGTGACTGTGGGGAACCTCCACATTAAGAGGTACTAAGCCTCTGAATCCCAGAGACAGGAGACAACCTCTGGGAAGGCCTTGGCCTCTATGCTCTGTTGTTGACTGTCCAGAGAAACTGGTTGGCCACTGTGTGACAGGCTGCTGGGCTAGATGGACTGTTGGTCTGACCCAGCAGAGTTCTTCTTACCCAGGGGAATGCTTCAGCCTGTATGCCCTGTTGCTGGCCCTCCAGTGGAACTGGTTGCTCTCTGTGTGAGACAGGATGTTGGACCAGATGGACCATTAGTTTGATTCATCAGGACTTTTCTTATGTTCTTATCAAGAGAAGGCCTTGGCCTCTATGCCATGTGGGCTGCCTAGAGGAACTGGTTGGCCACTGTATGAGACAGGATGCTGTTTGTGATGGACCATCAGTCTGATCCACCAATGCTTTTCTTATATTCTTAACAGGGAAGGCCTCAGCTCCTATTCCCTATTGTTGACCATCCAGAGGAAGTGGTTGGTTTGCATGAAACAGGATGCTGGACTAGATGGCCTGCTGGTCTGATCCAGCAGGGCTCTTATATTCTTATAGATAGACTCATGGAGGAGAAGTCTATCATGGTGACTGAGGGGAATGCTCACATTCAGAGGCACTAATCCTCTGAATCCTTGAGCCAGGAGGCAACATCAAGAGGCGTCGTCCTCTGCCCTGTTGTTAGTCCTCCAAAGGAATTGGTTGACCACTGTGTGAGACAGGATGTTGCTCCAAACGGGCCACTGGTTTGTCCAGCACGGCAGTTATGTTCTTGTATAGATTCATGGAGGACAAGTCTATCAGTGGCTACTACCCATGACGACTAATGGGAACCTCCACATTCAGAGGCACTAATCCTCTGCATCCCATCACAGGAAGCCCTTGGCCTCTGTGCCCTGTTGTTGGCCCTCCAAAGGAACTGGTTGGTCACAGTGTGAGGCAGGATGCTGGACTGGAGGGACCACTGGCCTGATCCAGTAAGACTCTTCTTATGCTCTTATGAAGGTTTTGGCCTCTCAGTCCTGATGTTAGCCTTCAGAGGAACCGGTTGGCCACTGTGTGAGACAGGATGGTGGACTAGAGGGACCACTGGTCTGATCCAGTAAGACTCTTCTTATGCTCTTATGAAGGTTTTGGCCTCTCAGTCCTGTTGTTAGCCTTCAGAGGAACTAATTAACCACTGCGTGAGACAGGATGCTGGACTTCTAGATGGGCCACTGGTCTGATCCAGCTGGGCACTACTCATGTTCTTACGAAGGCCTGGGCCCCTCTGCCCTGTTGTTGGCTCTCCAGAGGAACTGGTTGGCCACTGTGTGAGACAGGATGATGGACTTTCACTGGTCTGATCCAGCAGGACTCTTATGTTCTTGTGAAAATTTTGGCCTCTCAGTCCTGTTGTGAGCCTTCAGAGGAACTGGTTGGCCACTGTGTGAGACAGGATGATGGACTAGATGCATTTTCACTGGTCTGATCCAGCAGGACTCTTATGTTCTTGTGAAAATTTTGGCCTCTCAGTCCTGTTGTGAGCCTTCAGAGGAACTGGTTGGCCACTGTGTGAGACAGGATGATGGACTAGATGCATTTTCACTGGTCTGATCCAGCAGGACTCTTATGTTCTTGTGAAAATTTTGGCCTCTCAGTCCTGTTGTGAGCCTTCAGAGGAACTGGTTGGCCACTGTGTGAGACAGGATGATGGACTAGATGCATTTTCACTGGTCTGATCCAGCAGGACTCTTATGTTCTTGTGAAAATTTTGGCCTCTCAGTCCTGTTGTGAGCCTTCAGAGGAACCGGTTGGCCACTGCGTGAGCCAGGATGCTGGACCAGATGGACCTTCACTGGTCTGATCCAGCAGGACTCTTCTGATGCTCTTATATCATTTATGTGTAACAGTAATTGCGCTAAAAGGTCTCCCCATGTTTGGGCCTTCGCCTTCTTAAAGAAGGACGCCCGCCTTGGTTTACAGGCCTCTCTCCCTCCTCCCTGACGCGCCTCTCCGTCTCCCTCCAGCCGTCTCCCCGGCCTGAGGAGGCATCACAAAGCGCCGCCACCGCCTCATCGACCGTCCCTCAGAGCCGCAGGGCCGCGCGCGAGAGAGAGAGTCGAGAAGGCGGGAAAGAGACCGTCAGCCGCAAGGGCTGCCGGGAAAACAACACACGCCCAAAAGAAAAGCAGCGCCGAAAAGCCGCGCCGGGCCTCGCAGCGGCGGCTAAGCCTCCCCGGTCTCCATGGTAACCACGCGCCTCTTTCCCCCCCTCCCCGCCCCTCGTCTCCACGTGACCGGGCTTGCTGGGGAAGTCACGTGATGTTTGGCTTTTTCTCTCCCCCCCGCTTCCTTTCCTCGCTTCTTTTTTTCCCCCTCCTCCACCAACCTTCTTTACAGACTACTTCCGGGTCAGCGTAGGACGCGGCGGCCGGACGGGGAGCCCCAACGGAGGGTCCGGTGAGAAGTTCGGAGGGGCCGCGGGAGGCTGAGGCAGGAGGGCAGGCGCTGCCGGGGAGTGGAGGAGGAGGAGCTGGGGGGCTTTAGGCCCCAGGCAGAAGCGTCCAGGGGTGAGGCGGAGGATGCTCCACTCTTGTATACAAACACCAGGGCTTGAATGAAGGGAGTGCAGCGCCTGGTTTCTCCGTTTGTCTCATTCATTTGCAGCTTGGCTTTCTCCCTGATGGGGACCCAAGGCGGCGTAGGGATGCCAGCTTCCAGGTGGAACCTGGGGATCCCCTGGAATTGCAGCTCATCTCCAGGCTACAGAGATCAGTTTCCCTGGATGCTTTGGAAGAGTGGGCTTTCTGGCATTGTGCCCCACTGAGGTCCCTGTCTTCCCCTGGCTCTACCACCAAATTTCCAGGAGTTTCCTAATCTGGATCTGGCAACTCTAGGTGTAAAACGTGCTTCTCTCCTTCGTTTGAGCCTCACAACAACAGTCCTGTGAGGTAGGTTAGGCTGAGAGAGAGTGTCTGGCCCAAGATGGGCCTGCGAGCTTCCAAAAGCATCATAAGGATGCCAGCCTCCAGGTGGGACTTGGGAATCCCCCTGAATAGCAGCTCATCTCCTGGCTACAGAGATCATAAGAACATAAGAGAAGCCATGTTGGATCAGGCCAGTGGCCCATCCAGTCCAACACTCTGTGTCACACAGTGGCTAATATACACACACACACTGCGGCTAATAGCCACTGATGGACCTCTGCTTCATATTTATAAGAACATAAATTTGATAAGAACATAAATATTTATAAGAGCATAAATTTGAGCCTCACAATGACAACAGCCCTGTGAGGTAGGTTAGGCTGAGAGATTGTGGCTGGCCCAAGATGAGCTCGCGAGCTTCCATGGCACAAGTGGGGATTTTAACCTGGCTCTTCCGGGTACTAGTCTGACACTCTTGACCACTGCACTATACTAGTGATTTCCACAGAAGAAGAGGAGGAGAACAGGTTAGGCTGCTTCAGGTCCATACATTGGGGATGCTTAATGTGAAGAGGAAGGGAAAGAAGCCGTGAAGGGTCAAGCACAGGGAAGGCAGGGGAATGGAAGACCAGGCCCCCAGGAATCAGGCAGGGTCACGGGGGGGCCCTGGCAGGAAGTTGATGGTCCAGTATGGAGTGGCAGGGGTTAACTTGAAGAGGCATAGCAACGGAAGGGGGAGGGGTTTGTTTTGTCTACTTATTTATTGAGTTTATTTGTATCCTTCCTTTTGGGAACCCAGAGCAGCTTACATCATTCTTCTCTCCTCAAACTGGCGAGAGCCAGTTTAGTGTAGCGGTTAAGTGCGCGGACTTTTATCTGGGAGAACCGGGTTTGATTCCCCACTCCTCCACTTGCACCTGCTAGCATGGCCTTGGGTCAGCCATAGCTCTGGCAGAGGTTGTCCTTGAAAGGGCAGCTGCTGTGAGAGCCCTCTCAGCCCCACCTACCTCACAGGGTGTCTGTTGGGGAGGTAGATAAAGGAGATTGTGAGCCACTCTGAGATTTGTAGTGGAGGTCAGGGTATAAATCCAATATCATCATCATCTTCTTGTTGTTGTTTTATCCTCACAACAGGCCCTTGAAATAGGTTAGGCTGTGAGTGTATGACTGGCCCAAGGTCACCCTGCAGGCTTCCATGGCAACGCACAGGGATTTGAACCTGAGTCTCCCAGATCCTAGTCAAGCACTACGCCATGCTGGTTGAAAGGCGAGGGGCATTCTTTGAGACAGGACAGCTGCAGCCTACATCTTTAGAAGGATTGGTGACAGACTTTTAAGGAGCTAAGCTGTCTTCCAGCTAGGGATGCCAGCCTCCAGGTGGGACCTTACAATTACCCCTCATCTCCAGACTACAGAGATTGGTTCCTCTGAAGAAAATGGCTCCTTTGGAGGATGGACTCTATGATATTGTGCCCCCCTGAGCTTCTCCCTAGGCTCCATCCCGAAATCTCTAGGAGTTTCCCAGCCTGAATCTGGCAGCCCGACTTCCCCCATCGCCTGCCGGTGGCCAGAAGGGACTTGACAACTCTGCTTCCAGCCCAGTCCTGAGCAACTCTTACTCAGCAAGTCAGAATTCACTGGGACTCATTGCCTAGTATGCAGAGCACTGTGGCTCACTGGAAGAGCCTTTGAAGATCCCCAGCATCTCTAGAAAAGAACCAGGCAATAGATGCCACAGCATATTGTTGGAACTCTCTGTCTGGGGCAGTGATGCTCTGTATTCTTGGTGCTTGGAGGGGGGGCACAGTGGGAGGGCTTCTAGCCCCACTGGTGGACCTCCTGATGGCACTTGGTTTTTATGACTACTGTGTGACACAGTAGATGGACCATTGGCCTGATTCAGCATGGCTTCTCTTATGCTCTTATAGATGGAACACTCTGTCTGGGGCAGTGATGCTCTGTATTCTTGGTGCTTGGAGGGGGGCACAGTGGGAGGGCTTCTAGCCCCACTGGTGGACCTCCTGGTGGCACTTGGTTTTTATGGCTACTGTGTGACACAGTAGATGGACCATTGGCCTGATCCAACATGGCTTCTCTTACGTTCTTATGCTGTGGAAGGCATCTGCCTCAGATGCTGGAGAGCCATTGGCAGTCTGAGTAGATAAAGCTGACCTTGAAACACCAAAGGATTGATTCAGTACAAGGCAGGTTCATGTGTGTATTAAAGTGTGCTGCCTTAGCTACAGCCACCAAGTAGAGCCTCCCCATACAAAGGCAATTGACCTCTGGGTTCCAGATGCGGCAGACAAGCAGCAAAGGAAGTTTCTTTGCCTTCACGCTCCTACTTTGAGGGCTTTTCTGGAGGTATCTGGCTGGCTGCTCTTGGAAATGGGCTGATGAGCTGTCTGGAACTCAGAGGGCTGATGAGCTGTCTGGAACTTGGAGGTCATATCCAGTCTTGCAGTCCTTAGCATGAGGAGGTCACATCCAGTCTTGCAGTCCTTAGCATGAGGACAGCTCACTGGCATTCAGTGCTAGAGACCAAATGTCCCTGAGGACACAAGATGCGTACCATTCAGACAGTATTTGTTTAAATAACGTTTTTAAAGCAGTGCGGGTGGAAGCCAGTGTTCTGGCGCTTGCTAGAAATGCATGTTTTACACAAGTCTGTGTAGTCCAAGAATACATGAGTTGACTGTGTCATAGTTGCACCCCCCCCGTCAGCACCTTTCCCATAGTAGGTGGGTTTGACTAAAGAGGAAGAATTGAGCTCTTCTGAGTATTTCATTGGCACAAGCCACTGGACTCTCCTTCCTTGGAGGTTTTTCAGCAGAGGCTAAATGGCCATCTGACAGCAATGAGGATCCTGTGAATTTAGGGGGAGATAATTGTGAGTTTCCTGCATTGTGCAGGGGGTTGGACTGGATGTCCCTTCCAACTCTATGGTTCCTCTATAATTCTAACCAGGTTATTTTTAGGCCCAAGGCTTCTCAATTGACAGTTGCGCGTAGCACTTTTAACCTCCGTGCCTAGCAAAACATACCCATTATGCCTGTCCTTTGTTGCTTGCCTGTTAGTTCACAGTAGCCCTGCCAGGGTGGGCTCTAGTCCCCCTTTTAGCTAAGGGGGAACTGAGGCTGAAAGATCATGATTTGCCCAAGGCTGTATACTGTGTTTCTCTGGCTGAGCTGGACTTGCGTTTCCTAGGTGCAGTGTAACAACATTTCAGAAACAAGGCACTAGCTTTAAAACCATGGTGCATTACTGGCAAGATAAAAAGGCCACAAAGCCCCAGTCTGTAGGTATTGATCATCGCTTGTGTCTGTGTTCCTCTCCCCTTGGCTTTGGTAGCAATCAATTACACTGTTGTCGTTATGATTCCATCACAGAGTCAAGAAAGTATTGTTTGCTATAAGGGGCTTGTTTAGTCGAAACAAAGTCACTGGAAAATCATTCTGGGAAAAGTTGAAGGCAGCCGGAAAGAAGACAACCCGGCATGAAGGACCCAAGCAAGACTGTAGAGCGGGGGTGGCCAACCAGTAGCTCTCCTGATGCTTTTTGCCTACAACTCCCATCAGCCCCAGCCATTGGCCATGCTGCCTGGGGCTGATGGGAGTTGTAGGCAAAAAAAAAACACCTGGAGCGCTACCGTTGGCCACCCCTGCTGTAGAGGATAGGATGTTTTGAAGGTCATTAATTCACAGGATGTTTTGAAGGTCATTAATTCACAGTCAGAAGCGACTTGATGGTTCCTAACATACACAAATATGAAGCTGCCTGCTTTGAGCATAACTGTAGTTAATAGTACAGTGCTTAGATCAAGAGTCAGCGGCCCCGTGGCGCAGAGTGGTAAAGCTGCAGTATTGTGATCTGAACTCTCTGCTCACGACCTGAGTTCTATCCCAGCGAAAGCCCGAGGTTGACTCAGCCTTCCATCCTTCCGAGGTCAGTAAAATGAGTACCCAGCTTGCTGGGGGGGAAGTGTAAAAGACTGGGGAAGGCAATGGCAAACCACCCCATAAAAAGTCTACCGTGAAAACGTTGTGAAAGCAACGTCACCCCAGAGTCGGAAACGCCTGGTGCTTGCACAGGGGACCTTTCCTTTTTCCTAGATCAAGAGAATTTGAAAGCGGGAGTCTGGTGTTGTGGTTACAATGTTGGGCTAGGATCTGGAAGACTCAGATTCCAATTCCCACTCTTTTGTAAAACCCTTTGGGTGACCTTGGGCTGGTCTTTCTCTCTTTCCTCCCCCTCCTCCTATAATCACAACATTACCGTGGGGATGAAATATTGAGACATATATGCCTCCCTATGCCTTTTGGAAGAAGGGTAGGGTAGTTAGGGTTCTCAATCCCCAGGTGGGGGCAGGGGATCCCCCAGTTTGGAGGCCCTCCCCTCACTTCAGGGTTATTAGAAACGGGGAGGGAAATGTCCATTGTACCCCATGGAGACTGATTCCCAACAGGTATAATGGAGAATTGATCTGTGGGTATCTGGGGCTCTAGGGGGGGCTGTTTGTTGAGTTAGAGGCACCAAAATTTCAGCATAGCATACAATGCCTCTCCTCAATACACCCTCCAAGTTTTAAAAAGATTGGGCCAGAGGGTCCAGTGCTGTGAGCCCCAAAATAAGGTGCCCCCCCTATCCTTCATTATTTGCAAATAGAGCGAAGGCATTTAAAAGGTGTGCGGTCCCTTTAAATGCGATGGCCAGAACTCCGTTCAGGGTTCAGTTGTGCTTGTCACACCCTTGCTTCCGGCTCCACCCTCGAAGTCCCCAGATATTTCTTGAGTTAAACCTAGCAGAGATGTATAGTTGGGTCAGCAGTTCTTTCCGGTCACATTGGGAAGACTAGTCCTTTCTTCATAAGGAAAAGGCTGTGCAAGAATGGGCCTGCTGATTATTTCCCAAGATGACACAAGCCTATCTTTTTGTGGGCGAAGGAACCCTGGTTTAAAGCAAACTCTGGTCTCCAGTGATGTATGAACATAGATGCACACGGGCTAGCCGGAATGACTTCTCTCCTGCTTTCGCTTGAAATTGGCATTCTAAACCATGGTTTGACTCTGCTTAACCCACAAACCTGGTTAACTCCATGCCTGTATTCTTACATCACTGGAGTTTGTTTCTTCGTTTTGCACCGCACGAGAGTGAGCAAAGTTCTGGAATGTTGTCCAGCCACAGTTTGTGTGCATCCCAGTTTCACATGATGTCTGAAAGCAATCCTGTTTTCTTTCGGTCACTCAAGATGGACGCTTTGCCAAAAAATACTCCGTGAAGGCTGCTTGCTCTTTGAAGCAGCCGCTGGATAAAGAAATTGTGTTTTCCGTATGCTTCCATCATCCTTGTGCTGCCTTAGTTAATTGCGAAATTAAATGCTGCCTAATGTATTGTTTACCTGACGCTCAGGTGTTGTCACAAAATTAAGCGCTTAACGCAGAGCAGGATAAGTTGCTGAGGAAGGGAGCAATCAGTGAGCAATTGGTGTTGGACTCTGTCCTGAGTTTCAACTTCCTGTTGGGTGTTTCCAAACTGTATTGCTTCATCTCGTGGAATCTTGGAGCCTTCTGGATCTGTATTATGTATGGGTATCCTTGGCCAAACCTGTGACTTGCTGAGTTCGGGACAGGTGCCAAGTCTTTATCTCATTCATCCTCAAAAGTGCTGAAGTTAGCAGCAGCCGTTCCTGTAACTGGGGCTGTGTTTATTGGCTGGAATTTAAGAATCAGTTTCCTTGGTGCAAATTAGTCATTGCCCTTGAACCCATCATCCCTGGGGCCAAACATATGAACATATGAAGCTGCCTTATACTGAATCAGACCTTTGGTCCATCAAAGTCAGTATTGTCTTCTCAGACTGGCAGCGGCTCTCCAGGGTCTCAAGCTGAGGTT
This sequence comes from Heteronotia binoei, assembly GCF_032191835.1. Lineage (NCBI taxonomy): Eukaryota > Metazoa > Chordata > Lepidosauria > Squamata > Gekkonidae > Heteronotia > Heteronotia binoei. The sequence continues at coordinate 13,388,015 of NC_083234.1, forward strand.
TTTCACACCTATTTGCCTGGACCCTTTTTTGGAGATGCCAGGGATTGAACCTGGGACCTTCTGCTTACCAAGCAGATGCTCTACCACTGAGCCACTGTCCCTCAGCGTCCTAGAAACAGTTTCTAGGACTCCGGAACACATGTGTAATAATTAAGTGTCACCAAATTGCAAGTAAGAGCACCCCCCCCCTTAGACTCCACCCCTCAAAAAAAAGTGGTAAAGCTGCAACACTGCAGTCTGAACTCTTTGCTCGAGACCTGAGTTTGATCCCAGCGGAAGCTGGGTTCAGGTAGCCAGCTCAAGGTTGACTCAGCCTTCCGAGGTCGGTAAAATGAGTACCCAGCTTGCTGGGGGGTGGAAAGTGTAGATGACTGGGGAAGGCAGTGGCAAACCACCCTGTAAAAAGTCTGCTGCGAAAACATTTGTTTGTTTGTTTATTCATTCATTGGATTTATATCCCACCAAAGCAGGCTCAGGGTGGCTCACAAGAGTCAAGACTAAAACAGTAAAACAATGACTAAACATTGGAGTTTTGACAATGGAGTTAATAATAACAATTAAATAGTTTAAAACAATTCAAAACCGTTTTGGTGCTAGTATTAATTTCAATATGTTCAGCGAGGTTGGGCGTCCTCTCTACTATCATGTGACGCGATGTCACCCCAGAGTCGGAAACGGCTGGTGTTTGCACAAGGGGGGGGGGGAGTTGCAAGTGACTCAACAGCAAGCCCACGTAGGGTTGCCGAGGCAAGAGACAAGCAGAGGTGATTTGCTGTTGCCTTCGTCTGCACAGCAACCTTGATGCTCCTTGGTTGTCTCCCGTCCAAGCGCTAACCGTGGCCAGCCCTGCTGAGCTTTCAAATTCTGATAAGCTCAGGGTTAGCTGGACTGTTCAAGCGGCTGGCATAACATATACACGCTCTGTTGTTAAAGTTACGAGTCCAGCAGCAGCTTTAAGGCTAACAAAGTTTAATTCAAGGGATCAGCTTTCATGTGCAAGCACGCTTCTAAATGAAATGGAAGAAAACGTTTCTTCCATTTAACTTTATCTGTAGAAGTGTGCTTGCGCATGAAAGTTCATACCTTGAATAAAACTTTGTTGGTCTTAAAGCTGTGACTGGACTCTGACTTTATTCTGTTGGTTCAGACCAACACAGCTACCCACCTGGAGCACTCTATTGTTCTCGTCAGTTTCCAATATCTAGGATTGTAGATGACCAGTTTGGTGTAGTGGTTAAGTGTGCGGACTCTTATCTGGGAGAACCGGGTTTGATTCCCCACTCCTCCACTTGCACCTGCTGGAATGGCCTTGGGTCAGCCATAGCTCTGGCAGAGGTTGTCCTTGAAAGGGCAGCTGCTCTGAGAGCTCTCTCAGCCCCACCCACCTCACAGGGTGTCTGTTGTAGGGGGAGACGATATGGGAGATTGTAAGCTGCTCTGAGTCTCTGATTCAGGGAGAAGAGTGGGGTATAAATCTGCAATTCCTCTTCTTCATCCATCTCCTGCCTTTCTCCGCCAGTGGGGCTAGGGTTGCTAACCTCCAGGTAGTCAGAGAAATCCAAAGCAAAAGGCTTTCCGCGAAAACCAGCCTCCGTACAACCCACAAACTCACCAAACAATTCAACAGATACAAAAGCATGTAGAAGAAGAAGAAGATGATGATGAAGAAGAAGAAGATATTGGATTTATATCCCGCCCTCCACTCCGAAGAGTCTCAGAGCGACTCACGATCTCCTTTACCTTCCTCCCCCACAACAGACACCCTGTGAGGTGGGTGGGGCTGGAGAGGGCTCTCACAGCAGCTGCCCTTTCAAGGACAACCTCTGCCAGAGCGATGGCTGACCCAAGGCCATGCTAGCAGGTGCAAGTGGAGGAGTGGGGAATCAAACCCGGTTCTCCCAGATAAGAGTCCGCACACTTAACCACTACACCAAATAGGGAACGTATTCACCAAGAATCAATCCAATTGAATCAATCCAATTGGATTGATTCTTGGTGAACACATTCCCTATTTTGCTAAGGACTAATTGTATGGTCTACCATCAACTATTACATGCTTTTGTATCTGTTGAATTGTTTGGTGAGTTTGTGGGTTGTGCGGAGGCTGGTTTTCGCGGAGAGCCTTGTGCTTCGGATTTCTCTGCCTTTAATTGGCGTGATTCTCTTTGCGGATTGCACAACCTCCAGGTAGTGGCTGGAGATCTCCCGCTATTACAACAGAGATCAGTTCACCTGGAGAAAATAGCCACTTTGGAAGGTAAATTCTATGGCATTGTACCACGCTGAAGTCCCTCCCTTTCCCATATCCCACCCCCCCTTAGGCTCCACCCCTCAAAATCTCCTGGTATTTCCCAACCCAGAGTGGACAACCCTAAGCAGGGCTCAAAGTGGCTCACATCATTCTCATAAGAACATAAGAGAAGCCATGTTGGATCAGGCCAACGGCCCATCCAGTCCAACACTCTGTGTCACACAGTGGCAAAAAATTTTATATACACACATACACTGTGGCTAATAGCCACTGATGGACCTGTGCTCCATATTTTTATCTAAACCCCTCTTGAAGGTGGCTATACTTGTGGCCCCCACCACCTCCTGTGGCAGTGAATTCCACATGTTAATCACCCTTTGGGTGAAGAAGGACTTCCTTTTATCCGTTTTAACCTGTCTGCTCAGCAATTTCATCGAATGCCCACAAGTTCTTGTATTGTGAGAAAGGGAGAAAAGTGCTTCTTTCTCTACTTTCTCCATCCCATGCATTATCTTGTAAACCTCTATCATGTCACCCCGCAGTCGACGTTTCTCCAAGCTAAAGAGTCCCAAGCGTTTCAACCTTTCTTCATAGGGAAAGTGTTCCAGCCCTTTAATCATTCTAGTTGCCCTTTTCTGGAATTTCTCCAATGCTATAATATCCTTTTTGAGGTGCGGCGACCAGAACTGCACACAGTACTCCAAATGAGACCGCACCATCGATTTATACAGGGGCATTATGATACTGGCTGATTTGTTTTCAATTCCCTTCCTAATAATTCCCAGCGTGGCGTTGGCCTTTTTTATTGCAAATGCACACTGTCTTGACATTTTCAGTGAGTTCTCCTTTCTTCCATTTCATCCTCACAACAACCCTGTGAAGTAGGTTAGGCTGAGAGCGTATGGCTGGTTCGAGGTCACCCAGCTGGCTTCCATGGCAAGAGTGGGGATTCGAACCTAGGTTTCCCAGCTCCGGGCCTGACGCTTTAACCGCTACATCATGCTGGCTTTCCAAAGTAAAATGTTTGTTGATTACAGTGATGTGGGTTTCTGGGAAAATACAAACCTTTCCGTTCCAATTTAAATAAACAATAGCACCCACACAAAAAAGGCAAATACACTGTATACCAGCCCCAGAGCATATGCTAGCCTTGGGGTTCATTAATGCTTCACATCTAGGGTCGTCGGTTTGTGTCGGAAAATACCTGGAGACTTTAGGGGTGGAGCTAGGAGAGGGTGGGGTTTGTGGAGGGGAGGGGCTTCAGCATGGTCCAATGCCATAGTCCACTCTTCAAAACAGCCGTTTTCTCTTTTTTGGTTAAAACAATTTATTAATAACATATGGTAACAGCATCTGTTTATATCATTACTATCTCTAACCCATATGATGTTTTCTAATCCCCCCTCCCAACGTTACTAGACTCCCGCCGAAGTTATATATTTAAATTCACTTATAAAGGTACTCTTAGTCAATCAAAGTTCAATTTCTCAAATTTTCTCTCCCCTTTTTCATACTCATTGTTAAAAAATTGCCCAATGTCTTTTTACATTCCACTCTTTCTCTATATATCCTCTAAATTTCTTCCACTCCTTTTTAAACACTTCCAAATCATAGTCTCTTAATGTTCTTGCTAGTTTGTGCATCTCACTCCACGATAAAACTTTCACAATCCAATCCCATTTCTCTGGTATTTTTTCTTGTTTCCACAACTGCGCATACAATGTCCTAGCAGCTGAGAGCAAGTACCAAATTAGAGTTCTATCTTCTTTTGGAAATTTTTCCATTTGTAATCCCAACAGAAAAGTCTCTGCAACTTTCTTAAAATCATATCCCAAAATTTTGGATATTTCTTGTTGTATCATCAGCCAAAACTTTTTCGCTTTTCCACAAGTCCACCACATATGATAAAAAGAACCTTCATGTTTCTTACATTTCCAACATCTATCCAATTCCGTTTGCTCACGTCTAATTCCAACAGATTTCTCCAGGGGCTGCAGTATACAGGCTTCGGGGTATATATCAGCGGTGGCCAATGGTAGCTCTCCAGATGTTTTTTTGCCCCATGGCTGATGGCTGGGGCTGATGGGAGTTGTAGGCAAAAAAAAAATCCGGAGAGCTACCGTTGGCCACCCCTGGTATATATGACTGAAGGAGCCAGCACCGAAGGAACAATGTTATACGCAATACCAAATTCATATTCTGAGTTTCCATATACGTATACAACCAGATAGACTCTTGCTGTTTATACATAGCAGCTCACATGGTGATTTAAAGAGACAGTATTTACTTTGGGATCCGGGCTTGTGGTGACTGTAAATTGTAACACTGGCTATTATATAGTTGTGTATGTATAAGCAGTAAGAGTATATTTGCTTGTATACGTGTATGGAAATTCAGAATATAAATTTGGTATAGTCAGTGTATAACATTGTTCTTTGGTGCTTGCTCCTTCCGTCATTTTCTCCAGGGGAGCTGATCTCTGCCAATTGGAGGTCAGTTGTAAAAGTGGGAGATCTCCAGGTCCCGCCTGGAGGCTGGCAGCCCTATATCCTACTTCTGTTCTGTCTAACACAATCGATTTGTCCTGTAAACTATATTTATGTAAGTAGGATGGAAAGTTTTCCATGGAAAAATATAGTACTAGCAAATTTTCCACCATGCCGAACACTCACATCGTTTCATCTTGCAGCATTACAGTTTGGTTATTTTTACTACACCCTTCTTCACTTCTACGATCTCCTCTTTTCCTTCTTTTTTTTTTCAACACCCCTGTGAGAGGTAGGTGAGAGACAGTGTCTGGGCCAAGGTCACGCAGTGAGCTACAAAGCACGTTTGGAAACCGACAGTGCAGTCAGTCCTCTGCAGAGTTACTCTCATGTAAACCCACTGGTTTCAGTGAGACCGGACCAGCTCTGCTTAGGCATACACTGTAATTGTCAGCGGTCCTAGTCCGGTACCCTAACCACGGTTCCAAGCAGCTTTTGACACATCAATATCAATACTCCCTCTGAACTGTGAAGTCTTGTGAGCAAACATTCTACTTTGTGAGCTACTGGCATTAAAGTTGTGAGCTGCTGCGTAAATCCGTTTGGTCTGGGGCCATTTTTCCTGAGCCAAGACAAAAAAGGTGTGAGCCAGAGGCTAAAGAAACTGTGAGCTAGCGCACACTGACTCAGCTTAGAGGGAACATTGATCAGCATCCCTGTTTATGCTGGAGTTGGAATTGCAGATCAGTCTGCATTAGGGTTGCACGTCTCCTCCTTGCTGCGGGTGGAGAATAGTGGGATGGGGTTGCCAACTGCAGGTCAGGAAACTCCTGGAGATTTGGGGCTGGAGCCTGGGGAAGACAGGGTCCTCAGTGTCCACCCTCTAAAATAGGGGTGTCAAGCTCATTTGTTATGAGGCCCAGATCTGACATAAATAAGACCTTGTTGGGCCGAGTCGTGTTGGGTTGGGCTGGGCCATGTGGGGCCAGGCCATGTGTGTACCTATTTAAGATTAAGTAGCAGAGATATAAACTTTATAAAGGACACAGACAAGCACAATTAAATGTTTTTTTAAAAAAAATAGCTTAAAACGTTAGCACTTGTTGGTTTTAAAGGTGCTCTCTTTGTATTTCTTCCATGGGATCCAGGGAACTGGGCAAAAGAGGCTCTGGCTCTTTCCTTCCTTCCTCAGGGGATTGATGGGGGAGGAGCCTCAGCCAATAGAAGGAAGAGAGGCTTGGCTCAGTAGCTCTGCTGTGTGATTGAGAGAGCCTGGAAAAACAAGCTCTGCCTCCCCCCACTTCCTCCCCAAGGGAGGAGCCTCAGCCAATGGAGAAAAGGGAGGTTTTGCTCTGTCGCTCCTGTGCAATTGAGCAAGCCTTGCAAAGCAAGCTGTTATGCAGAAGGAAGCAAGAGATAGGGAGAAGGAAGCAGATGACAGGCAGTTGCTCAGGGGCCTGATTTGACCTCTGGGCCGCATGTTTGACACTCCTGCTCTAAAACATCCCTTTTCTCCAAGGGAACGGATCTCTGTAACCTGGAGATGAACTGTAATTCCAAGAGTTCCCCAGCTCCCACCTGGATGCTGGCATCCCGAGCTGTGTCCAACTAGCTATTACCTGACTCTGTCTGGGGAGAGGTGCCCCAACAAGGTAGACATTAGAATTACAGAGTTGGAAGGGACCTCCAGGTTCATCTCATCTACCCCCTGCACAATGCAGGAAATTCACAACTACCTCCCCCCACCCCACACCCACTGACCCTTTCTCCACATCCAGAAGATGGCAGGGGAAGAAAGCCCTCCAGGATCCCTGGAAATCTGCCTAGAGAAAAATTGCTGCCTGAATCCAAAGTGGCAAACAGCATTTCCCTGAGCATATTCTTGTGTTATGAAGGGAGGAATCTGTGGTTCAGTGGTAGATCCTTTGCTTGGGATGCAGATGGTCCCAGGTTCAATCCCCACCATCTCCCATTATAGGATCACGTAGCAGGTGATGTGAAAGATCTCTACCTAACACCCATGAGAATGTAAGAAAAGCCTTGCTGGATCAGACCTGTGGTTCTTCTGGTCCAGCATCCTGTCTCAGAGTGGCCAACCACGTTCTCTGGATGGCCTACAACAGGGCATAGAGGCAGAGGCCTTCCCCATGATAAGAACATCAGCTTTTCTGGATCAGACCAGTGGTCCATCTTGTCCAACATCCTCTCTCACAGTGTGGCCAGCCAGTTCCTCTGGATGGCCAACAACAGGGCATAGAGACCAAGGCCTTCCCCTGAAAAGAACATAAGAAGAGCCCTGCTGCATCAGACCAATGAGGGTCCATCTGATCCAACATTCTGTCTCACAGAGTGACCAACCACATCTTCAGGATGGCCTGCAACAGGGCACAGAGGCAGAGACCTTCCCCTGATGTTATCTCCTGGCACTGGGATTCAGAAGTTGACTGCCTCTGGATGTGGAGATTCCCTTTAGTCATCACGGCTAGTAGCCACTGATAGACCTGTTCTCCAGGAAGTGATAGAAGAAGAAGATGATATTGGATTTATATCCTGCCCTCCACTCCGAAGAGTCTCAGAGCTGCTCACAATCTCCTTTCCCTTCCTCCCCCACAACAGACACCCTGTGAGGGAGATGAAGATATTGGGTTTATATCCCGCCCTCCACTCCGAAGAGTCTCAGAGCAGCTCACAATCTCCTTTATCTTCCACCCCCCCCCCATCCACAACAGACACCCTGTGAGGTAGATGAAGATATTGGATTTATATCCCGCCCTCCACTCCGAAGAGTCTCAGAGCGGCTCACAATCTCCTTTACCTTCCTCCCCCACAACAGACACCCTGTGAGGTGGGTGGGGCTGAGGGGGTCTCACAGCAGCTGCCCTTTCAAGGACAACCTCTGCCAGAGCTATGGCTGACCCAAGGCCATGCCAGCAGGTGCAAGTGGAAGAGTGGGGAATCAAACCCGGTTCTCCCAGATAAGAGACCGTGCACTTAACCACTACACCAAACTGGCATCTGCTTGGCATGCAGAAGTTCCCAGGTTCAACACCTGAATCAGATAGTAGGAAGTTATTAAAGTTGTCCGTGCCCAGAGAGTTGCTGCCTGTTTAAGTAGACCAAGTAGATAATACTGACTTTGATGGACCAAAGGTCTGTTTTGGTATAAGCGGGGGGGGGGGGGGTGGGTTTAAACAGGAACGCACAGGAACACAGTTCTGGCTGGCTTGGTGCCAGAGAGTGTGGCCTATTATGCAAATGAGTTCCGGTTGGGCTTTTTCTACACAAAAGTCCTGCGCAGAACAATGGTGATGTCAGTGGGTGTGGCCTATCATGCAAATGAGTTCCTGCTGGGCTCTCTCTATGTAAAAAGCCCTTGGTAAAAGGCAGCTTCACGCGTGTTCAAGTCTAAAGAATCCACTTTCTCAGTGTCCTACTGGTCAGCGTCCATTTGATTCAGCAAAAGGCACATGTCTGACCAGTAACTCGGGTTTCCATCTGCTTAAGAACATTCCGTTTCTCTTAGCTGAACCTTGACTTTTTTGGAGAAGGAACATGGATTTCAAATGCCGAGAAAATCTAGATAGCGTTAAGCTGCATATCGGAAAAACCAAACAATTCTTTGCTGCCGATTACCTGGGGCAGGGGCTTGTTTTTTCTCCTCGCTGAAGACGCGAACGGTCTATTTCGTGCATGTCGGAGCAGAGGTGGCTTTGAGTTGACTTTGCCTCTCAGCTGAGAGAAAATGACACTCAAAAAGGTTACCCGTCCCCAGCGTGTAGGCGTCTCATCTTCTGCGTATTTCAGATAAAATTGCTTCAGTAAGCCGGGTGATCAATACAGTGTGACTTTGTGAATCGCAGCAGCCGTGGTTGGTGTTTGACCTCGATAATCCTTTCATGTTTAATAACTCTTCCGCACAACTTTTTTTTTTTTCTTTCATTTTTACAGCACTACTTCTGCCTTGTTTGCGCAAACGTGCGCTGAAGTGAACTCGGCAGATTCAGGTGTAATGACCACCTTCGGTTTGTCGCAGTGTGGATGATCCCTGGGGGGATCCTGGGTCTAACGTGCTTCCTCTCCTCGTGTGTTGCAGTGGAATTAAAAGGCTTCCGTTTTCATGGATGGCCATAGCTTATTATCATCTAAACCACATCTCGTGCCTGCAAACCAGGATGAAAACAAGAATTTAGGCTGTAGGGAAGTGAGCAAAGCATCGTTAAAGCATAAAACTAGCCATGGCCTGCCATTAAAAGCGGGTTGAAGCAACCTAATTACGCACCAGACAGACTGTGGCATTATTTCCTGGACTTAGAAATCAGTTCCTTAGTAGGGCAAAGACTTGGCTGGCCAAGCAACAGATGCTGCGTGCCTCAGCGTCCGCCCCTCCTTGATTCCATGTAATTAGCAGTTGTGTATCACCACGTGTGGAATGTGGTTAATCTGCACCCAGCAGCCAAGGGAAAAGGTGTCCGATAGGTGTAGTGGCCCTTGATCTGCAGAACAGGAGGTCTTGAAGCTGGCAGTCTTGACTGGACAGAGGAGCAGCCGTTGTTGCCCGAAACAGGATTCTGGAGGTTTGGCAGTGGGCTCATGGGGTTTAAGTGGTGAGAAGTTGCAAGCTGTAGGTAGAGACTCAGGTGTTGCTAGTGAAAGGATGTGGAAAAGGTGGCACAGGGGGTGGGTTTGGATGTTAGGAAGAACTTCCTGACAGTTAGAGCGGTTCCCCAGTGGGACAGGCTTCCTCGGGAGGTGGCAGGCTCTCCTTGT